>NC_079194.1:110943457-111298488 GCF_029499605.1 Hyla sarda | reverse complement strand
TTTATGTATGTGACCCCCCATAACCCGGGCTGGGGAAGATATTGATGTATGTGACCCCCATAACACGGGCTGGGGGAGATAATGATGTCTGTGACCCCCATAACCCGGGCTGGGGGAGATAATGATGTCTGTGACCACCATAACCCGGGCTGGGGGGGGACAATGATTATGTCTGTGACCCCCATAACCCAGGCTGGGGGAGATAATGATGTATGTGACCCCCATAACCCGGGCTGGGGGAGATAATGATGTCTGTGACCCCCATAACCCGGGCTGGGGGAGATAATGATGTCTGTGACCCCCATAACCCGGGCTGGGGGGGGGGGACAATGATTATGTCTGTGACCCCCATAACCCGGGCTGGGGGAGATAATGATGTATGTGACCCCCATAACCCGGGCTGGGGGAGATAATGATGTCTGTGACCCCCATAACCCGGGCTGGGGGGACAATGATTATGTCTGTGACCCCCATAACCCGGGCTGGGGGAGGAGGTGACACTGTGGGGTCCCTTGCAGTTTGATCCTGTCTGCACTGCCCATATACCCCCTTCCCCTATGCTCCATATACCCCCTTCCCCTATGCTCCATATACCCCCTTCCCCTATGCTCCATATACCCCCTTCCCCTATGCTCCATATACCCCCTTCCCCTATGCTCCATATACCCCCTTCCCCTATGCTCCATATACCCCCTTTCCCTATGCTCCATATACCCCCTTTCCCTATGCTCCATATACCCCCTTTCCCTATGCTCCATATACCCCCTTTCCCTATGCTCCATATACCCCCTTCCCCTATGCTCCATATACCCCCTTCCCCTATGCTCCATATACCCCCTTCCCCTATGCTCCATATACCCCCTTCCCTATGCTCCATATACCCCCTTCCCTATGCTCCATATACCCCCTTCCCTATGCTCCATATACCCCCTTCCCTATGCTCCATATACCCCCTTCCCCTATGCTCCATATACCCCTTCCCCTATGCTCCATATACCCCCTTCCCTATGCTCCATATACCCCCTTCCCCTATGCTCCATATACCCCCTTCCCTATGCTCCATATACCCCCTTCCCCTATGCTCATATACCCCCTGCCCTATGCTCCATATACCCCCTGTCCTATGCTCCATATACCCCTTGCCCTATGCTCCATATACCCCCTTCCCTATGCTCCATATACCCCTTCCCTATGCTGGGCACATTATCCCATAGTAACACATTGTATCTCCAGCACAGGAACCCCCTCCGCCCACCTCCCTCCCTCCAGGTAGCCATGTCCAACACAAGCAACTTCTCCTGGGCTAAATAGTGGGAAAGCTTCCCCAGGACACACAGTCCGCCATCACCGCCACCTCACACAGACATACCGGATAGTACTGAGCAAGAGGCTGGCCCCGGGAGAGCCCCCAGAAGGCAACATCAATAAGTGCGAAAAATACCAAAAATACGGGAAAGTTTCCTCAGAAAAACGTCTTGTGCTCTTACCCGTTTTGGCAGGCCCGGGCCTGCCCCAGCTGGAGGGGCCAAGAACGCGTCCACACGTCCCAAAGTGCCAAAACCTACTAGGCCTCAAGTGAAGCAGCGGTGTTTCCTGAGCGCCGCAGCCGAGCGCCTGACACAAACTCCGACAGAGAACAGCACTGGGCGCCTTCCAGACTTTGTATATCCGCACTAGGTGCTGGGAGCCGGGGCTCTCTCCCTCTTCTTCCTCCTCGTTGCTCGGGTTGGATACTACAGCTTCTTCCCAACCCCCCCTTCAGTCCGCATCGACAGCGGCTCCACACGACCTCCCCTCCCCCCGCCGACTCGCTACCTCCACGGGCGGAAACGCGACTGACCACACGGGGATCCCCGGCTCCGGCGGCAGGGGCGGCGGGAACGGGGGGCGGAGACCTCGGTCACGCCCACCATCTAGCGTCCTATTGGTTGGAGGGTGCCCAGCTCGCCACCTACTGGGCGGTAGATGATGTCAATCATCACGGGGCTGTCACGCGATGCAGTCACTACCCGCGCTGAGCGCTGTTTTCCCACAGTAGGAGGAGAGGCGGCGAGGAGAGCAGTAGGACTGGTGCTGGTGTGCTGTACACTGCATGATAACCGTGTATATGTAGAAAACCAACAATACTTGTGTACATTAAATAACCACTGGAAAATTATAAACGTTTTCACTGTACAATATATTGAATAACAACTGGAAGATGATAAATACTGCTTTATGTATATGAAGCCATTATGTTACATCATCTTAATGCACTCAACGTGTAAAGTATGGGCCTGTTATAGCATATATGTTAATCGTAAGGGTATGTTCACACCATGTTTTTTGTTTTCTTTTAATTTATATATATATATACATAAATTTTTAAGGAACAACCATACATTAACGGATGCTATGTCATCCATTTCCTATTGACTTAAATTATAAAAAAAAGGACCGCAACAGATCTGTATTTTTTTGTGTGTCTATACTATGATAGCATGCTAGACCACATTTTTGTATACAGCAAAGCTAAACGGACTGTAGCAGAGACAAAAACCCAATGTGAATGTACCACATCATACTTATGTTATAGAGTAATACAGTGTTTCCTGTATTGGGAACTGGGTGCCCTTAAAGTGTACCCGTCAGATCCAACAACATTTTTTTTTATATATATATATATATATCACTCAGTGCCTAATCCTGACCATGTACATCTAATTTTTATGTGTCTAGCTCCTTTATTTATTTTTTTATTACACTTTTAATTTAGCTCACTAGTCTGAATTACTCTCAAAGTGAGGGGGCGTGGCCTCACTGTGCAGGTCTCTGCCCCCTCCCTCAGTATGCTGTCTGCTCACATCTCCCCTAGCATTAGTAAAACTACAACTCCCAGCTTGTCCTCACTGACAGTAGCAGGACACGTGCTGACAGTGGGAGGATTTTTCCTCCAGCTCTGAGCCATGCGCTACCAGCTGTCAATCAAGGAAGTGTGTCCATGACATAGGTGATGATGCATGGACACAGCAGGACTAGTACGTGTCCAGGCAGGGGGGGGGGGGCAGTTGTTTGACTGGCTTTTTCAGTATGAAATACTGAACATTTTCTAATGAAAGCAATTGCAAAACCTATTGGTTTATAACATATCAAAAGTTTTTGTATCTGACAGTGCCCATATAAGTTGTCGCAAAGCTACAACTCCCAGCATGCCTGAACAGACAGCCTTCCTGATGGAAGTTGTGGATTTGCAACAGCTGGATAGCCACAGGTTGGGAGACACTGTATTATAAAATTTTAATAAGTGGCACCCCAAATTATAGCTGTACCCTGTTCATATTTCATTCTGTATATCTTCTTATATGTTATCCATATAGAGCCGCTATGGGTCCAGAGAAAATAAAGAGATGAATGGCCTTTCTGTTTAGTCTCCCAGAGTGGTTGCCCATTCTGTCTTGCAGTAGAGCCCCGTAGGATCTGAATACAACGTAAGGGTAGTATTATACGGGTTGACCCATGCCCGTCATGGCACTGATCAAGTAGATTGGCGTTCTTTTAAAAAGCCTATTGTATGACTCAGGTATTGTTTAGGCAGGGCTGCACTAATCTATGGAATATTTTTGTTTCTTCATCTTTTTTCCTAAAAGGTCTTCTGTAGGGGTGCGCATTGGCCTTACTCACCTCCATACACTTCTGATTTCATAGAAAAGCCTTCTCTCTCTGACATCAGTAGTGTACATGGGGCCTAAAATGTTTTTATTATATCAGATCATCATCAAAAAGAAGTATTGTCACCAAATAGGGCAGTCTGATCAGAGGCAAAACTTGTAGCTTCCGGGCCGCAATACAACATCTCTAGCAGGGCCCATTGTCTACCATGGGCCCTTTATAATACTGATTTCTTCTTATGGGGCAGAGGTGCACGAGACTCCCAGAACTTCTACCTATCTATTGCTACACTTCTCCATTTTATCATTGATCTTTATTTCACTGAAAAATATCATGTTGTCTTGTAGAGTGTAGAAAAGCATGCTGGCCGCCATTTATCATTGTCTTTAGACTGTTTTTTTGTGTCTAGAAAAGGCGCAAGCAGGGTTTATTTGCGCCTTTTGGTTTACACATTTCTGCTGATTTTGAGTTGTAATCCACTGATTTTGGCAATACACATGAGATGGAAGGGTTTTATGTGAAAAGGCGCAAAGCCACTGAAAAGTCTCTTAAACTACACCAGTCCAGACTTAGCTTTTTGGTGTATGTGAAGAGAGAAATTTTTGAAAATATTTACCTGCACAAAATGTATCAAATGCTTTGTGACCATTTAACAAATTTGGTGCTCCAGCGCACAAAAAAAAGGTGTAGAGAAATGCTTGTGCAAGATAGAGGAAAGGGAATCCAGCTCACTACTCCAATGTATCAGTGCCCGGCAAGGCACACAATATGCAGAAGACGACGATGATCCAGCACTTGAAGTATGATAGCTTTATTGAAGATCACATAAGGCTGGGTTCACATCACGTTTTCTCCCATACGGGAGCGCATACGGCAGGGGAGAACTAAAACCTTGCGCTCCCGTATGTAATTCATTTCAATGAGCCGGCCGGAGGGAAACGTTCGGTCGGCTCATTTTTGCGCCATATGCGCTTTTACAACCGGACCTAAAACCGTGGTTGACTACAGTTTTAGGTCCGGGGGGGGAAAAGCACATACAGCGCAAAAATGAGGCGACCGGACCAAATGTTTCACTCCGGCCGGCTCATTGAAATGAATTACATACGGGAGCGCATTGAAAGGTATACGGGAGCGCGAGGTTTTAGCTCTCACCCTGCCGTATTCGCTCCCGTATGGGAGAAAACGTGATGTGAACCCAGCCTAACACTGTTAAAATCGACCATACCATCAGACGCATTTCGAGCGCATGCGCTCGAAATGCGTCTGATGGTATGGTCGATTTTTAACAGTGTTATGTGATTTTCAATAAAGCTGTCATATTTCCAGTGCTGGATCATCGTCTTCTAGAAAAAGGCTTCACTTACACCTACAATGATAAATGTGTTGTTGTGTATTTTGCAAATGTCTCCTATTTTGACGTTAGTATTGATGGGGTCCCTGTTTGCATTGTTTTCTCTGTTTGACCCAGATTATTTGTAAATAAGTGAACATAGTGACAATAATCCCAACCCTGACTCTGGTGTTTGGATAAACAAGTCTAAATAATACTAAATCTTAGTTTAGTGCCTAGACCTGTAGCTATCACAGCAGCAGCATATATGGCATCAACTCCAGAAAATACTGCAATCCCTGCGCTACAAAGCATGAGGCTATGACAGACATGGATCTTATCATAAACCCCCAGACTGGGATTGTAAACTGCAAGATCTCACCCATCACCCCCTCCTTTATTTCCTGGTAGGGAGGGGGATGGGTGACTGGTGTGGAGGGGGTGGGGGGCCTTGGAGGGAAGGTCTCATGTAACGCCTCCTCCTTCCCCAGTGCTTGTGTTTTTCTCACACTTCCTCACTGCTCCCCCTCCCCTGTAGGACGCAGGAGTGGGGGGCTCTGAAAAGGAACCTGCTGCTGAACCATCTTTATGATGAGGACAAAATGGGGTTCTGCCTGGGGGTCAGCGCCCACCTCCTTCTATTGAGGATGGCACTGTCTATGGACATCATGACAGGTTGCTTTGAAACCTGTGTTTGCAGCATCTGTCGGCATGGGGTTTCCGAGGCAGTGCAGCAGGGGTGGGGAGGCTGCTCGCTGTTATCAGGGGTAGTTGCTGCACTTCTGCATCTTGCAGGGTCGCTGCAGCAGTAACCTTGTGTGGTGCTCGCAGTGGCCACAATGTAGCTGGCAGTATGTGGGCACAGAACCTCTCCTTACATCCTCATGAGGACGTGCTTGGCACAGCGCCGCTCAGAACCTCCCCCCGGGTGGGGATAGACAGACGGAGCGACCGACAGATAGACGGCCAGCCTCCTCCTCCTCCTCCTCCTGCATTGGAATACTGTCTCCCTCTATATCACGTTTGGATATTGCGTCGCTTGCACTCTTGGTTTCCATATATCATTTCATATTCTTTTATATACATTTCGCCTATAGACTGGGTTTGGGAAAATCCGGTTGTTTTTTTTTTTTATTTTATAATTTTTTTTTTTTTTTTTTGGTGACACAAGAAGGTCTACGTGGCAGGAAGAGGCATGGCTTCCACCGGGTGAGGCACCGTCAACCCCCACCCCAACACCTCCCCGGTCTGACCTGCAATGTCCAGATCTTTCCTTCCTATAGGATCTAGTACTAGGTCATTATCATCATCTTGTGTCAATGATCTGCCCCATCATTTCCCTTATGTGCAAAGACCCCCTAGTAGATCTGTGCTAAAATATATATATATATAATATGTGTGTGTGTGTATATATATATATGTATGTATGTATGTGTGTGTGTGTATATATATATATATATATATATATATATAGTGTGTGTGTGTGTATATACACTGTGTATGTATGTATGTGTATATATATATATATATATATATATAAGCAAAATCATCGGTAGTTGAGATATATATATATATATATATATATATATATACACACACACACACACACATATATCTCCTATAGTGTCCACATGGGCAATATGCAATACCCTATTTGTTTTTTATTTTGTAAATAAAGTGTTTACTATCTATATTGTGTCCCCTTTATTCAGGAAGACATTGGCATGCCAGTCTCCATATGTCCGCATCCTGCTTAATTATTGCTATTTACTGTATGTATTTTCATAAATAAAATAAAAATTATATATATATATATATATATATATATATAATATGCTCTTATATTAATCAAAAAAAACATGGCACTATCCTCTCTTTTCCAAATTTTACCACCATGATATAACCCAGTGTTCCCCAACCAAAGTGTCTTCAGCTGTGGCAAAACTACAACTCCCAGCATGCCCGAACAGCCTTTGGCTGTCCGGGCATGCTGGGAGTTGTAGTTTTGCAACAGCTGGAGGCACCCTGGTTGGGAAACACTGGTCTATAGTGATGTCCTCTTTTAAAGGGCAGTACCTTATATATGCTCTTATATTAATCAAAAAAACATGGCACTATCCTCTCTTTTCCAAATTTTACCACCGTGATATAACCCAGTGTTTCCCAACCAGGGTGCCTCCAGCTGTGGCCAAACTACAACTCCCAGCATGCCCGGACAGCCTTCGGCTGTCCGGGCATGCTGGGAATTGTAGTTTGGCCACAGCTGGAGGCACCCTGGTTGGGAAACACAGATATAACCGTTCCATCCATCATATGTTTTATGTTTTATATCTATGAGTCCCTTTAACTCCATATTCCTTATAATGCTGTATGTATAATCTGAAATGTTGATATAGATTCTGGCATTGCAATAATATCCTGTGCCATAAGGCTCTGGTCTCCTTTTGACTCTGCAGAGTCCAGAGCAGATGTCACAGCTTTTTTTTTTTTTGTATTGTAAGGGGTTTCCTACTGTGGTTTGCAGGGACTCAGCAAGAGAACAGCACCCTTTGTACCCCTCCTCTGATGGTCACACTGTTAATCCATGAAAAGGTATCATTTATATCTTGTAGGGGAAAGAAATGCATTGCACCTGAAATACGTAATGTCCGCAGCACATCATGTGACCGTTCTCTTCACCTTATAATAAATTATATTAAATCAATCCATGTGCTGCTGTCATTTAGTATTTTTAGATTTTTGTTTACTACTGCTATTTATATATCACCAACATATGCCACACCACCGTATACGGATCCGTCCCTGCCTGCATTCTAGTCACGCCGCACACACAAGGGACTTCAACGAATCCACTTGGAAGTAAATATATCACATTTACCAATTGATTCTTTGCACTTTATATATGATCTGTCTATGGGAGGCGCATTGAGTCCATATCCCTTCATGGGGTGGTGTATGGTGCCTCTGTGATGCACAACATGTATTTAATATTGGGGAGGGGGGGAATGCCCTTCGTAACATGCCATGTAATGAAACATGACACAAAACTTGTAAGAAAAAGTCTCACCATAACACATCCTAGGACAGTGTTTCCCAACCAGGGTGCCTCCAGCTGTTGTAAAACTACAACTACCAGCATTTGGCTGTCCAGGAATGCTGGGAGATGTAGTTTTGCAACAGCTGGAGGCCCCCTGGTTGGGAAACACTGTCTTAGGCACGTAGATGTACAGCATAGACCCATGGAATTCTGCAGGGGTTACGTTACACATATCCTTTTAACAGGGAGCCATAACGCAGTTGTGTGCATCAGGCCTAATGTCTGTATACACAGTGTAGTTGCCATATCCTTTACGTCCATAGCTAGGATGAGGTTCCAAATAAGTGGGAAGCGTCCTAGATGTCACTATTCTATGGACCCGCATTGTACTGATTCCTAATAGAGTGCACATAGACTCATAGGGGGACATGTATCAAAGATTTTACCCCTGTTTTGAGTGTATTTTTTTGCGCAAGCCCTTTTTTTGCACATTTTTTGCGCACGTTTTGGTAGAGCATGTCCTCCAGATGTGGCCGAATCAGGGTACCTTGGAGTGACATCTATAATACGCATGGATTTATTAACTGCGTACTTTTCCTTTACACCAAAAATTTTGCCACAAGAGCTGTTTTTTTTTTGCGCAAATATAAGCCATCTTGGACTTAACGTAGGAAGATGCTCTAAATCATCGATTCTATTTTCCAAAGAGTGGATTGACGAAATGACTATATTTACCCGCAATTTATGAAGCTCATTGCGCATGATTGATAAATTTAGCGCTTCTGCACATAACTTAGAATTCAGGAAAAGGGATAAACTGCTTCTACCATACACAAATAATCATACATGTCCCCCATAAAGCCTATTTTAAACCTCCATTTAATAGAGATCCAAAGGGAATTAAAGGGGTAGTCCAGTGCTGAAAAACGTATCCCCTATCCTAAGGATAGGGGATAAATTTCAGATCGTGTGGTGTCCGACCACTGGGGGCCCCTGCGATCTCCTGTATGGGGCCCCGGCTCGCTGGGCAGATAGCAGGTGTCGATCACCGCACAAAGCGGAAGCTGACACGCCTCCTCAATACATCGTTATGGTAGAGCCGGAGATTGCCGAAGGCAGCGCTCCAGCTCTGCCATAGAGTTGTATTGAGGGGACGTGTCAGCCGCCGCTTCGTGCGGAGGTCAACACGCCCCCTTCCCGCGGGCTGCCGGGGCCCGTACAGGAGATCGCGGGGAGTCCCAGCGGTCGGACACCACGCGATCTGAAATTTATCCCCTATCCTTAGGATAGGGGATACGTTTTTCAGCACTGGACATCTCCTTTAATGCACATGTCCCATGCATGCTTCAATGCACTGTGCATGGATGTTTAAATTTGCATACATGCTTTAGTACACATAGGTAAGATCTGATAGGATATGAATCTGATGTGTTGAATTATAGAGATCTCTACGTGTACACAGTCCATCAGACGGGGTTGTTATTAAACTGATCCTACCACCATTCAGTCTATGGCAGTGTGTAAACACTTCTATACGGGGAGTGGGCTCTAACTGGTTTCATTCTGCTAAAATGGCAATATCTTGTCTCCATACCAATAGAATGTCCCAGCATATAAATGCCCAGTTTAGTCCCATAATTAATCATCTGGATGTCAGTCTAATGGAAGGGGAATTGCTGCCTGTAAACCCGGTCTTATAATTAGGAATATTGATTTCAGAGGAATCCAATCACATTCAGATCATGTATCCCTTCATAGATAAGTATTCTGATCACATACACAAAGCAACATCCAGTAGAATGTCACTGCTGGACAAATGCTTCACATCGCCTTGATGTCACTATCTCCTGGAGATCTGATTGGCTAGATACCATTTTATCCTTGAGAATTCCAATGGCACAAGGCACTGAAAGCTCAGCACATTTAAAAGATCATTGATCTCAGTGCCCTAAGCATATCATATAGACCCAGGTGCATTAACATACAAGCCGTAAAATAACAGTCCGATACTTGCATTCAAGTTCCGGATCATGGTAAAAGCTTATGATAATACACATTGGATATATGTTTTTTGTATTTTTTTTTGTATTGCATGGTAAAGCTGGAAGAAAAACCCCACTAAAAACTAATGGCGACTGAAACATTATTATGTCATCTGGTTAACATCCTATTAAAATACAGCACATCATTTCAACACTAACTGTCAGCGATGATATCATTAATCACCATATACAAAGATCTATTGATGTCATATACAAAGCAGATTCATGTCACATTGTATAATATATGTTGTCCTTGTAGCCATCACTATAGTCCAGGGCTCTATGTTCCCGTTGTCTGTGAGAGGCGAGATAAGGAGCTGAGGATTCTGCCTCATGAATATTTGATTATTGGCGCTGGGGTTACAGTAAAAAGCAGCAGTTTGTGTCAAGGTTGAGGTCATTGGTTTATAGCAACCAACACTAAGCAGCGATTACGGAAACATTGTCACCATGCCACCATGACTTCTTCACTCTGTAATTATGCAACATTATTCTTAGTACAAAATGTCGCCTCTTACAGTAGATGTTTATGGAAAATGAGAATATGAGGACAATTGCCTCTGCTTTTGTCTTTTAATACTTTTATTTGAAAATTTCTTTCAATTTAAATCACATTTTTTGTTCTGAATGGATCAGCTTAATAGTAAATCCGAGCCAAAAGCACCACATACACGTTAGAAAAAAAGTCATCTGGTCCTGCTCAAATTGGCTAATGTGTATGAGGCCTCTTAATACTCCACCAACAGAGAAAGAAGGGGAGAGAAATATTGGGCATGTTGAATTTGTTGAACTTTTTGTTTTTGTGGATATAAGCCAGGTCTAGAGGAGTCTGGCAGCAGGTTGCCCCCTCTTCTCCATTCAGCATACATGAATTCTCACCCGAGACCAGAATTCATGTGTACAGGGTAATCTGGAGAGATAGCTATCAATTGAAGAAACAGTTTTGTCAACAGTGATTGAAGGTGTATGGCCAAGTGTGTAAGATAACCAGCTAACAAGACTGTACTTACTATAAGGGCAGCTTTTATGGAACAGACAAGTGCTGAGCTATAATGTATCAAGATGTGTCTGGTAACAAGGGCCAATGCCAAAAGGGGTCTCATTTTCATTGAATGACCCTCCCTAGTACAGTAATTTGAGTACAAGTGGTCCCTCAACATACGATGGTAATCCGTTCCAAACGGACCATCGTTTGTTGAAACCATCGCATGTTGAGGGATCCGTGCAATGTAGGACAGTGGTCTACAACCTGCGGACCTCCAGATGTTGCAAAACAACAACACCCAGCATGCCAGGACAGCCGTTGGCTGTCCGGGCATGCTGGGTGTTGTAGTTTTGCAACATCTGGAGGTCCGCAGGTTGTAGACCACTGTTAGGAGAAGTTGTACTCACCTGTCCCCGCCGCTCCGGACCATCACCGCTCATCACCGCTGCCCTGGATGTCGCCGTCCATCGCTGTCGCCGCGTCCCCGAGGTGTCCCCGACGCTCCGGCAAGGCCTCTTCTTTCCCGGCATCCGCGCGCTCCGTCGCCGCCATCAAGTTGTTACGCACGCCGCTCCTATTGGGTGACGGGACGGCTTGCGCAGCGACGTGATGACTACGATGGAGAGCGCCGACGATGCAGGGGATCCCGAAGAGGAAGCAGTCAGCACTGCCGGATAGCCGTTTATGCGATGGCCCCGACATACAAAAGCATCGTATGTTGATGCTGCCTTCAACATGTCATAGCCTCTGAGAGGCCATCGCATGTTGAAATTATCGTATGTCGGGGCCATCGTAGGTCGAGGGGTCACTGTATATAGTTGTTATGTTTCTTTTTGAAGGGAACCTGTTATCTTTTTTATGCTGCCCAATTCGCAGGTAACATGAAACAGGTGCAAAGAGAGGGAAACACGTTTCAGATGCGTCACTCAGGTCTAGTAGGGGGGGAAGAGCAGCCATAGGGAACCACCCTAATGACTAGTTACCCAGGTCCACGGTGGCTTTTTTAAACTATGATTTCTCTAAAATACTCAAGCTTTTTTGTTTTGGGAGAGAAAAAATTACAGTGTAACAAGTCTATGGGATTGTCTCGGTTGGCTGCACAGCAATTGGTCGGGGTCTAAAAACTCAGACAGATCAAAACATTTGACATGTCTCTAGGACAGTGTTTCCCAACCAGGATGCCTCCAGTTGGGCAATACTGGTATACCTGTCTTGTTGCAATAATGGTAAATATTTTTTCATTATATTACCTATTTTATGGAACAGAACTAAACAAAAATCCATTAAACAGTCAGGTAACATGAACTCTCCTTTTTTTCATTACACAAGACAGTAAACAGTACCATAAAATAGGTAATATAATGAAAAAATACTTACCAGTATTGCAACAAGACGCTATAATAGGGAACTTGTTTAAAAGCAACTTCAAAATGATATCCAGGAAGGGACCTTCATTAGGTTCCATTCTCTCCCCCAGTATGTACAATAGCAATCCCAGAAAAAAAGATATTTAGTGAACATACCTGGTTACAACATGCAGGCAATTGGAAGTGTGGGCATAGAATTTGCACTACATGCAACTACATGTTAAAGGGGTACTCCGGTGAAAACCTTTTTTTCTTTTAAATCAACTGGTGGCAGAAAGTTAGACATATTTGTAAATTACTTCTATTAAAAAATCTTAATTTTTCCTGTACTTATTAGCTGCTGAATACTACAGAGGAAATTCTTTTCTTTTTGGAATGCTCTCTGATGACATCACGAGCACAGTTCTCTCTGCTGACGTTATTATAATAATAATAACACTTTATTTATTGTTGTCCTTAGTGGGATTTGAACCCAAGTCCCCAGCACTGCAAGGCAGCAGTGCTAACCACTGAGCCACCATGCTGCCCTTAGTATACATCTGCTATGCATGGTTGCTAAAATGGACAGAGATGTCAGCAGAGAGCACTGTGCTCGTGATGTCATCAGTGTTCCAAAAAGAAAGGAATTTCCTCTGTAGCATTCAGTAGCTAATAAGTACTGGAAGGATTAAGATTTTTTAATAGAAGTAATTTACAAATATGTTTAACTTTCTGCCACCAGTTGATTTAAAAGAAAAAAGGTTTTCACCGGAGTACCCCTTTAATTACTAAAGAATTTCAGTCATATGCCAATGGCAGAAGTTTTCAAGTCAGAGATTATGTGAATTGTAATTCTAAAAATATTATTTATCTAGCCTCTTGTGAAACTTGTTTTTCGTCAGTATGTAGACTGCACCTCCAATACCTTAAAAACTAGAATACGGAGGCACAAATCGGATTCCAAAAATCAACTTACCTTTAATCCCAATATTTCTGCACTTTCTAAACATTTCAGAGATATCCATGGGGGTAATGCAAATACCTTACGAGTGATGGGCAAAAAAAAATTAGAAGAACCATTCGGGGGGGGGGGGGGGGGGGGGACGGACGGACATGAGGAGACTCCTCCTCAATAGAGAATCCTTTTGGATGTTCCTATTAGAAACTAGAGAACCTAGTGGTTTCAATTTGCAGCCAGATCTTATTTTGACATATTAATGTAGTATAAAACTCCTGAAATAATAATTTTTAGACATATGTCTTATTATGTAAAAGGTATATGCATAGTATTATGTTTTTTGTATGTACATGCTGGCTGGATTCACCTTAGTGTGTATATCCAACCATCCCATTATGTCTATGAATGGTGAAAATGTCTGATCCCACTCCGGTCAGAATCCATGCTGCATTTTTTTAGCTTTGTATAACTTGTAACAACCATGTGACTTAACATTGGTATATATACCGTATTTTTCGCCCTATAGGACGCACCGGCATATAAGACGCATCCAATTTTAAAGGTGCAAAATCTAGTAAAAAAAGAAAGATTCTGAACCCAACAGTGATCTTCAACCTGCGGATCTCCAGATGCTGCAAAACTACAACTCCCATCATGCCCGGACAGCCAACGGCATGCTGGGAGTTGTAGTTTTGCAACATCTGGAGGTCCGCAGGTTGAAGACCACTGGATGGGAGGTAGTACTTACGTGTCCCCGCCGCTCCGGACCTGTCACCGCTGCCCTGGATGTCGCTCCATCGCTGTCGCCGCGTCCCTGTGGTGTCCCCGACGCTCCGGACTTCTTCTTCCCCGGGATCCACGCTCTCCGTCGCGGTCATCACGTCGCTACGCACGCCGCACCTATTGGATGACGGGACGGCGTGCGCGACGAAGTGATGACGTCGAAGGAGAGCGCCGTCCATGCAGGGGATCCCGGCACGGAGCAGTCACCGAGGAGGCAGGTAAGGTCCCTCCTGGTGTCCTGTAAGCTGTTTGGGATACTGCGATTTCACCGCGGCGGTCCCGAACAGCCCGACTGAGCAGCCAGGTTAGTGTCACTTTCCCTTCAGACGCGGCGGTGATTGCCGCGTCTGAAGGATTAATACAGTGCATCACCGCAATCGCCGTTGATGGCCGCAGGGACCGCCGCTATAGGTGTGTGTATTCGCCGTATAAGACGCACCAACTTTCCCCCCAACCCCCCCCCCCCCCCCAGTTTTGGGGAAGAAAAAGTGCGTCTTATACGGCGAAAAATACGGTAAGTGCTATGTTGTTACTGGGTTTTAGGCCATGATTAAGGGCGCCATAGCCCGAAACACGTAGGCAACTATGCTCCTGTGTACCTATTTTATACAGATGCCTCAATAAAGTACTTCCCGGTGGTGGATGCTTTCTTATACCAACATACCGGTGATAGGATCACTTGGAAATGCGCCACCTCCATTTCCGCCAGAAGAATTGACATGTCGACTCTTTTGGCGGAGGCTGGAGTTGGAATTTCTGCATCTGCTGCAGAAATTCTGCCATTTGCATGGTGCACTAGAATCATTGAAAACAATGAATTTCCCATCAGAATCCGCCAGAAGAATTCAGCTTAGAAATTCTGTTGTGTGAACATGGCCCAAGATACACAGTTCTTTCTTAAAGTGCAGGTAACTCAGTATCAGAAACTCATTTTGTACCTATTTTAATATTGTACAGAGTTTAGGAGACAAATGAATGACTTTAATTTTCGCATGGACCTTCATGAGAGATGGGAAGGCCTGCACAAGAGGTCATCGAGATAACATCTCACAGACACCACATAGTGAGACTGTTTATATCATCACTTTATTACTCATTTCCAGGACATGCATGTATATGGCTAAGAGCACATACCAAGGAGCACTCCATCCAAAGCCACAGTAACCTTATAGCAGAGGAATGCATTAGTCACATTACTTGTCAATGCTGTTATATATTATTATTATATATATATATTTTTATAAGTCGAAGCTGAAATGATAAAACAGCGAAAGTAGTGCAGGAGATCTGTATAATAAATAGCTGACAATAATCCCCAGCCTGTACCCCAGGCCCAGAAGTACAGTACAGGTGGTGTCTGGTGTGTCCTTTCTCTGTTACCGTCTTTGTTAGTCATTGATTTATTTATGTCGGGTGACCTCATACCAGCCATTATGTGAGCCTGAGCGCACAGATAACATCTACTTCAGTGGAGCTGTGGTTAGAAGTTCTCCATGCGCTGTATACTCAGGTGCAGGGCCATGATATTTAATGTAAAAATACACTAAATATATAATATTTCACTATTGTATCATGTCTTTGGTCAATATGCCAACAACCTCCCTGCATTATTTATGTAGAGAAAATCTGTAGCAAAAATTAGCACACAATCCTCTGAGTTTTCTATCAACATGTATGCTCTGAGACTGGGTTCACACTGTGTTTATGACAACGTATACAGTGGCGTACTGCAGTGGGTCCCATGGCCCGAGCGTAATCGTAGTCACCCAGCCTGACTACATTCAAGCTGCTTCTTGTTGATGCTTCAACATGCCAGTTCCTGATAGATCATCTTTGCAGACATTTATTTAGGCCTCCTTCACACATTGTTTTTCATGGCATTTATTTGGCTTCAAAAATGCTCCAAAAACTGCAGCTTTTTTCTTCTTATTATTATTTGTGCTTCATACATTCTTTGTTTTAGTTGTAGCATTTTTTCATAAAAGTGTGTTCTAATACATGCATTTTTTTGTTGCATTTTGTTTCTGATGTGTTTTTCCCTTTACAAGTCATGCAATTATTTGATAATGTGATTCAAGGAGTTCTCATAAAGAATGCCAAAAAAAATGCACTTAAAATGGTATACATACGTATTTTTAAAGGGTTTATCCAGGAAAATTTTATATATATATATATATATATATATATATATATATATATATATATATCAACTGGCTCCAGAAAGTTAAACAGATTTGTAAATTACTTCTATTAAAAAATCTTAATCCTTTCAATACTTATGAGCTGCTAAAGTTGAGTTGTTCTTTTCTGTCTAAGTGCTCTCTGATGACACCTGTCTCGGGAACTCTCCAGAGTAGAAGCAAATTCCCATAGCAAACCTCTTCTACTCTGTGCAGTTCCCGAGACAAGCAGAGATGTCAGCAGAGAGCACTGTTTCCAGACAGAAAAGAACAACTCAACTTCAGCAGCTGATAATTATTGGAAGGATTAAGATTTTTTAATAGAAGTAATTTACAAATCTGTTTAACTTTTTCTGGAGCCAGTTGATATAAAAAAATATGTTTTTTTCCTGGAATACCCCTTTAAGCAAGAAAAAAAGACTTAGAGCATGTTTACATGGGAATTAACCACATGTTCTTTTATTTTAATGAGAGATGAATAGAGCAACAAAGAAGGGACATGAAATCAATGGGTGCTTCAGGACAGGCCCCTGTGCGCTGAGCATGGTTAAGAGAAAACTGCAGAGCAACACTGAAGATGGCTTTTTTGCCTGTGTGCACATTCTCTGAGGCTGTGTTTCCACTTGTTTGTTTTTTGCAAAAATGCCAACAAAATAAAACCTGCCAAATTCTCTGCATGGCTTTTTTTGGCAAAAAAAATTCAGCAGCCTAATGAGAGAGAAATATGAAATGCCAGACCCACAGTGGCAGTTTACAAATTTCACAGCATGCTGAAACTATGGTGTTTTTTTTTTTTTCAGGGAATTATGGCGTTTTTTTTTTGTTTTTTTTTTACCATAGACTTCTATGGGAGGAAAAAAACGTCAATGGGTTTAACCTTGGCATTTGTATGGAATTTTCCCCCCATTTCCATCAATAGAAATCTTTGTGTCACATAATGAATGAATGAATCACATGACGTGAAATTTAAAAAAACACATAAAGAAAAAATCACCACTATTTTTGAAAATAAATGCCACAAAAACTGTATCCCTATTATAGAGTACCTATCATCAAACCATATTTTGGAAACTAACTCTAACTACTCCTAACACCCCCTCCTGCCCTTAAATGGTCACTCTCATTAAAACTAATTTTTGCTATTGCACTCCTTATGGTAAATAAAAAGATTTCTAATATACTTTGGTTAAAAAAAATGAACTTTTCTATGTTTTATTTGTGCTTAAAAAAGCTCAAGAGCACATTCTTCATCTTATACACAGACTTAGGACCGAAGCCCAAACACAGGAAGTGCAGCCTGGAGTGCTGACGGGGGGTCCAACCAACAGCATATGGCAGTTAAGTGTGAGAGGAGCTATGATTGGATGAGGCTGGACCCCCCCCCCTCAGCACTCCAGGCTGCACTTTCTGTGTTTGGGCTTTGGTCCTAAGTCTGTGTATAAGATGGGGGAAAATGTGTTCTAGAGCTTTTTTAAGCACAAATAAAACATAGAAAACGTCATTTTTTTTAAACAAAGTATATTAGAAACATTTTTAATTTACCATAAGGAGTTCAATAGCAAAAATGTATTTTAATGAGAGTTACCCTTTAAAAAAAATTCTGAGCTTTAACCCCTTAACCCCTTAAGGACCCGGGGTTTTTCCGTTTTTGCATTTTCATTTTTTCCTCCTTACCTTTAAAAAATCATAACTCTTTCAATCTTTCACCTAAAAATCCATATGATTGCTTATTTTTTTGCACCACCAATTCTACTTTGTAATGACATCAGTCATTTTATACAAAAATCTATGGCGAAATGAAAAAAAAAAAACAATGTGAGACAAAATTGAAAAAGAAAAAAAACCAATTTTGTAACTTTTGGGGGCTTCCGTTTCTGCACAGTACATTTTTTGGTAAAAATGGCAGCTTCTTTTTATTCTGTAGGTCCATACCATTAAAATAATACCCTACTTATGTAGGTTTGATTTTGTCGTACTTCTGGAAAAAATCGTAACTACATGCAGGAAAATTTATACGTTTAAAATTGTCATCTTCTGACCCCTATAACTTTTTTATTTTTCCGCATATGGGGCAGTATGAGGGCTCAATTTTTGGGCCGTGATCTGAAGTTTTTAGCGGCACCATTTTTGCATTGAGAGGACTAATTGATCGCTTTTTATTCATTTTCTCATGATATAAAAAGTGACCAAAAATGCACTATTTTGGACTTTTTTTTGCGCGCACGCCATTGACCGTGCGGTTTAATTAATGATATATTTTTATAATTCGGACATTTCCGCACGTGGCGATACCACATATGTTTATTTTTTTTTATGGGAAAAGGGGGGAGATTCAAACTTTTAATAGGGGAGGGGTTAAATGATCTTTATTCACTTCTATTTTCACTTTTTTTTTGCAGTGTTATAGCTCCTATAGGGACCTATAACACTGCACACACTGATCTTTCTCATTGATCAATGGTTTCTCATAAGAAACCAGTGATCGATGATTCTGCCGCTTGACTGCTCATGCCTGGATCTCAGGCACTGAGCAGTCATTCGGTGATCGGACAGCGAGGAGGCAGGTAGGGACCCTCCAGCTGTCCTGTAAGCTGTTCGGGATGCCGCGATTTCACCGCGGCTATCCCGAACAGCCCACTGAGCTAACCGGCATGGTTTCACTTTCATTTTAGACGCAACGTTCAACTATGATCGCCGCGTCTAAAGGGTTAATAGCGTGCGGCAGCGCAATCAATGCCGCGCGCTATTAGCCACGGGTCCCTGCCGTTGTTAGAGGTCGGGCCCGACCCACTATGGGCTCCGCGTTATAGATCGGGAGCGGACTCAGGGCATACAGGTATGCCCTGGGTCCTTAACAGGTTAAGGACGGACCCATTTTTTACCTCAATGACCAGGCTCATTTTTTAAAATTTGACATGTATCTCGTATCTCTTTAAATGGTAATAACTTCAGAACGCTTATTCTGAGCAGAGCAATTCTGAGATTGTTTTTTCGTGACATATTGTACTTTATATAAGTAGTGCATTTTTGTTGACACATGCAGCATTTTTTGTGAAAAACGCCAAAATATTTTTTTTTATAGTGTACACTGTGCAGTAAAAGTGATGTTATATTTATTCTGTGGGTCAGTACGATTATGGTGATACCCATTTTTTATAGCTTTCAAAATTCTTTTTCTGCCATTCATTTTCCAACAGCCGTCACTTTTTTATTTGTCATCCGGCGCCATTGAGTAAGGGCTTATTTTTTGCGGGATGAGCTGTACTTTTTATTGGTATAATTTTTGTGCTATGTGCTTCCTTTTGATCTTTTTTATTCTGCTATTTGTACCAAAACTGGCGAATTTTTTGCCTTTTTTTTTACGGCGTTCACCGTGGGGGGATAATTTACATTATAGTTTTATAGTACACGTCATTATGGACGTGGCAATACCAATTATGTATATGATTTGTGTTTTTGATCTTTTTTGATGATAATACAGGGCTTTTATTGGGAAAGAAGCTTTTTTTTTTTTTACACTTCATACCTTTATTGAAGAACTTTTTATTGAATTTTTTACACTTTTTACAGGTTATACTATGCTGCAATACATTTGTACTGCAGCACAGTATGACCTAATGAGCTGTACACTGTACACACTCACAGGCTTCTGTAGAAGGCATACAGGAGGTCATGATCTGACCTCCTGCTGGCATAGCAACCAACGGCGACCTGCGATCGTATCGCGGCGCCGCCGTTGGAGAACAGGGGGAGAGCGCTCCCCCTGTCAACACCATAGATGCCGTGATCAGGATTGATCACAGCATCTAGGGGGTTAATGCTGCCGGGACCGGCGCGATCACGGCCCCGGCAGCTGCGGAGGGACTCCGGCTGTGATTAACAGCCAGGTCCCGTTGCCAATCTCCTGTGATGACCGCGGCAGTGCAGGAGATCGCTATGACGTATGCATACATCCAATTGCGCGAACGTGTCGGATGATTGGATGTATGCATACGTCCTATGGCAGGAAGGGGTTAAAAAGCTTTGTATCCTACCCTTCCCTTTGCTCACATTGTGTGAGTTCCCGGCAGAAGAAAGTGGGCGTTCCCCAGCAGTTGCGACATCGAGAACTGAGCTTCGCTTGCTCCGCACGCACTTTCTGAGTTTAGTCTCCTGCCAGGCCGGGAGGAGACCAAACTAGCTGTTTGACTTGAGGCAGGAAACAGAACAGAGCCCCCTAGTGGCAGTTTTTTCAATCACATTAAAAACAAATAAAGGTTGAGAATTTTAACAAGTAAATAGCAAAGTGTCCTATAATCACATAAAGAACAATATATTAAAAGTTTAGTTTGGTGACAGGTACTCTTTAACTTAAATGTCCCTATTAATTTCCAGATAACATCTGCATCTGATTTTACAAAGCTATGTGTCATCCATGGCATTTATTTCTGCATTTTACCATATGGAAATAACCTATATGGGCTGGGGAGCGGGGTATTTGCTTGTAGTCTATGTTTATATGCCTTCTATAGGGCAACTAACCTGTGATCACATTAGGGGGGGATTCACTATGACCATGGTCTAAAGTAAACTTTTTGTGCCGTATGTTTCGGGCGCTGGTCCATAAATAAATCTGCCTGTGCAGTGCCACTGCCGTACAGGGAAATCTACACCAGCGCTGAGCAGGAGTAGATTTCAGATGTATTTATGCCAGGTCACTGGCAAAGAGCTTTAGAAATCTGGTGGACCATCACGCCACGCCACCTTTACACCTAGCCTGGCAGACTTTTTGAAAAGTGGCAAAAAGACTAAATTTTTTGCACACCTGAGCAAAAAATTTGCTACTTTTTATCTCTTTGGCATAAATACTTGATAAAGTCTGCTCATTGCTTACATGGCCCAAGATAATGTACAGCAGTGACTATGATATCTAAGGGCAGATAACACATGGCAGTAATATGGGTACACAGATTTGCCTGCAATAGCCTTGTTGGGGACTGGCATAGCTACATGTATCTAGTTCTATATCCATTCGATAATATCAGGGCTGGTGCAAGGAATTTTGCCACCCTAAGCAAAAGCTTATTTTGTCACCCCTTGACTCTGTCCTTTGACATGTCCCACCTTACTACTGGGGTGGCACATTGTAACAAACCTCCTCCTCATGGGGTGGATGTATGGAGGCGTGCCCCCATCAAGAGGGTGCTCTAGGTGGCTGCCTATTTTGCCTACCGGCAGAACCAGCCCTGGGTAATATAGTCGGTAAGGGCAGTCTGGGCAATTTAGCTCACAATGGGGCCTGGCACATTTAAGGATGTATGCACACTGTTGGCTGTTTGGGCATGCTGGGAAATGTATTTTTGCTTTTGACGTTTTTCACATACAGCAAAACGGAGAAAGAAGCGCAGAGGGAACCCAGCCTAAAATACATTTTTTAGATACATTATAATATTTCCATATGCTTAGACTCTACTATGTACACCACACATACGTTAAGAAAAAAGTTTTTGAGAATAATACAATGTAGGTGAACGCGAAAAGGCAAACAAAAAAGGCAGAAATACACATCTCATCACGTGGCTGCTTTTCACGATAAACACTGCGCATGCGTGAGAAGCCGCACGCGTGCAGAATGATATCCAGGAAGTTCGGCTACCAGGCTGCAACTACGCAAGCGTCACCCGACCGCTGAGCGTACTGCGCATGCTCGCGGGAAAAGTTTTGCTTCCGCAGGTGAGAAGTGGTAACTTTGTAGCCGTCTCAGAGGTCATGTGAGGGTTGTCCCAAGCAGAAGCTTCCAGAAATAGGCGTCACTCTACGAGGCCAAACCTATTCCCCTGCCCTGTAATCCACACAGAGACCGGGGCAGGGTCCGTAAACAGCAGCCATGACTGCCCGGATGACGAGCACATTGTCAGGCTGAGGATTACTGATACAAGGGCAGAGTGTACTGGTGGAGTGCCCCCGGGGTATGGCAGTGAGAGGACGCTGTTCACACTGCAGATTTCTGCCACTGTCCCGTTTATATCAATAGGGTTTGCAAACAATGCATTTGCTTGCGGCCAAAACAACCCCATTTAGATGAATGGGGCAGTTTTTTCGTGAAAGGTATTTCTGCAACCAATCTACTCTATAAATCATAAATAGTGTATGATTCTTACAGTATTAGACCACTTTAAGACATGCCATATACAGAGAGGCCAGTCCTGACCCCACCGCTGTCATAGTGATCTATGGAGCTGTAATAGTGATCTATGGAGCTGTAATAGTGATCTAGGGAGCTGTAATAGTGATCTAGGGAGCTGTCATAGTGATCTATGGAGCTGTCATAGTGATCTATAATAAGTAATAGTGATCTATGAAGCTGTAATAGTGATCTAGGGAGCTGTCAAAGTGATCTATAATAAGTCATAGTCATCTATGGAGCTGTCATAGTGATCTATAATAAGTAATAGTGATCTATGGAGCTGTAATAGTGATCTAGGGAGCTGTCAAAGTGATCTATAATAAGTCATAGTCATCTATGGAGCTGTCATAGTGATCTAGGGACCTGTAATAGTGATCTATAATAAGTCATAGTGATCTATAATAAGTCAGGGATCTAGGGAGCTGTCATAGTGATCTATAATAAGTCAGGGATCTAGGGAGCTGTCATAGTGATCTATAGTAAGTCTTGATCTATACTATGGAGCTGTCATAGTGATCTATAATAAGTCAAAGTGATCTAGGGAGCTGTCAGTGATCTATAATAAGTCATAGTGATCTATGGAGCTGTAATAGTGAACTAGGGAGCTGTAATAGTGATCTAGGGAGCTGTCAGTGATCTATGGAGCTGTCATAGTGATCTAGGGAGCTGTCATAGTGATCTATAGTAAGTCTTGATCTATACTATGGAGCTGTCATAGTGATCTATAATAAGTCAAAGTGATCTAGGGAGCTGTCAGTGATCTATAATAAGTCATAGTGATCTATGGAGCTGTCATAGTGATCTATAATAAGTCATAGTGATCTAGGGTGCTGTCATAGTGATCTATGGAGCTCTCATAGTGATCTATAATAAGTCATAGTGATCTATGGAGCTGTCATAGTGATCTATAATAAGTCATAGTAATCTAGGGAGCTGTCATAGTGATCTATAATAAGTCAGTGATCTATGGAGCTGTCATAGTGATCTATGGAGCTGTCATAGTGATCTAGGGAGTTGTAATAGTGATCTAGGGAGCTCATAGGGATCTATAATAAGTCATAGTGATCTATGGAGCTGTCATAGTGATCTAAGGAGCTGCAATAGTGATCTATGGAGCTGTCATAGTGATCTATAATAAGTAATAGTGATCTATGGAGCTGTAATAGTGATCTAGGGAGCTGTCAAAGTGATCTATAATAAGTCATAGTCATCTATGGAGCTGTCATAGTGATCTAGGGACCTGTAATAGTGATCTATAATAAGTCATAGTGATCTATAATAAGTCAGGGATCTAGGGAGCTGTCATAGTGATCTATAATAAGTTAGGGATCTAGGGAGCTGTCATAGTGATCTATAGTAAGTCTTGATCTATACTATGGAGCTGTCATAGTGATCTATAATAAGTCAAAGTGATCTAGGGAGCTGTCAGTGATCTATAATAAGTCATAGTGATTTATGGAGCTGTAATAGTGAACTAGGGAGCTGTAATAGTGATCTAGGGAGCTGTCATAGTGATCTATGGAGCTGTCATAGTGATCTAGGGAGCTGTCATAGTGATCTATAGTAAGTCTTGATCTATACTATGGAGCTGTCATAGTGATCTATAATAAGTCAAAGTGATCTAGGGAGCTGTCAGTGATCTATAATAAGTCATAGTGATCTATGGAGCTGTCATAGTGATCTATAATAAGTCATAGTGATCTAGGGTGCTGTCATAGTGATCTATGGAGCTCTCATAGTGATCTATAATAAGTCATAGTGATCTATGGAGCTGTCATAGTGATCTATAATAAGTCATAGTAATCTAGGGAGCTGTCATAGTGATCTATAATAAGTCAGTGATCTATGGAGCTGTCATAGTGATCTATGGAGCTGTCATAGTGATCTAGGGAGTTGTAATAGTGATCTAGGGAGCTCATAGGGATCTATAATAAGTCATAGTGATCTATGGAGCTGTCATAGTGATCTAAGGAGCTGCAATAGTGATCTATGGAGCTGTCATAGTGATCTATGGAGCTGTCATAGTGATCTATAATAAGTAATAGTGATCTATGGAGCTGTAATAGTGATCTAGGGAGCTGTCAAAGTGATCTATAATAAGTCATAGTCATCTATGGAGCTGTCATAGTGATCTAGGGACCTGTAATAGTGATCTATAATAAGTCATAGTGATCTATAATAAGTCAGGGATCTAGGGAGCTGTCATAGTGATCTATAATAAGTCATAGTGATCTATATCCAAACCAGCACAAGACTTGCCTCTATAATACAGGCACATACATGCATCCCTATTATGTTAAAGTGGCCTAAGCCTTCGCACCACATTTTTGCAATATGGCAGCCAGATCCGCCACTGCCATATCCCTGCTGTAACCATGTAGCACCCCATTCACTTGAATGAGCGGGACGGAGTCAAATGGTAACTTCGGTAGGCTCATTTTTGGACCGTATCTGGTTTTGTTGCCGGACTCATTACTGTGGTCTGCCAAGGTTTTTAGTCGCAATAAAACTGATATGGTTAAAAACTGAGCCGACTGGAGTTATCTGACTCCGTCCTCTGGCTCATTTAAATGAATGGGGTGCGGCAGGAATATGGCAGTGGCCAGTTTTGAAACTCTACCGCTGCCGTATTGCAAAAACCCTTAAAGAGGTATTCCAACTTAAACCACTCTATCAACAGGATAGGAGATAAGTATAAGATCAGCAGACCCAGGAGCCCATTCTCCAAATCTGGATGGGGGGGGGGGGGGATCTTTAGCAGTCAGACCTCATGCCATCTCGAGAATAAGGACCTGAGTCTCCCATAGGAAGAGTGGCTGGTTGCGCACGTGAGGTCCCTCCATTCATTGTCTATGTGAGTGCCGGAGATGGCCAAGTACAGTACTCGGCAATCTTTGGCACTCTTATTGATAATGATTGGTGCAGTGGTATGCATGTTCTATTCACTGCTCTATTCCAAGGTGTGACTTTGTTTTCAAGATCACTGAGGCAAAAGAAAAGTCAGCTAAGTTTTCCATAACAGCCAATAACATCACAGCTTTTACTTACAGTTTAAGATACAAAAGTCTACAATCTGATTGAATATGGCGTTACCGCCAAATATCCTGAATGTTGACAGCCATGGGGTTAAATACAACCTGCATAATTTGTGCCATTGCTTTTTATGGAGTATGTAAAAAAAAAACGAAAAACAAAAAAAAACTCTCAAAAACCAGTTGAGGGTGACCTGGACAGACCTGTCAGCTTTTCTTCTGGACTGAGCTGATAAGTTACAGAAGAAGCTTTACCTGTGGAACGACTTCCCCTTGGCCTTGGCTGCAGCGAGGAGGCGGAGGCCAGTCACATGATCAAGCCAACACACCCTTGTTCTTTACTTATTTTGTGTCGCAGTTCTTTATCTCTTTTTTTGTTACTGTACAGGTACCCTTTTTTGCAGAAATATCACCATTCTTGTCCACAGGCTGTCTGGTGGAAACTGCAATATTTGTGGACGACAGTGGTGCTGTGAGTTGACAATGCTGGTCACACTGGTGCAATTGGGTCCAGTGATCAGCAACTTTACCATGCTCATGTTGCATTGAAAAGGCTATAGGATTGTATTGTTTTCACCTGGGTTCTGTGTTACCATGATCTGGATAATGTACATTGCTGAAAAAAATAAAGGGAACACTTGAACAACACAATGTAACAATCACACTTCTGTGAAATCACACTGTCCACTCGGGAAGCAACACTGATTGACAATCAATTTCACATGCTGTTGTGCAAATGGAACAGACAACAGGTGGAAAATTTAGGCAGTTAGCAAGACCCCCCCAATAAAGGAGTTGTTATTCAGGTGGTGACCACAGAACCACTTCTCAGTTCCTATGCTTACTAGCTGATGTTTTGGTCACTTTTGAATGCTGGCGGGACCTTCACTCTAGTGGTAGCATGAGACGGAGTCTACAACCCACACAAGTGGCTCAGGTAGTGCAGCTCATCCAGGATGGCACATCAATGCGAGCTGTGACAAGAAGGTTTGCTGTGTCTGTCAGCGTAGTGTCCAGAGCATGGAGGCGCTACCAGGAGACAGGCCAGTACATCAGGAGACGTGGATGAGGCCAACAACCCAGCAGCAGGACCGCTACCTCCGCCTATGCGCAAGGAGGAGCACTGCCAGAGCCCTGCAAAATGACCTCCATCAGGCCACAAATGTGCATGTGTCCTCTCAAACGGTCAGAAACAGACTCCATGAGGGCCCGACGTCCACAGCTGAGGGTTATTCTTACAGCCCAGCACTGTGCAGGACGTTTGGCATTTGCCAGAGAACACAAAGATTGGCAAATTCACCACTGGTGCCCTGTGCTCTTCACAGATAAAAGCAGGTTCACACTGAGCACATGTGACGGAGTCTGGAGACGCCGTGGAGAACGTTCTGCTGCCTGCAACATCCTCCAGCATGACCGGTTTGGCGGTGGGTCAGTAATGGTGTGGGGTGGCATTTCTTTGAGGGGCTGCACAGCCCTCCATGTGCTTGCCAGAGGTAGCCTGACTGCCATTAGGTACCGAGCTGAGATCCTCAGACCCCTTTGAGACCATATGCTGGTGCGGTTGGTCCTTGGTTCCTCCCAATGCAAGACAATGCTAGACCTCATATGGCTGGAGTGTGTCAGCAGTTCCTGCAAGAGGAAGGCATTGATGCTATGGACTGGCCCGCCCGTTCCCCAGACCTGAATCCGATTGAGCACATCTGGGACATCATGTCTCGCGCCATCCACCAACGCCACGTCCTGTCCAGGAGTTGGCAGATGCTTTAGTCCATGTCTGGGAGGACATCCCTCAGGAGATCATCCCCCACCTCATCAGGAGCATTCCCAGGTGTTGTAGGGAGGTCATACGGGCACGTGGAGGCCACACACACTACTGAGCCTCATTTTGACTTGTTTTAAGGACATTACATCAAAGTTGGATCAGCCTGTAGTGTGGTTTTCCACTTTGATTTTGAGTGTGACTCCATATCCAGACCTCAATGGGTTGATAAATTTGATTTCCATTGATTAATTTTTGTGTGATTTTGTTTTCAGCACATTCAAAGAAGAAAGTATTTAATACAATTAGTTCATTCATTCATTCAGATCTAGGATGTGTTATCTTAGTGTTCCCTATTTTATTTGAGCAGTGTACTTTATCTGGGCTGCCAAGGAGAGCAGAGGAAGGGATTAGGCTACTGCTCCAAGCTCATATGTGTCTTTTAGGGCTAATGCACACAGCAGTGCCATCTACATGAATTCTGTACACTAGGACTAGGAGTCCCGCTTCTTTTAGTGCCTCCATGAGTCCCAGTTTTTAACCTTTTAAGCTTATGTTTACACTATGAGTTTGAGCCACGGATGGTTTTCCATAGTGAAAAATCTGCAGCAGATGCCATTAAATCTGCCACAGCTTTTGGTGGAGCATCCCATACATGTATTGGAACCTGCTGATTTTGGTGGAACTGGTTGGCCATCTTATGTAGTAGTCTCTAAACTGTAGACTTCCAGATATTGCAAAGCTACAACTCCCAGCATGTCTGGACAGCCAACCTGATTCTTTTGGTCTCTGGGAGATAAGCCCAGAGCAGAGGAGACCCACCCTTCCCCTATTAAAACCATGTATGAGGTTTTCAGGAGATAGCTGACAGTCATTTTACCTGTATGGCCACCTGTTAAAAATAAACAAATAGTTCTCATGTTTTCAGCACACTACTGACAAGAATGAAGTTGCCCTTTTGGCTAGGCTAGGGCATCACAGAACAGGGGTTGCCTAAAAGTGATGGTAAAATTGTAGGATTGCTACTACATGGTCTGGGATGGTAGTCAGTGGATCTTACTAAGGTCCTGGCATCAGAAGACAAGGCTGGACAAACCTCAGGAGCCTTGTAGCCTAAGTTTCTTTTTTGTATTGATGCCTATAATAGCGGACACCTGCAGGGGTGTATTTTGTCCATAGTGGTAAATAGGTCAGTCATGTAATGTCCCATTTGGGGTGAACTCACCCTGCACAGTCCCATATTTCCCATAAGTCTGTTATCCATGACTAGATGAACTTTACACATAGAGACCAAACCTAAAGTTATCCATTGACTAAGGTTTATTCTGTTGGCTTTATGATCTTTATACAGGAGTTGATGACTCCCCATGGCTGTAAGGCTCGATATGGGCTCTGTCGCTCTTTGCCACATTTTTTTAATTAAAGTAAAAAATTTCTTCCGTCATTGGAACCTTGAACTTAAACACAAACATTCCTCTCCGGGGAATTGTCCTTCCAGTTGTTTCGGATCTTTTCATGACTGAACTCTCACCACAGAGAAATGTTGACTAAGGGTGGGAGGCGACTATGGGTGTTATTGCTGTAGTTCCCTGGAAGTGAAGCAGGAAGTAATGGTCAGCAAATAGTTTTTGTATTGCGATGGAAATAATTCCTTTACAGCGGGGGATCCTGAAGAGATGAGGAGCTGAAGATGCTCCAAAGCACATGTGGATTGCGGCCCCTGTCAGTGATTTAAGTGGCGGGGATCCTGAGGTCTGCAGCATTACCCAATGCTTGCACGCTGCAGCATAGTGCTGCATGGGAAAATATTGCACAACAAAACCTTGTACATTTTTACCTTTGAATGGCTGTGGTTTTAATGGGTGACTTTTTTTTACATTGAAAAATCCTGCCTCCGAAAAACGACCCAAAAACTGTAGCAATCTGTAGTGAAATGCACATTCTTTAAGCATGACACGCTAGCTATGGTCACCGCCACCTGAGTAAAGTGGATCCTTAATTAAAAATGGAGTGGCATCGGGCAGCGACCGCCAGTTTCACAACATCAGTGCTCAAAGAGGGAATGGCCTAGTGGATAAGCATATACAGTGCTTGGGCTGGGAATGGGATAAGTTGCTGCTAGACTCCTCAGTTGAAATTTAACAACATGCTCTATCCTTCTGTCCCCCCATTAGGAGCCCCCCCATATACAAAGGATGGTAGACCAAACTCTAAATCCAGTAGGCCCAGCCAACATGTGTCTAATGTGTAAGTCATACTTGCCTGCCTCTGTCCCCCCCCCCCCCCCAAAGCTCCTGTTCCGAGTCTTCTCGGATGGGACATTGGTTGAGCAGGCAATTTCTTCTCTGTTGTCTTGTCTCAAAAGAATCAACAAGCTTTGACCAGCCAAGGGCCTGTAGCTAAGGGGTGCTGAGTTTTGAGTGTGACTGTTTTAGTTTTACCCTCTCCCCAGCAACTTATCAAATTTTATTTTTGATACTGGAATACCCCATTAAGTTTACGTAAAACTAGGGATGTCCCGATACTTGTATTCGCACTACTTCCCCCTATACTGACAGACCATTAAAAAAAAAAAAATAAAAAATTTTTACTTCCCCTCTGCTACCATGCTGAGGCCGTTTCATCGTTCACTCTGTTGTCCAGAGTGGTGCTGGACCTGCCACCTGATGACATCAATTCATCGCAAGGCAGGTCCTGCACCCTATATGCTTGCAGGAGAAGGTCCTGCACCACTAACAGAGTGAAGGATTTTGAGGCCTCAGCACAGGAGCAGAGGAAAGGTGAGTGGGATTTTTATTATTTTCTTTTGGAGAGGACTAAGTGGGGAAAACTAATGGAGGCATCTACCTAACAGGAGCTTCCCTACCTACCTGACTTCTATGAGCTTCTACCTAATAGGGTAGGATTCCCTACCTACCCACTGAGCACTTCTATGTAATAGGAGGGATTTCCTACCTATCTTCTGGGGGCTTCTACCTAATGGGGGAGGGGGGTTCCCTACCTATTTTCTGGGGGCTTTTTCCTAATAGAGGGGATTACTTACTGGAGGTGTCTACCTAATAGGGGTTATTACCTACTGGAGGCTTTTACTTAATAGGGTGATTCCCAACCTAACTGGGGGAGAGAAAAAGAAAAAAAAACAACTCAACAGACCCCAGACCCGCACACTGAATGTGATCATCTGCAGCATGCCTTCAATCCGCTATGGAATTTTTACACTTTTCGTGAATAAAGTTTTGTACACTACTGCAGAATCTCCGTGCAACAAATATGCAATGTGTCTGGCTTTCCAGAAGACCAGTCAGTGAAATTGCCTTAGCAATGTTTTCCAAACCATGTGCCTTCAGCTGTTGCAAAACTACAACTCCCAGCATGCCCGGACAGCCAACGGCTGTCCGGGCATGCTGGGAGTTGTAGTTTTGCAACAGCTAGAGGCACATGGGTTAGGAAAGAGTGCCTTGTGTAGTTTTGGCCTTATGGGGGGATGCCAGTGTTCTGGCACAGATAAAGGGTGAAGACGCAAACTTCTTTATGAACTCATGGCTGATATAAGAAACCTTTTTACAGGCAGCTGTGTAAGCCAAAGGTTCTGCCGAGTCATCCTTAAATAGAAAGGAATGCAGGCATGCTGCAGTATGTGTGTTGCTGTTGACGTGGCCAGGCCTTTTTCTTTGTACATTCATATAGACCTTTCGTAGGTACGCCGAGCTAAAAGACTCCAAGGATTCTAATGATCCAGTTGCTTTACAATATTCATTCTTAAGTATTAGTACAGCTGTTACATACATGTATTACAAGCCAGGCATAAGCATTCCTGTCTGGTCGGTTGTCGTTCACAGGAAACGCAGCGACAGGATAAGTTAATCTTTTATTAATAAGCTTTCTTTACGGCATACGTCTGTGTGATGACAGGATACATTGTAGATGTTAGTATTTGTATGCAGCGTTGATTACATTTCCTATGCCGGGGGTTCATGTCATTTCCATTAGCAGAACTAAAGTTTAAAAGGGTGGAAAAAGTGTTCTGGAAGGAACGTCTACGGTCTGCGGTAGGTGTGTTACCATTGACCCTCCTACTGTAATTCTAAAATGACCTCATAGTCTTGTGACAGAAACACTAAAGATTAGCAGGACATGGGAAAAAAAAAACAGCACGTCTCTTGTGTAGATAAGAGCGCTCTCTGGTGGTCAGGCATAAGTACTACACTGGATTTAGGGTTGACCTCTGTGCACGTTTTTGCCATACTGTTTTCAATCAGTTTTTCTAAAGAGAACCGTATGGCAAAAAAACAGATGAAACAGTATGGGAAAAAGTAAACCGTATGCATTTTTTAACTGTATATTGTTTTTAAAAGTGCATACAGTTCCATCCGTTTTTATAAAAAAAAAACGCATACGTTTTTGAAAATGTTGTCCATTTTTAATGGGTGTGTTGGGTGGAGACTTTAGGATGCAAATGCGCATGTGCAAAGTAAAAACCGTATACGGTTTCCCGTATGGAACCGTATACATGTGCGTTTCCCATTGATGTCAATGTTAAAAAAGTATGCGCTTGCAGTATGGTTTTTAAATCGTGGTTGACCACGATTTAGTCTCCGGTTTAAAAACCGTACTGCAACTGCATAATTTTTTTTTTTTAACATGGACGTCAATGGGAAACGCACATGTATACGGTTCCATACGAGAAACAGTATACGTTTTTTACTTCGCACATGCGCATTTGCATCCTAAAGTCCCCACCCAACACCCCTCCCATTAAAAATGGAAAACATTTTCAAAAACTTGTTTTTTTTTTCAAATTCAAAAGGGTTTTTATTAACATAAGAATGACAGATAAACATGAAAACACATCAACTGCATTCAAGCCCGTCAGCCTTGAGAGGCCAAAAGTACAAGGGGCTGGGAATCAAAACAATGTATAAATGCAATGGATAAGTAAATGCATCAAAACAACAAGCAGAACATAATAATCGAATACTAAACATAGAGCAATGAGATCCAGCTCGGAGCACCACTAGGTAAAGAGAGCGTATGTATAAGATTTGCTAGATACAGAAGTCTAAGTAGCAAAAATGCAGCGAAAGAAGAAAACTAGATAAAGAAAAAGAATAAACATCAAACTCACATACCCACGAATACACAAGGGGAGAAGAAGTAAGGAAGAGAGACAGGGATAGTGTGGAAAAACAGAACAGGTAAGAGAAAAGGGCAAGAAAGCCCACAGACAGACCACAAACCTGAGTACCAATCGGGATCGGGGACACATGGGCTACTGAGCAAGAGCCCTCTGCGTAGCCCAGAGCCTGCGTGCAATGATGTGTAAAAGAGCAAGGTAATGGATCAGGCCTATCCTACGGCATTGAACTATATCGTCCGGAGGAACAAAATTCACCCCAAGCAAGCCATGTGGCACCTATTCTCATAACGTCGTGTGGGAGAATTGCTAGTTGTTTCTCCACACGACGCGTTTGCGCCACTTCAGCCATCCATTCTTCAATGGTAGGAGGGTCAGGGGACTTCCATTTCCTAGGGATAACTGATTTAGCCGCCTGTAAGAGGTGTCTCACTAAAGATAGTTTATACTTCGCTTGCGCCATGGGGAACATGAAGAGCAGCGTAGCTTCCGGGGTGTGAGGTACCCGTATACCCGTGACCTCCTCAACCACCCGGAGAACCGTTTCCCAGAATCTTTTCAGTAGCGGACACGCCCACCAAATATGAGTCATTGTACCCTCAGCAGTACCACATCTCCAACATACACTAGGCACAGAGGGGTACCAACGATGTAACACCGATGGCACTCGATACCACCTAGATAAGACTTTGTAGCAGGTTTTTGGGGATTTAGAGGCAATAACCGCTTTATGTGTCAGGTAAAAGCATCTCGCCCACTCTTCGTCAGAAAACGATTTGCCTAATTCAGCTTCCCATGCTCGACAATAAGCCGGAAGGGAGCGTGTTCTGGGAGTCAGTAAAAGGCCATACATTAAAGAGATGGCATGCCGAGAGTAAGAGGAGGCAAGGCAGAGACGTTCAAAGGGTGACAGCGGGCGGTGTACCCTGGCCTGAGGAGGGAGTGAGGAAAAGAAGTGGCGTAATTGCAGATAAGCAAACGGGGCACGCCTAGATGGGGGGCCGTCAGCCAGCAGTTCCTCCAAAGTCTTAAAGGGTAGCTCCCACCATCCTATTTTTTTTTTTTTTTGCTAGCCCGTTCCCTCCTCCCCCCCCCCCCCCGCTACGGCACTAGCCCGTTCCCTCATTACACTTTCAGTCACTGCAGAGTCCGGCAGCGGGCGTGCAGGGACAGCGGCGGCAACGAGGCGGCGGCGATGTGCGGGAGAAGTGGCCGGGGAGCCAATGCGCTCGCTCCCGCCTGTCTGATTGACAGGCAGGGAGCAAGTGCAGCCTAACTGAAAAAGGACTGATTGCCACTCCAAAATCAGTCCTTTTTCAGTGGCCGGTTTTTAAATGTAAATTAAACCTTTTTAATGAAAAAAAAAAAAAAAAAAAAGTATATTAGAGATATGTTGTAGTACATAAGTACTACAACATATAAAAAAATAAAGTTGGTGACAGTGCCCATTTAAATCCTTCACTATTTGCCAAAGCCTAAGAGGGTTCGTCAAAGAGGTCCCAAAAAAAAGTCACCTCCCGAGGGGTCCCCTGGCGGGAAGGACGGGTTACTCGACACCGGGAGAAGTGGGCCTAATCTATCTACCAGGCACTCCCCACCACCCATCGCGTGCAGGGAAGCTAGGGTGTGACGCGTACAAAACGAGGATGGGAACATGTCTTGTTGGGAGGGGGACCACGTCCACGGTAACGAGGTTAGGGTCCTCGGGGAAAGATCCTGGGCCAACCGTACCCATAATTTAGTCTCCAAGTTATGCGACCAGTCCAGGACATGAGCATGCACACATTCAAGATAATACAAGCGACAATCAGGCAGTCCAGTCCCTCCCGACAACTTAGGTCTGGAGAGAAGGGTGCGATTTAGGCGAGGGCGTGTCGAGGACCAGACGAATAAGCCGAAACATTTACGCACCGAGCGCCAGAAGGAAGTAGGTATGTGGATGGGTAAAGTCTGTAGGAGATATAACAAGCGGGGCATGTGTCATTTTCAAGATGTTCATCCGACCAAACCAAGAAAACTCCCTTCTCTTCCAAGCAGATAAGTCCGTATGGAAACGGGCTAGTAGTGGGGAGAAGTTGAGGGAAAACAGTTGAGAAAGGTCAGATGAAATCTTAGTTCCTAGGTATGAAATCCCCCCAGAGGGCCAGGTAAAGGGAAAAGCAGAGCGAAGGGAAGCCTCTACACGCCCCAGTAATGAAACCTTCAAGGCCTCTGATTTAGAGAAATTGATTTTAAATCGACCAGGAGCCAAACTCAGTGAGTTTGCACATAAGGTTAGGTAAGGACACAATGGGGTCCGTCAAGTAGATCAGCAGGTCGTCGGCAAATGCCGAGCACTTATACTCGTGGTCACCCACCAACACACCGTGGATGTTGAGGTCTGACCGAATAGAGGCCAAGAGATGCTCCATCACCAGGACATAGAGAAGCGGAGATAAGGGGCAGCCCTGTCGCGTGCCATTCTTAATGTGGAAGGAGGAGGACATGGCGCCATTAATTTTGAGTTGGGCAGCTGGGGAGCAGTACAGGGCCATAATCTTACCAGTAAAAACAGGGCCTAAACCAATACGTTGCAGGGTCTGCGCCAGGGAGGACCAGGAGACACGATCAAATGCCTTTTCGGCATCCAAAGAAAGAATCATTAGAGGCAATTTGGAAGACTTGGCGTGATGGACAATATCCAAAGTCTTGATAGTATTGTCCCTGGCTTCCCTCCCCTGCACAAACCCCACCTGATCTAAGTGGACTTGTTTTTTATTTTATTTATAAAAACAGTCTGAACTGTATGCATACTTTTCCATCCTTTTTTTTTTGCCATACGGTTTTCTTTAGAAAAACTGATTGAAAACAGTATGGCAAAAACGTGATGTGAACCCAGCCTAAGCAGACTGAAATTCAAATGTAATTTTTTTTTTTTTTATAAAGAAAATGTAGATATGTTTAACATCATTTGGATACCTCCACATGGGTGGGTTTACAGTGAATTTGAGCAGCGGCTCCCCAGCAGACCCCATTGAAGTCAACATAATCTGATGTGGCTAAAACTTGCTGTAAACCTGCCAGTGTGAATGTACACCTTTTACAGAGCAGATCCCATAAGGCTAAGTTCACACCACCCTTGTGCTCCGACCTGTGGATGGTCTATTTGGAGCCATACATTGGAGCTGACTCCAATCACTTGAATGGAGTCTGTCAGGTGGACTTGTAGATTTTTTTTTTTCAGGGGGTTGAGTGAATGAAGCTTAAATAATACCTTTCATCTAAAAAAACTTTTGATATATAATAGATTAATGTATGCAGAATTACTTTCCAATTCATGTTATAAAAAAATATGCTTCTTTCTATTTAATTTTCCACTTTGAAAAAAATCTTTGAAAAGTCTCCCTACCAGTCCTGTCCGCAAGCCTTTTTTTTTTTTATGTAGATTTCAGACTCATGCTGGAGTCATAAATATCAGACTGCAGCCGGGACACAGACAAGCTCAGCACTGCGCTCATAGCACAGCAGAGCATACTCCTGACTTTGCCTTACTGTATGCCCTCATTCATTTTACTATCTGAGTTCTGATCTTTCTCTGCACATGCAGTTGTTAACAGGAGAAGATTCAGAGCTGCAGGCTGCTGTGTTCATAGCCTCTATGCTGGGCCACGCCCTCTTCCACCCTCACACTAGGACAGCTGAATGAGCAGCCAAGAAGACAATAAATGAGGTAGAAAGAGGGGGTTTTGAATGAAAAGCAACACAGGGATAGTGTCAGTGAGAGTCAGGGACTGATATGGGGGGGGGGGGGGGGGGATTAGGGAGAGTATAGATCATGATAGGTACTCTTTAATGGTGGTGTGAGTGTAGCCTTATAATTGAGAAATGCAGGGTGATTCATACGGGTGGTACAAAAATTTACACAAATTTATTAACATGAAAAGACAAAATATCCACGTTTTATCTATAGATAAATGTTTAGGGTGTCTTCACACATACATATTTTCTTCTGCAGATTTGCTTTAGCAGATTTTGTTGCCTATTGAAGTCAATGGGCAGCAAAATCTGCAGCAAAAATATGGACGTGTGAATGCACCCTTAAAATGTCCATCACTTTAAACAGCATATCCATTAAGCCCATGGGTGGGTAAATCCCTTTCCTTGCTATCCACTCCTCTACTGCAGTATAGCCATGCCCTGTGGAGACCCTGTGACTTTTGGCATATCAAGGGAGATTCATTTTAAACTTTAAACCAGTTGCCCATAGCAACCAGATTTATTTTTTAAGAAACCTCTGGAAAAATAAAAGAAGCAATCTGATTTAATCTTCTGCATTGTCTCTGCCCACATGGAATGCTGGGAAAGGTCAGATAAAACAGTAACAAAGACTTTGACTACAGCACTTTCGGGTGTGGGTCCCATGCATGAAAACAGGACAAACCAGCGCATGAAGGTAATAGAAGTGTATTACACAGTATTATAACTTCACATTGTGGGTTTAAAGGAGTAGTCCAGTGGTGAACAAGTGGTGAACAACTTATCCCCTATCCTAAGGATAGGGGATAAGTTGCAGATCGCGGGGGGTCTGACCACTGGGGCCCACTGTGATCTCCTGTACGGGGCCCCGACAGCCCGCGGGAAGGGGGCGTGTCAACACCCCCCCTCAATACAACTCTATGGCAGAGCCAGAGCGTTGCTTTCGGCAATCTCCGGCTCTGCCATAGCGATGTATTGAGGGGGCGTGTCTGCCGCCGCTTCGTGCGGTGGTCGACACCCGCTATCTGGCCGCAGAGCCTGGCCCCCGTACAGAGAGATCACGGGGGGCCCCAGCGGTCGGACCCCCCGCGATCTCAAACTTATCCCCATATCCTTAGGATATGGGATAAGTCTTTCACCACTGGACTACCCCTTTAAAGACTGGAAAAATAAAAAAACTGGAATACTACTTTAAGAGCTCATAAATCTCTATGAGATACAGAGTCAGGTAGGTGAATACTTAGTCTGGTAGATAAGTACATTTTTATGTTCCATTATAGTAAAAAGAAAGTGTTAGATGTGAGTTTTCTTTCCAATGGGCAAAATAGAATTTTCCATACTAAGTTCCCTTAAGTAAAACTGTAGGGGAACCAAGTCACCAGGTTGTAAATACAGATTAAGCTGCATTACTTTCTTATGTGATTCAGGTTTGTGGGGTACATAAAGCAGAGTTTCCTGCTATAACATGACAGCGATGGAAATACTAGTCACTAGAACAGGGTTTCCCAACCAGGGTGCCTCCAGGTGTTGCAAAACTACAACTCCCAGCATGCCTGGACAGCCAAAGGCTGTCCAGGCATGCTGGGAGTTGTAGTTTTGCAACATTTGGAGGCACCCTTGTTGGGAAACACTGCACTAGAAAAACAGGCAATGCCCTCTGGAAAGAATGCAGCACCAAATTCTTCATGGACTGCTGCTTTACAGCTTAAACTTGAGGTGCAGGTTTCTCAAGAAGCTAAAGGGGCCGACGTTACTGGACTGAGCCAAAATGTTGTCCTGTTTGACTGGTATACCTTTCCTTGTTCCTGCTGTGTGAAATAGCTCTGCTGAACTATACCATACAGAGGCTTTTTGGTTAAAAAAAATAAATAAATAAATAAATATTCCAAGCAGTATACATTTTATTGGAGCCTATGGGTGAAGGATGACTCTGAATACCTATACAATGCCATGCATTATGATGTCCTCCCAATGTACATTTCTGATACACTGCAAAATGTAGCATGTATGAACCCTAAACAGCAGAATGGCCATATTTCTCACATTTTTAAAGGGTAAAACTTTTGATATATTATAGATTAATGTATGCAGAATAACTTTACAATTGCATGTTATTAAAAAATATGCTTCTTTCTATTAAATTTTCCACTTTGAAGAAATGACCACTAGGGGTCTCCCTACCAGTCCTGGCAGCAAGCATTTCTGACTCCTGCTGGAGTCCTAAACACTACGAGCTGCCAGTCTGCTTTGTTCACAAAGGAGAACACTCAGAGCTGCCAGCCTGCTTTGTTCACAGCCTGTTTGGCTGTGAACAAAGCAGGCTGGCAGCTCTGAGTGTTTAGGACTCCAGCATGAGTCAGAAATGCTTGCTGACAGGACTGATCGGAAAAAATACAATAGAAAGAAGCATATTTTTCATTAACATGCTATTGGAAAGTTATTCAACATTCATTAATCTAAAATATATCAAAAAAGTTTATTTGATGAGAGGTACCCTTTAAGATTATCTTGTCCATTTCTTCATGGCAGCCATTATTACTGCCATTTCAACTCCCAATGGAGTTTGCACCCTACTTTCCTAGTTACAGAACTTGATAGATTTGTAGATTCCTAAAAGAATAATTTGTACAAGTGTTGTGTTTGTTGGTGCAATATCAATCAATCTCCACACTCCTGTGAAGACCCAATGCTGGACAGATGATGTATACACCAGAATCGCCACAGCAACTTTGAAGGGGTATTCCAGGTTCTAAATATTAGCTCCGGTGGCCATCGTGGAGAGAAAAAAAAAACAACAATCCCTTGGAAGTCCCCCTGGGAAGTCTTCTGGTCGCCCACTGAATGACCAGCACCTACTTCCTTGGAGGGAAAAGCCTTAAAGGGGTACTCCAACCCTAAGACATCTTATCCCCTATCCAAAGCATAGGGGATAAGACGTCTGACCGCGGGGGACCACCACAATCTTGCATTCGGCAGCACCCACCCCCCATAGACTTGCATAGCGGGGGGGGGGGGGGGGTGACGTCACACAGGGCGGAGTTGTGACGTCACGATACTCCGGCCCCGTGGTCGGCACCCGGCAGTTTGTGAGCTGGCAACGGGGCGTGCAGATCAAAGAGGTGGGTGCCAAATGCAAGATTGCGGGGGTCCCCAGCGGTGGGACCCCTGCAGTCAGACATCTTATCCCCTATCTTTTGGATAGGGGATAAGATGTCTTAGGGCTGGTGTACCCCTTTAACAGTGATGACCCATTCAGCCAATCACTGGCTTCAGCAGTGTCCTGGCTCAGTCAGTGATTGTTGAGACAAGTCTCTGGGAAGTAGCTGCCAGAGCATTCAGCATAGGGACTGGAAGGCTTTACATGGGGACCGAGAGAGGAAAGTATGTTTTTTTTGTTTTGTTTTTTCTTATCACAATAGGAGATAATTTTTATAACCCAGAATATCCCTTTAAAGGCACATAATTGGTTCCCTGGCCATCTCCAGCCTGTTTGCGCCACCAAAGTGTTGGAAAACCCAAAACAGCCATTTTTGGCAACTTTTGTAACTGCTGCTCTGTTTGTGTGTTCACCACTCCCATTACTCTCATTGTGAGTTGCATAAGACAGCTGAACATCGCTGGCAGTTGCGACCACACACAGGCTGGAGATGGCTAGGGAGCCATTTTTAGTTTGTTCATGGGCAAACCCCTTTAAAATCAAGGGCTTGTTGGTAACGTCACACATTTAATGGTTAAGGTGAAACCTTCACTTCCAGTGATCTGGATGCTGTAGGCACAATTCACTAATGCTGCAAATCTTTTTAGTGCAGCATGAAAAGCAATGTTTGTATGAGCATCTATAGAAATTCTATTATATAGTCCTCAGAAATAATCACAACCACCAATGAAATAAAAATCAGTTTTTACTCAATTTTAACAATACCCAGAAAGACATAAAATCAGTTTTGCTTTACAAAATTCTAAATATGGGATATTCTATGTGAGGATCATGTAATATGTACAGCCAGTGTTTTAACCTCACTATAGATGACAGTACTACTAAATTATAAAAGCAGCGTACCCCAACCAGTGGCTGTCAGGGCCCCGGAATGGTCACTTGGCTGGTGGCAGCTCAAAGTCATATTGTGCTTTAGTGACACCAGTGTTGTCATTGTGTTACTTACACTTAGCACTAGCATCACCAAGGTAAGAGGCTTATCACTAGGTCATAACGTTATTGATTTAGTCTCTTAATACCTAGCTTGGCTCAATATCACCTGTACATGCAGCTTGTGAGCTATAAAAGATCAGGATTGCTGAGAACACACCGGTAAACACAGTATAGCAGTACTGCAGTAAAAGCCATATGCAGAAACATACATCTTGGATCCCCCTAGTGGCTGCCAAGAGTTGTACAGGGGCTTGCTATCCCATAAAGCAGCATTACCACATCTTCTGCATCACAGACCTATCTATTCAGATGGCCAATTAATTACATCAGTGTTTTCCAACCAGTGTGTCTCCAGCTGTTTGTGAAACTACAACTCCCAGCATGCTTGGACAGCCAAAGGCTGTCCCGGCATGCTGGGAGTTGTAGTTTTGCAACAGTTTCGAAACACTGAATTAAAGGGGTACTCCAGGGAGGCATTAAAAATAAAATAAAAGGGGGCTCCAAAACTACCACACTACCTGGATATGTTCCCTGTAAATGATTCTGCCTAATATGCATGGCTCCTGTGGTCTTCTCTGGCTGCTTGATATTCTTTGCCATCCTTGTCTCCTAGATACATTTCCCAGCAATTATTGCAGTGCTTATCTGCCTTCCACCTCACTCTGAGAAAAGCCCCCACCCTCCTAAGGGAGAAGTTCAGTGTCTGATTGGCTAATGCTGCATACAACTCCCAGCACTAAAGGGAGAAGGACTCATCAGTGCAGGGCAGAAACCACGTAGTCTGTGTCTCTCAGAAAGGTGGGGGCTGCTTTCAGAGAGGGGTTTGGACAGAGACACAGAGGATGACAGTATGACGTATTTTCCTCACTCCTGCATGTAAGTAACAACTGAAAGGGGAAACTGCTCTATATAGGTAACGAATGATATCTAGACAGTTAAATAGAGTGAGAGGGAAAGGATGGGCTATGAGTTTAGTTCCCCAGAGTACCTCTTTAAATGATACCACTCACATGTACACAACACTGAAGTAACTTAATTTAACACAGATGGGGTTGAAGAACAAGGGCAATACTTAATACTTTTTAATGTCCCAAATTCCAAAAACCCTTCTTTATAATGGAAATAACCAGTTGGGATTCAAATAGCTAAACAGGGATACATGTCACAATTTCATGGCAAGAGAATCAATATTGATCCATATCACACTGTACTGGGAAATACTTTAAAGTCAATTCCACGTGTTACTAGTCTTTAAAAACAAAAACAATATCAAAACAGGAGCAAGGTGGAATATGAAGGAGTGTCTGTTTAACAACTACCCCCATTTTCAGGGTAGCTGAATTCAGTAGATTATCCCCTGTTATCAGCCATTTGCAGTGATGTAAATAGTTGACTGTAGAGTTCTTTAATAAGTGTGGCAGGAATTCAGTAACCCTTCCCCAACCACTCTTATGTCAGATGTAGGTTAGTGTCAGCGCAGATTCCTCACAGTACAGAGAATGGCACTATACATCACAAGACGACAGCAGGATAGTAAGTACATTAATGACGGGTTGGCCAGTTTTCTGGTGCTGTTTGATGCCAATGGCTCTAGGTACCTACTTCTATCACCAACATAATTTGCAATGAATGTATTGAGAGCTTGTGTCTCCTTTGCTCCTGGGTTGGTGATGTCTCTGGAGTCACACTCATGTCTGCTGTCTATTCTTCTCCCTCTGCATGTGTCCGGGATGTCTCATCAGCTGACCCTCCATCATCTGCACTTTGATGCTTTCTGCCTGTCATGCTCTCAGTTCAGCAGTTTCAGCTTGCCAGTCGCTTTATTCACCATTTCTTCTTCACCCATGATGGCAAGGACAGTATGAGACCCAGCTGCAATCTGACACAAAAGCATATAATGTTAGTTGGCTTGCAACCCTGATCTTAGACGTACCCTCTCTATGTATGGAAGGTTTTTACCTGGGTCCTGCCTGCATCCTGCACCAGGTATGTTGGTAAATCCATACTTAACGCCAAGGCTTGTAATTCCAATAGATGAGCTGTGCTGGAGCCCTGAAGAACAACCTTCTTAGCTCTTTAGAGACAAAAGAGGAAAAACTGCTTAGAAGAACAACATTTTTAAATGTAAGCTATGGCACTAACTTTAGAGATACTTTATCTGTTTTGATCATGAGCCATAAAACCTGCCTACTCATGTTCTGAGTATCTCACATTTCTGTAAATATTTTATTATAGCTAAATGAATGAGAGTCAGGTGTGGAACTTGGAGCATTAGCCTCCTGGATGAACTACAATTGGTAGGGACTTCAGACAGGACAGCTTGGGGGTGTTCATATAAAAATGAGGTATATGAACAGTCCAAAAGAAGGAACACACTCACTGACTGCACTCACACTAAGGGGTCTAGCTTTTGGACTATTTTATTATATCTTTTATGTGACAACATTAAAGAAATTACACTCCAATGTAATGTAGTAAGTGCACAGCCCATAAAGCAGTGTTTAAAGGGAACCAATCAGCACATTTTAGCACATATATAACGCTTGGCAACGTGTTGTATATGCTAAAATCATTCTCCTCACCATCCCCGGGGACGTTTGTGCCCCCAGGGTTGTTGAAGATATGAAGCTATAAATTCCCCCGCACCTCCCGGCAAGTAGTCCCCTGGGCGGGAACTTTCACTTACCAGGTCAGTTGGCTGTGGCCCTGCCCTGACTGCTTGCGTCATGGCTCTGCTCCCTAAGCAGACGGAGCAGAGTGATGACGCGAGCCGTCATTCAAACAGTCGGGGCCACGGCCGCAAGCAACGGAGCTGGTAAGTGTAAGTCCCCGCCCAGGGGACTACTTGCTGGGCAGGGATGGTGAGGATAATGACTAGCATATATAACGCATATATATGCCAAAATGTGCCGATTCCCTTTAATTTTGTGTCCCCTCAAAATTAATCACACAGACAATATCTAAACATTGGCAACAAAAGTGCCCCCAAAGTGGAAATGTCCAGATTGGGCCCACGGTGTCAATATTGGGTGTGGCCACCATTATCTTCCAGCACTGCCACTAAGCCTCCTGGGCATGGAGTTCAGAGCAACATTGAAGGCCACTATAGTCCTCTTCCACTCCTCCATGACGACATCACATTACTGGTGGATGCTAGAGACACATTACGTTTGAGGATGCCCCACAGATGCACAATAGGGTTTAGGTCTGACACAGTGGTCTTTTACACACACTTGACACTATCTGAACCAAATAAGGTTTTGTCCCATTGGACCGCAGGACATGGTTCCAGTAATTATGTCCTTAGTCTGCTTGTGTTGAGCAAATTGTTTGCAGGCTTTCTTATGCATCATCTTTAGAAAATGCTTCTTGGACAACAGCCATGTAGACCAATTTAATGCAGTGTGTGTCAAATGGTCTTAACACTGACAGGCTACCCCTTGAACCTCTGCAGCAATGCAGGCAGCACCCTAATGTCTATTTCCCAAGGACAACCTCTGAATATGAGACTGAGCATGTCCACTCAACTCCTTTAGTCGACCATAGCGAGGCCTGTTCTGGGTGAAATCTGTCCTGGGAAATCGATGTATGGTCTTGCCCATGATGCTGCAGCTCAGTTTTAGAGTCTTGGCAATCTTCATATAGCTTAGGACATCTTTATGTCGAGCAAAAATTATTTTTTTTCCAGATCCTCAGAGAGTTCTTTGCCATGAAGTGCCATGTTCAACTTCCAGTGACCAGTATTAGAAAGAGTGAGAGCGATAACACCAAATTTTAACGACACCTGCCCCCATTTACACCTGAGACCTTGTAACTCTAAAGAGTCACATGACACCACCAGAGAGGGAAAATGGCTAGTTGAGCCCAATTTAGACAGTTCCACTTTGGGGTGCGCGCTCACTTTTGCTGCCAAGGTTTAGACTGTCTGTTTTAGGAGTTATTTTGAGGGGACACAACATTAAACACTGTTATACAGGCCGTCCACTCACTACTTTACATTGTAGCAGAGGGTCATTTCTTTAGTGTTGTCACATGAAAAGATATAAAATATTTACAAAAATATGGAGGGGTGGACCCACTTATGTGAGATACTATTATATAGTGTGTGTGTGTGTGTGTGTGTGTGTGTGTGTGTCAGTACAGGCATCTTTCTTTATCACTGGCAATATTTCATTACAAGTTTATATTGAAGATTTGGGGGAGGGGAACCCAAACTGAAATCCAAATAACATTTTTCCTTCTATAGAAGTCTAAGATTTGCTGAAAAAATACATATAACACATACCCACAGCATGCTGCGATTTTGGAAAACTGCCGCTGAGCCCAAAAACTCAAATGGGTGAAAAAAAAGCCACCAAACGAATAAAAATGCCATGTGGATCTGGATTTTAACACTTCCCTATTGAACTTCAGCTTACATCAGGTCAGAATATTTTTGGCCCAAAAAAAGCCATATAGAAAATGTTTAGGATTTTTTGTTTCCCCAAAAAAGTCAAGTGAAATCCTAGCACAAGATAAGTAAAGCATTGTATGTACATAACTTCACCAGCAGAATAGGGAGTACAGTGGTGGAGTATTAAGGTAAGTTTGCACATGCATATTTTGCTGCAGATTTTCCACATCTGATTTGGCTACCTGTTGACTTCAAATCGGTAGCAAAATCAGCTGCAGAAAATCTGGAGCAAAATATGCATGTGTAAATGTACTCCAACATGGGATGTAAGTTAGGATCAGCACAGCTACTGTTAATTTTATAACTGTGAAATAGTGTCCAAAAGTAGGTTTACCCTTTAAAGCTGTCAGATTTGGGGAAAGCGAATGTGTCAGACTGCTGCGAACCCCACCCCCCTGCAATCTCCTGCCGGTCTCTCTGCATAAATGAAGTTTCTCAAACACGGCACAAAGCGGTGGTAAACATGCCCCTCCATGCATCTCTATGTAAGAGCTGGCTCTTCCATAGAGATTGTTATAATCCTCCCATTTCACTGCCCCCCATCATGATAAACCTCCCGCCTTTTATTTTTATTATTTGTTAGTTTTCTACCTTGATATTGCTCTGTATTTTCTGCTCAGTCAGATTCAGACTGGGAAAGGGTGTTCCCCAGCAGGCGTGAGATCATCTGAAGCCATACAGGGGAGAACTTCCTCCCTCACTCTGCTACACACAGCCCAGTGCAGTTCAGTGTGTGAAGTGAACTCTGGATAAGGCAGCACACACACCCCTCAACATTTCCTGAGTTTAGACTTCTGTGCAAAAGATGGGGGGAAATGTGCTCTGGACAAGTAGGGAGACACCTGGCAGCTTTTTTTAAACACAAATAAAACTTAGAAAATGTTTTTTTGTTTTGTTTTTTTACACAAAGTACATTAGAAAGATTTTTTTTGTTTACCATAAGGAGTGCAATAGGAAAAATTAGTTTTTAAGATAGGGCCCATTTAACTATCCAAAGGAGCAGGGAATTCTTGTCAATGCATGTCATTATATGGGCCAAGTCATTACTGAGTAGAAAAAAGATGATCCAGCATTTGAAGAATAGCAGCTTTATTGTAAATCCTCAGGGTAAAAACATACAATCAGTAACTCGTCATGTACATGTTGACGCGTTTCGAGCACATGCGCTCAATACTACCAGGAAATTACATTACTAATACTAGCTTTAGAAATCGCTCCTGTGCGTCTTTACATTTTATTCAAACACATAACAGACACCTAGATTGTATTGCAGTATTTGCTATTGAAAGAGTTAATCTGCACGCCCGAGGTGGAGACATGCAGCGTTCCATCATGGATCAAAAGACTTACTGGCAGTTCACACTGGACTCCAGAAAGCCGAACGGATTGAATTTACACAGGGAGTTTCTATTTCACTACTAACATTGCACAATTCCATTTTGGTTTTAGGCTCCCGTTCATACTCAGGGACACATTATGGAGATTGCCAACAGCTGTAAGCATTATTTTTTTAAAGAATTTATATAATGATGCATTCATGCATTTTTTTTTTTATTATGCCGCTGCTGTGAATGTTTCAGGTGTAGATTAGTGATTACATTGTTTCTAAATGTCTGTTTTTTGTACAGCCTTCCCCCATCTAGGGCTACAATTCTCCAATTAAATCTGTGTATGTAAGCATTTTTAACAGAGATGTCTGCTAGTCTTTGTATCTTTTGACAGAGCGCATGCACTCGAAATGCGTCAAGTTGGCATTTATTGAAGTTGATGTAAGATTTTATCTGAAAACTTTCAATAAAGCAGTTTGTTCTTTTGAACTGCTGGATCATCTTCTGTTCCATATTGTGACACCTGAGCCTGAGTGCTGGATCCGCGCAGAGAACACAGGGGAGGTGTGCTGGACTTTATTTTATACTATTGTATGTTTTTACCTTGAGGATTTACAATAAAGCTGGTATTCTTCAAGTGCTGGATCATCTTTTTTCTACTTATTGATCGGACATTGGAGCCAGAGTATGGATCAGTGCATGGGTTAACAGGGGAGGTGAGCTGGACTTCCTTTATAATTTTCCAAGTCATTACTACCTGGAATTTTTTGTGGGATGAATTCACATGTGGCAGATTTATTGCAGAAAAGTCTGTGGCTGTTTATCTGGATGGGGTTTTCATAAATCTCAGTGGTTGTTCAGAAACAGCCCTATTAAGCTGAACAGAACAAATTTCAGCAAAAATCTACTGTGTGCTGTGCTCAGAGCGCCCCCTGTGCTTTCTCCCATCTAGGTCCACATAGCTAATAAAAGCGGCAACTTTTAACAGAGCTTTATCAACAGGTGCAGGCACTTTATATGCTTACATATAAAATCCCATTTATATTTAATACACATTTCAGAAATAATGTCCTTTGGTATGATGGGTAAGTGAGCACCATTTAGACTTACCCGTACTCATCCCATTTATTAACCATCTCCTTGGTCTTGGCGTCCTTAATCGAGAGCTGATATAAGCCGACTGCTCCATGTCCCACCTGTGCAGCAATCTGAGAAGAGAAGATTTGTGTCTGGGTTATTGGCCTTGGTGCCACATGTTTTATTAAGGCTACACAGTATAGGACAACTTCCGTAAGCCTAGGAGTTTAGATTTCAAAGTAGCTACCAAAGTGGAGTTACAGATGTTTCCAAAAAAACATTAGCAACCAATAAAGAGGACCAGCTGAATCTGTACATTGTGTTGATGCATAGAAATTATTCTGTTGAAAGACAAAATCTTTATCCCGGCTACACCCAGTGATAACAGCTAATGGTGGGGGCTCAGCAAAAAGGTTCCTCCTACAACCAGGAAACCTTTCAAATGGAAAGTGGTGGTTTATATAAGGGCATTACCATAAAATTCACTATGTTTACATAACATCTTTTTTGTGCAGGATATGACATCAGAATAACCCCTTAACGACAATGGACGTAAATGTAGTTCATGGTGCTGTGGTACTTAACGCACCATGACGTACATTTATGCGCCGCTATGACCGCGAGCACCGGACAGGTGCTCGTGTCATGCGCGGCAGGTCCCGGCTGCTATCAGCAGCCAGGGACCCGCCGGTAATGGCGGACATCCACAATCGTACGGATGTTCCCCATTAACCCCTCAGATGCCGTCATCAATACAGATCAAGGCATCTGCGGCAGTGCGGTACTTTGAATGGATGATCGGAACGCTCGCAGCGCTGCCGCGGGGATCCGATCATCCAGCATGACAGCCGGAGGTCCCCTCACCTGGCTCTGGCGGTCTCCTGCTCTGGTCTGAGATCGAGCAGACCAGAGCAGAAGATCACCAATAATACTAATCAGTGCTATGTCCTATACATAGCACAGAACAGTATTATCAATCAAATGATTGCTATAAATAAAGTGTAATTACAGTGTAAAGTAAAAAAATGTAAAATAAAAAAAGTTAAATTGAAAAATCCCCTCCCCCAATAAAAAAAGTAAAATTACCCTAAAAAAAAGCGTTAAAAAAATTATTAATACACATATTTGGTATCGCCGCGTGCATAAAAGTCTGAACTATTAAAATATATTAATTATCCCGTACGGTGAATGGCGTAAACGCAAACAAAATTTAAAAAAAGGCCAAAATTGCTGCTTTTTGGTCACATTTTATTAAAAAAAAAAAAAAAAAAAAATTTATAAAAAGTAAAACCTAAGCATAAGTAATACCGATAAAAACTACAGATCAGTGCATAAAATGAGCCCTCATACCGCCCCATATACGGAAAAATTAGATAGTTATAGGTGTCAAAATAGGGCAATTTCAAACATACTAATTGTTAAAATGGTTTGAGATTTTTTTAATCGGTACAATTATAGAAAAGCATATAACATGGGTATCATTTTAATTGTATTGACTAGAGATGAGCGAACTTACAGTAAATTTGATTCGTCACGAACTTCTCGGCTGGGCAGTTGATGACTTATCCTGCATAAATTAGTTCAGCCTTCCGGTGCTCCGGTGGGCTGGAAAAGGTGGATACATTCCTAGGAAAGAGTCTCCTAGGACTGTATCCACCTTTTCCAGCCCACCGGAAGGCTGAACTAATTTATGCAGGAAAAGTCATCAACTGCCGAGCCGAGAAGTTCGTGACGAATCGAATTTACTGTAAGTTCGCTCATCTCTAGTATTGACCCACAGAATAAAGAAAACATGAAATTTTTACCGGAAAGTGTACTGCGGGAAGACAAAACCTTCCAAAATTTGCAGTTTTCTTTTCAATTTTCCCTCATAAATAATATTTGTTTGGTTGCGCCTTACATTTTATGGTAAAATAAGTGATGGAAATATAAGAGAGTTATGATTTTTAGATGGCGAGGAGGAAAAAAGGAAAATGCTAAAATAAAATCAGTCTGGTCCTTAAGGCCAAAATGGGCCTGGTCCTTAAGGGGTTAAAATTTACATTATTTGGTATTGGTTTATGATCTACTAAAAAATCCCGACTAACACATTTCCCATCTCTCTGGTAATGAATTCTTACCTTCCCTACACCCATAGACAGCTCCATGTTCACCACAAACACCATCTTGTAATAAGTGTCATCATCATCTGTGTCCTGTTAAAAAAAATAAAAATAAATCACAACTGTGGTAACACATGTAAGGATTTTTTTTATCACGTTAATGAAAAGGATGTGATTTGGGATTACACAGATCCTACGGAGCGTTCCTGAATCTGCATGACATTGCAAGGTGGTTCAGCACTATGCCCTACATGACCACATACCTTTCTATTACAGAGTATATTTCCTAAGACTTGATCTACATATGCTAACATGTGGCCATTTTGCCAGGGTGTCAATCTGTGCATGCTCACCCCTGTGCTTGTAGGATAGCCCATGTGTGGGATAGTATAGGGAACCCAAGAGGAATTGCCTTGCTGCCGGAGGATTTATTTCATGGCAACAGCAATAGTTGTAAAACTTGGGATTACAGTGACTCGGTCTTGTGACATGTATTTCTTTCATTAATAGCTTCAATGGCTGACAGTGGAAATAGGGGAGTAGTGCGTCTCCATGATGAGATACTGAAATTGATGTATGGAGTTTTACAAGACAGGCAATGGTCCTTGGATAAAGAATATGCAGTAGCTCATATCCAGAAGGAAAAGAACTTGCTTTACAGTGCCACCTACTGGAGGTAGCTTCTAGTACACCGCCTTGATCCCATGATATGATGATTTTTGGTTGTGTGGCCAGAAATCTGTGTAGCCCCAACTTAAAGAGCCTTAAAACAGGAATGGGGGTTATAAGCCAAGTTACAGTCTCCTCCAGAAAGATTGAGAAAGCCGTTTACATCAGGGTTATTGCCCCTTGTCAGTACAGAGCAGGGTGCTGGCTGGATAATGAAAGGCATTTAACCCCTTAAGGACCCAGCCATTTTACACCTCAGGACCCGGCCATTTTTTGAACATCTGACCACTGTCACTTTAAACATTAATAACTCTGGAATACTTTTAGTTATTCTGATTCAGAGATTGTTTTTTCGTGACATATTCTACTTCAACATAGTGGTTAAATTTTGTGGTAACTTGCATCCTTTCTTGGTGAAAAATCCCAAAGTTTAATGAAAAAATTGAAAATTTAGCAATTTTCGAACTTTGAAGCTCTCTGCTTGTAAGGAAAATGGATTTTCAAAATAATTTTTTTATTCACATATACAATATGTCCACTTTATGTTTGCATCATAAAATTTATGAGTTTTTACTTTTGGAAGACACCAGAGGGCTTCAAAGTTCAGCAGCAATTTTCCAATTTTCCTCAAAATTTTCAAACTCAATATTTTTCAGGGACCAGTGGTTTGAAGTGGATTTGAAGGGTCTTCATATTAGAAATACCCCACAAATGACCCCATTATAAGAACTGCACCCCCCAAAGTATTCAAAATGACAGTCAGCATTTTAACCCTTTAGGTGTTTCACAGGAATAGCAGCAAAGTGAAGGAGAAAATTCACAATCTTAATTTTTTACACTCGCATGTTCTTGTAGACCCAATTTTTGCATTTTTACAAGGGGTAAAAGGAGAAAATGTATACCTATGTTTGTAGCCCAATTTCTCTCGAGTAAGCACATACCTCATATGTCTATGTAAAGTGTTCGGCGGGCGCAGTAGAGGGCTCAGAAGTGAAAGAGCGACAAGGGGATTTTGGAGAGTACGTTTTTCTGAAATGGTTTTTGGGGGGCATGTTGCATTTAGGAAGCCCTTATGGTGCCAGAACAGCAAAAAAAAAACAAAAAAACACATGGCATACCATTTTGGAAACTAGACCCCTTGAGGAACGTAACAAGGAATAAAGGGAGCCTTAATACCCCACAGGTGTTTCACGACTTTTGCATAAGTAAATTTTTTTTTATTTTTTTCACAAAAATGTGTGTTTCCCCCCCGAATGTCACATTTTTGCAAGGGCTAATGGCAGACCATTTTGGAAACTAGACCCCTTGAGGAACGTAACAAGGGGTACAGTGAGCATTTACCCCCCACTGGTGTCTGTCAGATCTTTGGAACAGTGGGCTGTACAAAATTTTTAATTTGCGCAGCCCACTGTTCCAAAGATCTGTCAGACACTTGTGGGTTGTAAATTCTCACTGCACCCCTCATTACATTCCGTGAGGGGTGTAGTTTCCGAAATGGGGTCACATGTGGGGTTTTGTTTTTTTTGCGTTTGTCAAAACCGCTGTAACAATCAGCCACCCCTGTGCAAATCACCTCAAATGAACATGGTGCACTCTCCCTTCTGGGCCTTGTTGTGCGCCCCCAGAGCACTTTGCGCCCACATATGGGGTATCTCCGTACTCAGGAGAAATTGCATTACAAATTTTGGGGGGCTTTTTTCCCTTTTACCTCTTGTGAAAATGAAAAGTATAGGGCAACACCAGCATGTTAGTGTAAAAAAATAATTTTTTTTTACACTAACATGCTGGTGTAGACCCCAACTTCACCTTTTCATAAGGGGTTAAAGGAGAAAACGCCCCCAAAATTTGTCCCGAGTATGGAAATACCCCATATGTGGCCCTAAACTGTTGCCTTAAAATACAACAGGGCTCCAAAGTGAGAGCGCCATGCGCATTTAAGGCCTAAATTAGGGATTTGCATAGGGGTGGACATAGAGGTATTCTAAACCAGTGATTCCCAAACAGGGTGCCTCCAGCTGTTGCAAAACTCCCAGCATGCCTGGACAGTCAACGGCTGTCCGGCAATACTGGGAGTTGTTGTTTTGCAACAGCTGGAGGCTCCATTTTGGAAAGAGTGGCGTACCAGGCGTTTTTCATTTTTATTGGGGAGGGAGGGGGGCTGTGTAGGGGTATGTGTATATGTAGTGTTTTTTACTTTTTATTTTATTTTGTGTTAGTGTAGTGTAGTGTTTTTAGGGTACAGTCACATGGGCGGGGGATTACAGCAAGTTTCCCGCTGCGAGTTTGAGCTAGCGCGCAAAATTTGCTGCATCGCAAACTTGCATCCTGATACTCACTGTAAGCCCCTGCCCATGTGAATGTACCCTGTACATTCACAACCCGTGTGCCTCCAGCTGTTGCAAAACTACAACTTCCAGCATGCACGGTCTATCAGTGAATGCTGGTAGTTATAGTTTTGCAACAGCTGGAGGCACACGGGTTGGGAAACACTGGTTGGGAAACATTGTCTATTTCCTAACTCAGTGTGCCTCCAGTTGTTGCAAAACCACAACTCCCAGCATGCTCAGACGGCCGAAGGGCATATTGGGAGTAGTAGTTACGCAACAGCTGGAGGAGAACAGTTTGGGGACCACTGTGTAGTGGTGTCCAAGTTGTAGCCCTCCAGATGTTGCAAAACTACAACTCCAAGCATTCTCAGGCATGCTGGAAGTAGTAGTTTGGCAACATCTTTAGAGCCAGATGTTGCCGAACTACAACTCCCAGCATGCCTGGGCAGTCTGAGCATGCTTGGAGTTGTAGTTTTGCAACATCTGGAGGACTACAGTTTGCAGACCACTAATACAGTGGTTCCCAATCTGTGCCCTTCCAGATGTTGCAAAACTACAACTCCCAATATGCCTGGACAGTAAGGGCATGCTGAGGATGTGTAGTTTTGCAACATCTGGAAGGGCACAGTGGTCCCAAAACTGTGGACCTCCAGATTTTGCAAAACTGCAACTCCCAGCATGCCCGGACGCCAAGGGCTGTCTGGGCATGCTGGGAGTTGTAGTATAAGGGGACCAGATGGAGCAGTCCAGATTGCTTTACGGCGGTCTGGACTGCTGCAAAGGTCCCGCGCCGCCAAAGATCCACTCACCTGTCGCCACCACCACCAGGATCCGGGTCTTCAGGGACGAGGTAAGTACCGGGGCAGGTCCCCAGCACTCCCCCGTCGCGTCCTCCAGTCTTCCTCCCGTTCTCTCCGGACTTCCAGGGGCCGAGCAGGGCGGGAGGAAGTAACTGCCCCCCCCCCCCCCCTGCGATTGGTCGGTTAGTTCGAACCGAGGAATCGCAGGGGATAGAAGGAGGTGGCAGGCTTGCCACCTCGCTCCTATACTTCAGCATGGTCCTGGCTGTTTGACAACCGGGATCATGCAAAATTACCGGGCGGTTGGGTCCCAGTGACCCGATCAGCCCGGTATCGCGCAGATCGCTGTTGTGATTTCAGCAGCGATTTGTGGCGATCACCGACATGGGGGGCCGACATGGCCCCCCTTGGCGATTGCCCTGGATGCCTGCTGAAGGATTTCAGCAGGCATCCGGTTCCGATCTCTGCCCGGCAGGGACCGAAATATACCATGACGTACATGTAGGTCATGGGTCCTTAAGTACCGGAGTCCCATTAAGTACATGTACGTCATGGGTCCTGAACGGGTTAACATGGGACTTTTGCAGTTATGTTACATTCGCTGGAATATGGGTGTAAAAAAAACAAAACTACTGATGTGAAGTGTACAAAAAAATGAAAAATAAGTAAAAAATAAAATAAAAAAAAAGCGCATGCATTTTTTCAATTCAACCCATTAACTTAATTAAAGGAGGAAATGTGATGCTGCAGCTCTGCATCACCTCCTTGACTGTCAAACTACGGTTAAAAAACAATATTAACTGAATATACATAAGTGTAAGTGACTTATTCACAGGTCTCCGCTTCAGTCCCATGCACAACCTCGACTGTGTCAGTACTGCTATGCTCCTGTAGTCCATTCAGAGATCAGACAGTAACCCAGTGTTTTCCAACCAGGGTGCCTCCAGCTGTTGCAAAACTACAACGCCCAGCATGCCCGGACAGCCAGCAGCTGTCCAGGCATGCAGGGAGTTGTAGTTTTGCAACAGCTGGAGGCACCATGGTTGGAAAACACTTCAGTAACTAAAGACACACTGATGGCCTGTCAATATGAAGACCTTACACAGTTTCCATCTTGATTTAAAGGCACCTTACCGGATTCTGGTTTTCTAAGCTGTCAAAGTAAAATATCGCAGCTTCTTCGGCAGATACATTCCCAGTAAGAACAAGTGCCTGCATGATCAAAGGAAAGAATACATGATAAGATACATTTTTTAACAGTTCAAGATATTCCCTTATATTTAATAGATATAATCCTTATCTATATATATAAAACTCAATGTGTGTATATGTGTATAGGGAGGTAGGAGGTCCGGATAGGAGGTTGGGATAGGAGGACAGGATATGGGGTTGGGATATGACAACAATATATGAGAACAGGATATGAAGTCAAAAGCCTCCTCTGTTGATTTTCCTCCACAACAAGGATTAGGAAGGAAAAACCGGGCAACGCCGGGTACTCAGCTAGTTAAATATAAGTACTGTTTCTTGTGTAAAATGTTTCCAAGGCTCGGTTCACACTGCGCTTTTGTTTCTGTATAACGTATACGTTAATGGATGCTACTATATGCCATACAGTAGAATCTGTTTTCCATTGACGGATATTATAATAAAAAAAATAAAAAAATGACAATGAACTGAGATTTTCTAAACAAATAAGGGAGCAGGGAAATAAATAAAAAGGTTTAGCACACATACATTAACCCCTTCCATAAGAAAAGTTAAAATAACCCCCTTTTCCCATATAAAAATAAACCTTTTTGGTATCGCTGCATATAAAATTGTCCTAACTATTAAAACATTAATCCAGTACTAGGGATGATCCGAAATTTCGGCCGCCGATCATATATTTTCGGCTGATTGAATTCCGGGCCGAAAATTTCGGGAGCGTGGCCTAACCCCTAAATGACACAGGGCGCACAAGGACGTGCCTGTATGCCCCGAGTCCTGCTGCGGATATGACACGAGTGCAGGAGCTACACTCGCATCATAGACTGCAGGTCCTGGCTGCTTTCAGCAGCCAGGGACCCACTGGTAATGCCGGACATCAGGGATTGCGCTGATGTCCGGCATTAACCCCTCAAAATGCTGTGATCATTATTGATCACTGCATATGTGGTGATCAAAAAGTCTAATACCAAAATTCGTGTAATGAAAGGAAAAAAAAAAAATTTTATAATATATATATATATATATATATATATATATATATAAATCTTACAAATTAGTTATTGTTGTAATCATGCCAACCTAAATTATCAACAAAATACGTCAGTTTCACCACAAGGTTTTTATTTTTCCTAACAAAAAACTAGCCCTCATTTGGGTGTGTAGATGAGAACCTTTATAGGACGCATTAAGGCTCATTCACACTGAGGAATCTCTGCCCAAAGACATTCCAGTCAGAGATTCCATCTGGACAAGGTGCCAGATGAGCGCTGGCTAGGACCACTCAAAAATGCGCCGTCTCTATAGACGGCAATACATTTTAAAGCAGATTCTCCCAAAAGAATGAACATGTTCATTCTTTCGGCGGAGTCTGGGGTCCGGAATTTGTATAGTGTGAATAGTGCAGCAAAATTCTATTGAGAACATCGGGAGGCTGCTGCACCATGTTTTCTAGAAAGCAGAAATCTAGAAGCAGAATTTTGCTTGGAAAATCTGTACTGTGAATGGGCCCTTAGGGTCTATTCACACAGCAGAATTATCGCCTCAAATGAAAGCCCATAGACTTATATAGGATTCCGCACTCCCTATCACACTGCGGAATTCCGCAAGCGGAAATTCCTAAGTGTGAATGGGAGTGCAAAATCCCATAAAAGTCTATAGGCTTTAATTTGAGGTGGAATTCCACAAGCGGAAATTCTGCCATGTGAATAGACCCTTAGAAAGAAAGACACTGAAAATGACCAGACACTTTATACAATAATCCTCTGATTATACTGTGTGCCATCCTTTCTCCAGAAGACAACGTTTTACCTTCTTCGCCTCCTCTTCGGGAATATCAAGGTCCTTGAGCTGCTGTAGATACTGTGGGTTCACCTCTGCAGCTTCGTGGGCTACATCAGCTGCTTTCTGCTCACACGTGTCCATTATACTAGAAGGAAAGAGGACTCCTTTATTACCCATATAATGCTCAGCATTCACATCAAATCATACAACGTGCAGCTATATCACACACATTACCACAATAGGAATCTAAAGGGCTTTTCCACTTAGCCTTCTGATTACCCTGCAGCGCCCCCATAGGAAAAATGAGGAATTACATGATGCCTATTAAAATGAATAAGCTGTGAAATACAGAATGGGTGACCATTGCTCCTTTAAAAGAGTAGTCCAGTCCAGGATAAGTTTCAGATCGCGGGGGTCTGACTGCTGGGGCCCCCCTGTGATCTCCTGTATGGGGCCCCGGCTCTACCATAGAGTTGTATTGAGGGGGCATGTCAGCCGTCACTTCGTGCGGTGGTCAACACGCCCCCTTCCCACGAGCTGCCGGGGCCCCGTACAGGAGATCGTGTGATGCTCCACCTCTGAAATGACAAATGACTAGCACCCTGTAGGGAGGGCCTAAATGCCTCAACAGAAGACACATTCTACGTGCATGGTCACCATGGTGACTGAGAATTTCATCCTGGCCCCGACGTTTTTGTTAGCTCTGTGACCTGAGTGTGCGCTCAGCTGCACAAAATATATGGAAAGTTGGGTTGACAGCTCGCACTCTTGCCCCTCTTAACATGGACGACTTTACCTGCCCTCCATTCCTCTTGCATCATGGGTTTCAACCAAACAGCACATATGTTGCACGTTATGGCCAAAAGCCTCTGGCAATGAGAATGATTAGTACTGCCATGATTAGTACTGCAGGGGGTGGAAGCAACTAAGGAGGACATCAGTTCTTAGATTAAAGGGGGTACTCCACCACTAAACATCCCCTACTCAAAAGGATAGCGGATAAGATGTCTGATCGTGGGGACGTCACGACCACGGCCGCCCAAACACGTCATTCTGAACGCGCACCCTGACCCTCTCTGGTTTTTCCTGCATATGTGACCTTGGGCTGTTACTGTAAAGGGGTAATCTGCTTCCAGACTCACTATCACACACACCTATCCCACTAGGCCCTAAATTAGTTATGTACACCCCAAAACCAGTCCACACACACACACACAAAATGCTGCCACCACCCAGGCAGACAGGACATCACATATGCCACACACTATCTGCATTCTAGCCCTTCTGCCCAGGGCTGTTCCCCCACAAAGAGAGGAGCCAGAGGATACTGGGTAAGGGTGCGTTTACACTGAGGAATTCCCGAGGAATAATTTCGGTCAGGAAATTGTTGCCCTCTCCATCAAGCGGAATTTCCATGCGGAAGTGAAGAGGAATGAAGGAGGAGGCTATTTAATCTACTTTTCTGAATTCCGCTAGAAAACGATCTCGGGCAGAAATTATTTTTGAGAAAATACAAAAAACAACCAGCTCACCGCCTTGGAGATCTCATATCAGCTGGAGGATCAGGGAAAGTCTGAGAGCAGGTAGCGGCAATCCAAGCCGCATCTTGGCGTGAATAACATCAAATGACGACAAGGTGCAGATGCTCCAGCTCCCAAATAGAAATAATGTTAAAAGTCCAAAAATGTAATGAATCCATACTAAAATGAGGAAACAAAAAAATCCATGTGAAGTTAAAAACAAAGCAGAAACGCATGTGGTTTTTAACTTCACATGGATTTGTTTCCTCATTTTAATATGGATTAATTACATTTTTGGACTTTTAACATTATTTCTATTTGGGAGCTGGAGCATCTGCACCTTTTCTTCTTCTTCCCAGCGGCCGGACCCCTGCAATCAGTCATCTTACCCCCTATCTTTTGTGCTCTGTTCCATTTAGCTTTTCGTTTACGCCAAATGGGTTGGAACACAATGGACACCGCCGGGTCCCACTGACTTTGAACGTCCAATCGGGGTAAAATGACATCTGATTAGGAACAACATATTCCCAATGTTAGGGAGAAGTCAAGGTATACATAACGAAAAGAGACATATGGGAAATTGCTACTATAGAGCGGCACTGAAGCATGATGGGAGTTGTGGTTCTGCAACAGCTGGAGTGGCAAACGGTGAAGAAAGCTATTAAGGCAGTGTTTCCCAACCAGGGTGCCTCCAGCTGTTGCAAAACTACAACTCTCAGCATGCCCGGACAGCCATAGGCTGTCCGGGCATGCTGGGAGTTGTAGTTTTGCAACAGCTGGAGGCACCCTGGTTGGGAAACACTGTATTAAGTGCTCTGCATGACGTAGGCAGCCCCGTTACCTAGGCAACTACATGGCAGTGATAGTTACTAAGGCCATGACATCACTGCAGGCGCCATTACACTGAAGGATCAATACTAACCTATACAAAATCCACCATTCTATACCCAACCCTGCACATATACATACACAATACGAGTGCCAGCAGCCGTCATCTTCATGCACCCTCCCCATCACCAGGCTCTCACCTTCCGAGTCCTCCCGCCGCTGGTGCCCACTCTCCTCACTCTACACAGCGACAGACAACAACGGTCCCGTGGTCGGAAACGCTAAAGGAAGCGGACGACCATAGAGTTCCTCCTCTGTATGTGAACGCGCGCCCTCTGGTGGCCGGCGGTGAGAAGTGTAGAAATCCAAGCTTGTCAATCGTGACCTCTAGGGGGCAGAGCGTGGCGTAGTCAGAGGTACGGTAATTTTATATTTGTTATAATATTGTCATTTGATATAGGTGTAGTATTATTAAAAAGGGGAGGAGTCAATTGTAAATGTAAATATTTTAGTAGACCATGAAGCAAAGTAAACTGGTAAAATCATATGTGTATTAAATACATATATGTCAGTGTTACCCAAACAGGGCGTCTCCAGCTGTTGCAAAACTATAACTCCTGGCATGCCGGAAGTTATAGTTTTGCAACAGCTGGAGGCACCCTGGTTGGGAAACATCCCTGTACTGTTCATCTCCTTATGGATCTGATAACTTCCTGTTTCCTGTCTGAACTCTGACCCTGGTGTTCACAGACAATAGTTTTTCCCACAATTCCCCTTGATTGCATACATAGTAGAGACTAAGCAATATGTAGTTGTACCGAGTGTCACGTACGCTCATCTCGCTCGAGCGTATACCACCTTATTGATCAAGACATATCTAATATCCTATCACTATGCTGCCAATTTTGCACGTTCACACTCGGCTCCCCTGAGCGCGCTCTGCGCCCTTGAGCCAGTGACGCGCCTCAAAATACCCACTGATACCACTTTTGGCCCCAAAATACTGTTTGTAGGCCCACGCGCTCCGACTTTCTCTGGTTTTTGCTGGCCTGTTACTGTAACCTGTGTGTCTCACGTCACACACAGACCTTTTGCAGTAGGCCCTAACGGAGTTCTGCACACCCCAAAACACGCTGCCACCACCCATACTCCGGGCAGACAGGACACCACATATGCCACACACACTCTCTGCATTCTATAACACCTTCTGCCCAGGGCTGGGGTACCCTCCTCCCTAAATAATTTTTTCCAGCAATACATGTGTAGGGATGGTCTCAGTTACCTCCACTGACTTGGCCTGCCCCCAATCAAAAACTAATGGGGCTATAGAAACTGCCTGGTTCACTCCCCTTCAATCCCATTAACAAGAGGTTCAAGAGTCTAGTGGGTGGGCTTAAGTAATTGACAGATTTTCCTTTATATGTGTGCATACAAAGATACCTGTCAGTCACTGATTAAGACCACCCAGTGGACTCCTAAGTACAGAATGAGCAAAAAGCTAAAGTATACATGTTCCCTAAATAAACTTTTGACGTGTCCTAGTTTTGGTGGGTCAGGGTCTGAGTGTTGGGACCTTGGCAAATTGCTAGAACGAGCAGGGGAAAAGCGTGCAGCTGAGCACTTCTCCCTCCGCTCTCTGTCTATTTGGACCAAAACAGTCCCATAGGCTTACATTATGAGACCATCTCAGTCATGTGGTACAGAGTCCAGAGAGAACACACTTTGCTTAGACCTCGACTGTATAAAATGTGACGTCCCTCCGCAGACCCGCGCAGGAGGACGTCAGTGACGTCACTCGTCAGGCCACCGCCAAAGAGGAGAAGCGCAGCGCAGGACAGGTAAATGTGTCTACGTGTGTGTGCATGTGTGTGTGTGTCTGTGTGTGTGTGCCTGTGTGTGTGTCGGGGGGAACCCAATGCTACCTAATGTGGGGAACATGCTACCATCCTAATTTGGGTAACATGCTGCCTTCCTAATGTGGGGAAACCACTACCTTCCTAATGTGGGGAACATGCTACCTTCCTAATGTGGGGAACATGCTACCATCCTAATGGGGGGAACATGCTACCTTCCTAATGTGTGGAACATGCAACCTCCCTAATGTGGGTAAACCACTACCTTCCTAATGTGGGGAAACCGCTACCTTCCTAATGTGGGGAAACCGCTACCTTCCTAAAGGGGGGAACATGCTACCTTCCTAATGTGGGGAAACCGCTAGCTTCCTAATGTGGGGAACATGCTACCTTCCTAATGTGGGGAACATGCAACCTTCCTAATGTGGGGAAACCACTACCTTCCTAATGTGGGGAACATGTAACCTTCCTAATGTGGGGAAACCGCTACCTTCCTAATGTGGGGAACCCGCTACCTTCCTAATGTGGGGAGTCCGCTACCTTCCTAATGTGGGGAAACCGCTACCTTCCTAATGTGGGGAAACCGCTACCTTCCTAATGTGGGGAATCCGCTACCTTCCTAATGTGGGGAAACCGCTACCTTCCTAAAGTGGGGAACATGCTACCTTCCTAATGTGGGGAAACCGCTAGCTTCCTAATGTGGGGAACATGCTACCTTCCTAATGTGGGGAAACCGCTACCTTCCTAATGTGGGGAAACCACTACCTTCCTAATGTGGGGAACATGTAACCTTCCTAATGTGGGGAAACGGCTGCCTAGCTAATGCTCCCCCCCAGAAGTAGCACCCCCCCATCATCCGTCAGCTCATGCACATTACCACAGGGGGTAGGGGGAATGGGGAGGGGGGTTGCTGTGAGATGATGGGGGTGCTACTGCTGGTGGGGGGTGTTGTGGTGGATGATGAGGGGCGCATGATGGGGGCATTATATCTTAGGGGCGCATGATGGGGGAATTATATGTGAGGGGCACATGATGGGGGCATTATATGGGAGGGGCGCATGATGGGGGCATTATATGTGAGGGGCGCATGATTGGGGCATTATATGTGAGGGGCGCATGATGGGGTATTATATGTAAGGGGCGTAGGATGGGGGCATTATAAGGGGCGCAGGATGGGGGCCCTCAGATACTTTGAGTTTGAGACCCCTGATATAGATAATGCAGAAAAGAGTGGCACTGTGTGGGATTTCCATCCCAGGATCCAGGCGGTTGCTCAGTCCTATAAAAGACTGGACCATAAAGTCCCAAGCTGTACAATTCCAAAAGAACAGGGCGGCACTCCAGCGATCCAACAAAAAAATGGTTTCATTCACCCAAAGGGAAAGGGAAAAGCAATGTTTCAACCTACTCAATGAGGCCTTTTTCAAGCATGCTTGAAAAAGACCTCATTAAGTAGGTTGAAACGTTGCTTTTCCCTTTGGGTGAATAAAACCATTTTTTCATTGGATCGCTGAAGTGCCGCCCTGTTCTTTTGGAATTATTTATATACAGGGCCGATTTTAGACTTAAAGGGGTGTGACAAGGTGGCAAGGAAAGGGTGTATTTCCTTGGCTAATCCTGGAGAATCTCACCTGCTTCTTAATTAATGAGGCAGGAGGGAAGGGAGGTGTGTATATAAGATGGAGAGTCAGTCTAATCTGGGCTCTTCCTAGGAGACAGCAAGTGGGCTGTAGGGGAGAGACAGTGCCTGCTGAGGAGTGCACAGCCGAGAGCTATGAGTGGCTCAAAGAGTGACATGAATTGTGAGTAGAAGGTTGTAGGGGACATATGTTTAACCGGCTGAGGGAAGCTCAGCGGTTGTTAGTCAGGACAAGCTGATCTGTTTAGTCACTGACCAGACGGTCTAGGATTTAGTTTTGTTCCTGCTTTTTGTTTATTTCTTTCCCTGCAACCTGTCTAATAAAACTGGCAAGGTGCCAGATTTGCATTATAAACATTTGTTTGCTGGGTTTATTGAGAAGAAACGCATCCTGTGGCGTGGTCCAGGACGATCCCAGAGCTAATCCCCAAGGAGGAATCCTTACAGGGGTTATCCAGGAAAAAACTTTTTTTTTTATATATCAACTGGCTCCAGAAAGTTAAACAGATTTGTAAATTACTTCTATAATTTTTTTTAAAATCCTTTCAGTACTTATGAGCTTCTGAAGTTAAGGTTGTTCTTTTCTGTCTAAGTGCTCTCTGATGACACGTGTCTCGGGAACTGCCCAGTTTAGAAGCAAATCCCCATAGCAAACCTCTTCATCAGAGAGCACTTAGACAGAAAAGAACAACCTTAACTTCAGAAGCTCATAAGTACTTAAAGGATTAAGATTTTTTAATAGAAGTAATTTACAAATTTGTTTAACTTTCTGGAGCCAGTTTTTCCTGGAATACCCCTTTAATGTAGCCCTGGGCAAAATTAAAAGTGGGGCCTCAAAAGCCAAAATATTGCATTAACAAGTAAGTCACATATAGTTAATTCTGGATGTAGCATGCCAAGAATGTTGCACAACATTTGCTAGACACACACAATACCACTATGTTGTGCCTAAATAAAAACCACTGTACATAGAGCAATATTCTCACATACAGTAATCATATAGTGGTAGATACCAGCTATAAGCTGGCACCCTGCAGACCGAATAAGGCTGGGTTCACATGTGTCCGGCATAGTTTTCCTCCGGCATGCACTGGAGGGAAACGGATGCTAGAACTGATCCCATTCATTTGAATGGGACAGTTCACAATCATTCAGCGTCTGAATTTTGACGCCAGATGGTTGGACACACCTTACTGCACCGGACAGGGGAACACAGCTTTCTGCATTCCCTTATCTGGTGCCAGAAACAATGGACACTGGATGCCATACAACTGATGACAACTAATGCACCTTGCCATCAGTTATGGCATCAGTTGCGTTGAGTTCTAGGCTGAGTTCACCTATGCCGGATGCTGGACATATGTAATCCCAGTCTAAGTGATTACAGTGCAGTTACATCCAGTGACTCACAGTGATGTCTTCTCTGGTTGGAATCATTCACTTGTTCCTCTTCTTGTTTTCATGGCGGTCTAAGCCAGACAGAGTTCTCCTAGATACATACACATATTTCTGGGGCGCAATGCAACCTCCGTCTCTTGTGGGGGAAGCTATGTGATTTATATACATTTATTCATACACAAACAGAAGTTTGGATTACACACCCTGAAATACACTACTGTGCGTGTGTGTATGTGTATATACCGTCATGGCCGTAAATGTTGGCACCCCTGAAATTTTTCTAGAAAATAAAGTACCGTATTTATCGGGGTATACCACGCACCGGCCTATAACACGCACCCTCATTTTACCAAGGATATTTGGGTAAAAAAAGTTCTTTACCCAAATATCCTTGGTAAAATGAGGGTGCGTGTGTGTGTGAGGATGCGTATTCCCCGATACACCCCCAGGAAAGGCAGGGGGAGAGAGAGGCTGCCCGCTTCTCTCCCCCTGCCTTTCCTGGGGTCTAGAGCCCTGCTGCCGCCGCTTCTCTCCCGCTGGCTATCTGCGCCGATAGCCAGGGGTAGAGAAGGGGCAGCGGCACCCATTGCCTGCGCCGCTGCCCCGTTGCCTCCCCCATCCCCGGTTGTATAATTACCTGTTGCTGGGGTCGGGTCCGCTCTGCTTCATGCCTCCGGTGTGCGTCCCATGCGTCGTTGCTATGCACTGCACGGCGAGGCGCAATGACGAGTGACCTCATTGTGTCCCGCGGGGCATAGCAACGACGCAGGGGACGCACACCGGAGGCCTGAAGCAGCGTGGCCCTGTCCCCGGCAACAGCTAATTATACATTGGTAAATATACATCAGCGCCGGCAATGGGGCAGCGGCACCGATAGCCAGGGGGAGAGAACGGGCAGCGGCACCGATAGCCAGGGGGAGAGAAGGGCCAACAGCAGGGCTCTAGATCCCAGGACAGACAGGGGCAGAGAAGCCAACAGCGACGGCAGGTCTCTGCACCTGCAAAGCCGCTGCAGTTCATTGATTTAAAGCGTCCGCTTTAAATCATTGAACTGCAGCGGCTTATCGCCGTATAATACGGAGATAGACTTTAGGCTAAAAATTTTTGCCTAAAAAGTGCGTGTTATACGCCGATAAATACGGTATTTCTCACAGAAAAGGATTGCAGTAACACATGTTTTGCTATACACATGTTTATTCCCTTTGTGGGTATTGGAACTAAACCAAAAAAGGGAGGAAAAATTGCTAATTGGACATAATGTCACACCAAACTCCAAAAATGGTCTGGACAAAATTATTGGCACCCTTAACTTAATATTTGGTTGCCCGCCCTTTGGAAAAAATAACTGAAATCAGTCACTTCCTATAACCATCAGTAAGCTTCTTACACCTCTCAGCCGGAATGTTGGACCACTCTTCCTTTGCAGACTGCTCCAGGTCTCTTTTATTGGAAGGCGCCTTTTCCCAACAGCAATTTTAAGATCTCTCCACAGGTGTTCAATATGATTTAGATCTCAACTCATTGCTGGCCACTTCAGAACTCTCCAGTACTTTGTTGCCATCCATTTCTGGGTGCTTTTTGACATATGTTTGGGGTCCTTGTCCTGCTGGAAGACCCAAGATCTTGGAAGCAAACCCAGCTTTCTGACACTGGGCTGTACAGTGCGACCCAAAATCCGTTGGTAATCCTCATATTTCATTATGCCTTGCACACATTCAAGGCACCCAGTGCCAGAGGCAGCAAAACAACCCCAAAACATCATTGAACCTCCACCATATTTCACTGTAGGTACTGTGTTCTTTTCTTTGTAGGCCTCATTCCATTTTCAGTAAACAGTAGAATGATGTGCCTTACCAAAAAGCTCTATCTTGGTCTCATCTGTCCACAAGACGTTTTCCCAGAAGGATTTTGGCTTACTCAAGTTCACTTTGGCAAAATGTAGTCTTGCTTTTTTATGTCTCTCTGTCAGCAGTGGGGTCCTCCTGGGTCTCCTGCCATAGCGTTTCATTTCATTTAAAAGTCAATGGATAGTTTGCGTTGACACTAATGCTCCCTGAGCCTGCAGGACAGCTTGAATATCTTTGGAACTTGTTTGAGGCTGCTTATCCACCATCCGGACTATCCTGTGTTGACACCTTTCATCAATTATTCTCTTCCGTCCATGTCCAGGGAGATTAGCTACAGTGCCATGGGTTTCAAACTTGTTGATAATGTTGCACACTGTGGACAAAGGCAAATCTAGATCTCTGGTGATGGACTTGTAACCTTGAGATTGTTGATAGTTTTCCACAATTTTGGTTCTCAAGTTCTCTTCTCTTCTCTTTCTGTTGCCCATGCTTAGTGTGGCACACACAGACACACGAAGCAAAGCCTGAGTGAACTTATTTCCTTTTTATCTGCTTTCAGGTGTGATTTTTATATTGCCCAGACCTGTTACTTACCCCAGGTGAGTTTAAAGGAGCATCACATGCTTGAAACAATCGTAATTTTCCACAATTTTGAAAGAGTGGCAATAATTTTGTCAAGCCCATTTTTGGACATTATGTCCAATTTGCTTTTTTTCCTCCCTTTTTTGGTTTAGTTCCAATACATACAAAGGGAATAAACATGTGTATAGCAAAACGTGTTACTGCAATCCTTTTCTGTGAGAAACACTTCATTTTCTAGAAAAATTTCAGGGGTCCAACATTTGCGGCAATGACCATATATATAGGCGATCCCCGGCATAAAATGCATACAATGGAGGATTCCTCCATTGTATGCATTTTATGCTGGGGATCGCCCTTAGCAACGGACCACAAGTGTACCACAAGGGAGCGTGACACGCCCCCTCCCATAGGCTTGCATTGAGGGGGCGGAGCGTGATCTCACACGGGGGTGGAGCACGCTCCGGGGACTGATTCTAACGGGGTGCGGCGTGGAAGATCGCGGGGTCCCCAGCGGCGGGACCCCCGCAATCAGGCATCTTATCCCCTATCCTTTGGATAGGGGATAAGATGTCTTAGCGCCGGAGTACCCCTTTAATGGTGTTATAAGCTAAGTGCAATGAAGAGTGGCAAAACCCTATGAATGCTAATAGGAAAGAGGTGGCATGTGGAATACCGTCAGAGTATTGAGAACAGAATTTAGTGTACGCTTTCTAAGCTGTAGTGTACACCCTCTGCGTGCTGGGTGACAATGATTTGTTGATGAGGCTTTTTGCAACCAATAAATGAGCTTTTAATCCAGGATCAACTCTTGGAAAGGAGATACTGGGAACCCCGAGCGGTCGGCTTCGGGTATCGCCTAGAAGAAAAGCAGAAAATTACTTCTGGAAAGTGCATCTGCCGCAGTATTCCTAATACCCTGAATGTGGGCACTGGTGAAATGGAAATTGTGCTGAAGGGAGAGCCACACTAGCCTCCTAGCCAATGATATAACAGCTGAATTAGATCTGCCCTTTAACAAAATGTCAACGGTGGCTGCGTTATCGGACGCAAACATAACTGATTTTTTGTGCCACAAATGGCCCCATACCCTAGCTGCAGCCACAGTTGGATACAACTCGAACAAGTCTGAGCTGGAACTGAAGCCTAGCAACTGGCTTACTTCCAAGGGCCAAGCATCCGCCAACCATTTATTCCCCCAAACGGCAGCGAAACCGACTGAAGAAGAAGCATATGAGAATATTAATGGTGACTGGTTGTCAATACCTGGTATAAAAAACGAAATCCCGTTCCAGTCAGACAGAAACGAGTCCCACATTAGAAGGTCGGCTCTAGTCTGACTGTCTAACAACACCACGTCATTCTGACCTGGCACTGAGGTCATTAACCCCTTAAGGATTCAGCCCATTTTGGCCTTAAGGACTCAGACAATTTAATTTTTACGTTTTCATTTTTTCCTCCTCGCCTTCTAAAAATGATAACTCTTTTATATTTTCATCCACAGACTAGTATGAGGGCTTGTTTTTTGCGCGACCAGTTGTCCTTTGTAATGACATCACTCATTATATCATAAAATGTATGGCGCAACCAAAAACACTATTTTTGTGGGGAAATTAAAACGAAAAACGCAATTTTGCTAATTTTGGAAGGTTTTGTTTTCATGCCGTACAATTTACGGTAAAAATGACGTGTGTTCTTTATTCTGAGGGTCAATACGATTAAAATGATATCCATTATTATATACTTTTATATTATTGTTGCGCTTAAAAAAAATCACAAACTTTTTAACCAAATTAGTACGTTTATAATCCCTTTATTTTGATGACCTCTAACTTTTTTATTTTTCCGTATAAGTGGCGGTATGGGGGCTCATTTTTTGCGCCATGATCTGTACTTTTTTTTGATACCACATTTGCATATAAAAAACTTTTAATATATTTTTTATAATTTTTTTTAAATAAAATGTATTAAAAAAGTAGGAATTTGGGACTTTTTTTTATTTTTTTTCGTTCACGCCGTTCACCGTACGGGATCATTAACATTTTATTTTAATAGTTCGGACATTTACGCACGCGGCGATACCAAATATGTCTATAAAAAATGTTTTTTACGCTTTTTGGGGGTAAAATAGGAAAAAACGGACGTTTTACTTTTTTATTGGGGGAGGGGATTTTTCACTTTTTTTTTACTTTTACATTTTTTTTACATTTTTTTTTTACACTTGAATAGTCCCCATAGGGGACTATTCATAGCAATACCATGATTGCTAATACTGATCTGTTCTATGTATAGGACATAGAACAGATCAGTATTATCGGTCATCTCCTGCTCTGGTCTGCTCGATCACAGACCAGAGCAGGAGACGCCGGGAGCCGCACGGAGGAAGGAGAGGGGACCTCCGTGCGGCGTTATGAATGATCGGATCCCCGCAGCAGCGCTGCGGGCGATCCGATCGTTCATTTAAATCGCGAACTGCCGCAGATGCCGGGATCTGTATTGATCCCGGCACCTGAGGGGTTAATGGCGGACGCCCGTGAGATCGCGGGCGTCGGCCATTGCCGGCGGGTCCCTGGCTGCGATCAGCAGCCGGGATCAGCTGCGCATGACACGGGCATCGCTCCGATGCCCGCGGTTATGCTTAGGACGTAAATGTACGTCCTGGTGCGTTAAGTACCACCTCACCAGGACGTACATTTACGTCCTGCGTCCTAAAGGGGTTAAATGGGTATTCCAGGCAAAAACTTTTTTATATATATATCAACTGGCTCCAGAAAGTTAAACAGATTTGTAAATTACTTCTATATAAAAATCTTAATCCTTTGAGTACTTATGAGCTTCTGAAGTTAAGGTTGTTCTTTTCTGTCTAAGTCCTCTCTGATGACACGTGTCTCGGGAAACGCCCAGTTTAGAAGCAAATCCCCATGGCAAACCTCTTCTAAACTGGGCATTTCCCGAGACAGGTGTCATCAGAGAGCATCTTAGACAGAAAAGAACAACTTTTACTTCAGAAGCTCATAAGTACTGAAAGGATTAAGATTTTTTTAATAAAAGTAATTTACAAATCTGTTTAACTTTCTGGATCCAGTTGATATATTTGAAAAAGTTTTTGCCTGGAATACCCCTTTAAGTTTAGCAGTCTAGATATGAAGGACCTTCCTTGGGGTATGACTCTCATGGCGAAGTTTAACATGCCAAGAACCGACTGTAGCTCCACCTTGGTGATTCTGGGAGACAGTAAAACCCCATGGATGGTATTTCTGATGCAGGTTAGTTTCTCTGGAAGAAGCCTAGCTTCCATAGCCTGAGTGTCCAGGACTATGCCTAGGAAAGTGAGGGTTTTACTAGAACCTTCCACTTTGCTACTGCATACCGGAACCGCCAACTGGTCAAACGTGGCCAACAAAACATCTAAGTCCCTGGGACGTGCATCCCTGTGTTCAAGTAACAAGAAGTTGTCAAGATAGTGTATGACATGCGTACACTCAAGTCTGTGTTCTAAAGTCCAGTGTAATGCTTGCGCAAATCTGTCAAATAACCAGGGGCTACTATGGGATCCGAACGTCAGTTTTACAGCAAAATAATATTTGTCGCACCATTTCAAGCCGTGCCACTTCCACAAATCTAGGTGTATGGGGAGAAGCTTAAAGGCATCTGAAATATCAGCTTTAGATAACCACGTCACACCACCCATACTAATAATCACTGCCATAGCTTCATCTATGGACGCATATTTGAGAGAGAATTCCTTGGCTGGAATAAGTGAATTTAAACTTGGCGTAGAGGACAAGTAAGGCGCAGACAAGTCATAGTTTAAGTGTTTTTTATTACTGAACTTACCAGTCGCTAAACCGACTGGATTCACCCTCCACATATCAAAAGGGGGGCTCTCAAAGGGCCCTATAACAAAACCCTTGGTGACCTCACTGCAAATCAGCTGGTCAACTGCCGAAGGGTCTCTGAGAGCTGATCTCAAATTATGGCACTCAAATGTGTCCCTGGGAAGCGTCACAAACCCAGTGTGAAACCCTGCTTTTAAGCCCTCTAATATGAAGTGGACGAAATGCCTGTCTGGGTGTTCTTGTAGAAACAGTTCAAGGGAGACCACATCCACCACCGCTAGTCATGCCCTATTTTCCTTAGGACAAGCACTCATAGGGTGCGCTCTGAAGCACACCGCACAGACGTGTAGCAACCTGCACTGATTGTAGTTACAGGTTGCAAAGTGGAAATTGTTACAAATCTGGGATTTGCACAGATACTTGATGGGTCTCCCCAATTTATCAGTGAGACCAGACTTGGAATTTTTTGACTGAGAAGCGGATGAGGATGTCCCTGGAACTGCCTCGTCTGAAGTATTGAGGCTGCTGAAACCACTCCGTGGTGTGTGCTATCGATTGGCACCGAGCACACACTGGAGCCTTAAGACGTGCAAAGTGGTTGCAGAAGATTTCTGTGTCGATTACGGCCCAGTTCATGGAATAGTTAAACTGCGCCAAAGCTGCTGCCGCCTTAGCTGGGAATGACTTGTGATAGTTATAGAGCGAGTGACCTCCGTATTTGTGTGACAGTTCTGTGACCTTGTACGAATACACATCTAGCTCTTCCCTCCTCTCAGGTTTTACAAATGACAAATAATGTCTCTGTAAATAGCGAAGGCCATGCTGAATTCTGCAAGAGACAACTTACGGCTAAATCTAGCATCGTTAGCTTTAAGGATTACAGAGAGCTCACCACAAGCAATGGTCTTATTTTCAATTACGTCGTGGGTGGCAATAAGGAGTGACGCCAAGTTAACATCCTTACCATCAAGAATGCCCTTCTTGAGATTTTCCGGGATGAAATGCGCAGGTGTGAGGACGTAACTGAAACCTACGGTTGAGAGGATGGAAGATTAGATACCTGCGGTGTAGCTGCCCGGTTCTCTAAATTCTCCAACCTGGAGGAGAGGGAATTGATGAGGGTGTGTAGTTGCGTAATAGACATGTGGAGTGTCTGCATGGATACTTCCCCCGAGCTAGTGCCTGTCTGGTCACTGGGGCCTGCTTGATCTGAAACTAAAAGTCGATACAGTTCAGCTTTACGGGCCGTGGCTGAAAAAGGAATCCTTCTGCACGCAAGTTCGGCTGTTAACTTCGGGATGGTTCCGAAGCATGTGACCGCTGACGTGAAAACCCCCCTCCTGACACACTCCTGATGTTACTGGCCCGTGGGGGAGCGAGGTCTGACTAGAGACATCTCCATGTGGCTGCCAGCATGCCCCTGTCACATGACCCGCTGCAGGAGCTGATTCGCTGTGTAAAAAAACCCACAATAAATGATACTTCATGTGACGCATATCCTCTGCATCACTGGGACCGGGGCCGGGCTGGCCGAGGGTACCCTCCGAACTCCGGCTTACCTCCGGAGAGAGGGCTGAGATGAAAGCCGCCACCCCGGCCACTTACCTGCACAACGCCGCTCGAATCTCCTTCCAGTCAGCTGACTCGCAGTGTCAGCTGATCTACGATCACGTGAAGAACCCGCGGCGTCAGGAAACAGGATCTGCAGCGGGTTCTTATAGTGATTCCCCACCCCTCCCACAAATTCAGGCTAAGAGACTTAGCCTTCCTACATATATATTTGCATATCTGTGGATTGTCATCTTTTCTGAATTATCGGATCCTAGATTAAAGTTATTTCACCATAATGATCCTAATAAATGAAGGGATTGATTTTTGCACAAAATATTTTATTAATGCTCCTTCACAGCTGTATCTTAAGTCTTATTAATGAAAAACAATGTAAAGTATAAAAATAGAAATAAAGTGATATGTAGCTGTGAGGTCATCAGGACTGTAACCATGAATGTTCCAGACATTTCTCAGCTGACGCTCTCTTTTCCGGATAATATTCTAGCATTGGTAATAGGAAACTGGCAAATATGAGCGCCTCGTTCTTCTGCCACTTGTGCCGGTTCACCAGATTGTCAAACAGGCCACATGGGTATAAGTATGGAATCCGAAGGAGGTCACCTGTAATGGTGCAAACAGGACAAATGCTTAAGAGCGTATTGTTACAATAAACACATTGGGGGTGATACATCAACACTGGTGCAAGAGAAAAGAGAGACACCGGTAATCTTCCAGTTCTTATTTCTAAAAGGTTCTTTAAAAAAAATGAAAGCAGCAACTTAACCCATTCCCAACATTTACAAAACGTAAATGTACATCAAAAGTTGGGTTGATATGTATGATGTGAGCTCAGGAGCTCCATACCTGCCAGGTGTGGGCTGCTACCTGCAGCTGACACTCCCCCAGAATCAGAAATAACTCAGATGCCAGCCAGTAATCCTCCTAAATGTCTTGAAGAGTAGCAACTGCAGCATCAAGACGTTTAGATAATGGGGGCCGTACTTATCCAATCCTCTGATCATTCCCTTTTCCACACCATGTTAGCCAATTGGTTGCCATGGCAGCCAAGGGTCTGCTAAAAGCATTGTGGCTGCCTTGTTTGTGCCCCTGCAGGCAATGTATAATAATGCTGCTTGACCTTATGTGTATTTTGAGACATAGAAATCATCAAATCACACACCTTGCTTGTTAAAAAACGTTGCAGAGTTTTTCCCTGAAAATGCAATTTTTGGTGGTATTCGTCCAAGCAGTTCAATAATACAGGCGATATGATCTGAAATATAAAAAAAAAAAAAAATTTTTTTACCACTGTTATTTTTTTACTACATTAAATAATTGTATAGTAAAATGTTCTCTTTGGACAGCCATATTCTAATTACCATGTTAGGGCATGTGTAGGATATACAAAGGGATCCCCTGTTCTTCAACCCCCTCTACTGGCCAGACAGGAGACTGCTGTGAATAAACACTGCTGTGCACCTCACTGGGGTTTCTCAGATTTCTTTCTCAGCTGGTCAGGATATACTTAAAAAGGGGTACTCCGGTGGAAAACTTTTATTTTATTTTTTTTCAAATCAACTAGTAGTATTCAGCAGGTACTGGAAGGATTAAGATTTTTTTATAGAAATAATTTACAAATCTGTTAAACTTTCTGGCACCAGTTGATTTAAAGAAACAATTTTTTTTTTAATATAGCATAGTATTGTTACCACAGTTCTTCTGTCTTTGAGATATAGTCACGTTATGATCCCTTAAAAGAGCTTAAGAAGTGGTTCCCCTTAGGATCCTTCAGATAGCCCTCAGTAGATCAATGGTTAAACCCAGTTGGGATTTTAGGAATATGTCATACCTTTCCATCACTCTCTCTGTATAACAAGAATATGATCTGGTATAAATTGCTCCACCCTGCAGAATAATTCTGAGAAGACTGGGAGTTGCGTCCCTTTCTTTGCTAAAAAAAACTGCTTCATCCATTACATGCACATCACAAGAAAACCACTGAGAAGCAGGTTCCTACCTTCATTTCTGGAGACATTTTCCCCAGTTTGGGGCTCGAACAGGTAGTAGGAAGTAGCCATTTCAAATGCCTAGAAAAAAACATCATACTCCTAAATACCCAAATATCCAATAGACCCATAATAAACAGTTAAGCTTATGCTTATATGCAGAAATACACACACAAAGGGGCCTTTTACGGAAGGGTCATGCAACTGACTCTTTTAAGGACGGAGTAAACTAATCCACTTCTTTCCACCACTACAATATTTGTAAAATGTAAATTTTATATTAAATGTAGACAGAAATGAAATCTAATTGTGAGCGCAAAATAGAAGGAAAAGTAAAAACCCAGCACCGCTACATTGTTATGTAGTCATATCCATTGTCGCATGATAAGCATACACTTATTATGTATCTATCCCCTGGGCACACCTGCAGTGTGTGTCCAGGGATCAGTAGTATAGCGTGCTGAAGGTAAAAGAACTTTACAAAGCCCCTCCTGGCATGTTTCGTCACATCCTCAGAGGTTATGGGGCAATGATGGGAGTTCATCATTATCTTAAAGGGGTACTCCGCACCTAGACATCTAATCCCTTATCCAAAGTATAGGGGATAAGATGTCTGATCGCGGGGGTCGCACCGCTGGGGACCCCCTTAATCTCAACTGCGGCACCCCAGACATCCGGTGCACGGAGCGAACTTCGCTCAGTGTCGGATGACTGGCGATGCGGGACCAAGGCTTGTGATGTCACAGCCACATGGGAGGGGGCATGACTGCAGTCACGACCCCTTCCATAGACTTGTATTGAGGGTGTGTGGCGGTGATGTCACGAGCGGGGCATGACCATGACGTCACAAACCTCTGGCGCCGCACCTGATGCTCTAAATGAACGCCAGGTGCAGCAGGGAGATCGCGGTGGTCCCCAGTGGCGGGACCCCTGCAATCAGACATCTTATCCCCTATCCAAAGGATAAGATGTCTAGGGGCTTTAACCCCTTTAAGAGGAAAATATCAGAGGTTTTTTACTATCTACTAGATTAAAGGGGTCATCAAGGAATAAAAAAAAAAAAAAACAGCCAAAACAGTTCCACATCTGTCTCCAGGTTGGGTGTGGTTTTACAACTTTGCTCCATTCACTTCAATGGAACTGAGCTGCAGAACCACACCCAACCTGGAGACAGACAGGAAGCAGTTTTTAAAAGAGAGTAGCTGTGTTTTTCTATTCCTGGATAACCCCTTTAAAATGTAACAGGTTACAAATAATATTTCCACAAGGCCCTAGATTACAACAGCTTGTATTTTAACCCTTTAATAACTACCTAGCTTAGGCCCCTTTCACACTGCCGTTGCTCCCCGTTAAAGTCTCTTTTTTATTTATTTTTTGGTGACTTTAACGGCCTTTCTCATGACAGGGAGCAATGAGCAACAACGAGTCCCGGTGGCTCCCATTTACTATTATGGGGGCCACTGGGTTCCGTTGTTTTTTGACGGGAATTGCGGGAGAAAAATACGGCACTTGTAGTAACTTTTCTCCCACTATTCCTCCAGGCTCCCCTGACAGCCGTCACACTGCTGTGTGCTAACAGCAGTGTGAAAGAAGCCTGAAGAGTTTACTGCATACAGATGTTTTGTTGAATTGAATGCATAAATCATATGCAGTAAGCTCCCTCTAGTGGTGGCTGCAGGAAGTCAGATTTTTATCACCTATTACTATGTCTTTGAGGGCACTTGTTGCTTTATGCCAACATGTTCAATTGTGAACATTGGGGAAATTTACTATTTTACGCTCGCACACACTCGCTGTGACTTTTATCGGATTTACTCAACACTTGCCACAGTAAAAAAAAATAAAGTGGCAGAGTGCGATATAAAATTAGCTTGGATTTATTAATCAGCAGCAGACCTGGTAATACACTGGTCTTAGAAATGTCTCCCATTCATTTTGTAAACTGAGCTGTTAGGACACCTGTCTGAGTGGGATGGCGCTAAACAGATGTCTGTTTTCAAGGTTAGCCATGGATATGAATAAAAAATGGATTCAAAATCAGTACAAAAACATTTTTATGATGATGTAGATACATAAAAATAGCTTAAATTTTAAAAAACAGAATGGTGAATTGATAATACCATACATGCTGTACTCCATATATCGGCAGGGGTACTGTATCCAGAGCCCAGCAGGACTTCCAGTGCCCTGTATTGCTGTGTTTGGATTTCTTCAGAGAATGGTTTATACTGCAAAATAGAAGCACATTGCTGAAATCTGCACTGTGCATGAAAGAAAGGTTAAAATGTATTTATGGGAATTTTGTATGAATGGTTTATCCTTATCATAGGCTATCAATATCACATCAGTGGGGATCTGACTGCCGCCATCCCCATTGATCATCTGATTGCAGGGGCTGCTTCCTCTCTTCTGGAAAACCCCTTTAGTAAAGGTTTTTAATTATATATTAATTTACAATACTTAAGGTTCATATACCGTATATCTTTACAGACATGTTGTAGTTGCTTGAGTGTATGTTAATAAAAAAAAATGGAATAACTTTGTAAAAAGTCTTTATTAAAAATCTCCTACTGTTCTGTGTATATGGCTCCTATGGGTACAGACTACAACAGATCCTTTGTAGTCTGACCCCGCAGTCATGTGTTACTCTCCCGTCTGTTTGTAGAGTGTCATGCAATATAATTTGACAAAAGTAAAAAATCCACCCCTGTGGATATTATTCTAATATATTTCTATACCCTTATATAATTTTTCTATAAACTCAGATTTTCTCCATTAGCCAACTTTACAGAGAACAACACTTGTACTTAGAGATGCCCTTCCCTGGAAATCAATGGCATAGCACTGAACATTCTAAACAAGAGGGTATTGTCCAGGACACTATGCTTTAAAGGGGTTCTCCACTAACCAGCCATCACGCCCCCTCCCATAGACTTGCATTGAGGGGGCATGACCATGACGTCATGAGGGGCGTGGCTGACTCCCGCAGCGTGAAAACAGCTTTTGGAACATTTACTTCCGAATGCTGGCCAGTGGAGTATCCCTTTAAAGTGTCTGTCTTGTAACAAAACTTTTCACATGTCACAGATTGGTCGGGGTACAGGTTTTCAGACCTCCAGCTATGCTATCATAACAATTAGATGGGAGAAGCAAATGAGTACAGGCTTCATTCCCTGGCTTGCTGTGGGACACTTCAAAGGGATATGTCAAGTAATGCAAAAGGAGTTTATTTGCCATATAGAACAACTTTGTACCTCCAAAATGGAAATCTATTGTAAACCAAACTTATGGCCATGAGTTTTCCCTTCACCTATAAGACAGTGGACGACTTACTGTCCAACATGCGCTGCCCAGATCTGCAATTTTCACCCCAAGCATATCGGCATTTCCAGTTTCAAATAGATGAGTTAAGAAGTTGGCATCTACCCCTAGAAAGATACATTGATAATCTGAAAACAGCATTGTCAACCTGACCAGGTCTAGTCATAGACTTCCCATAAAGAGGTTGACCCATATTATCAGTAGACATGGTCATACCATTGACTGTACCTCCATGGCTTCTGTTGTGGTTCCAGATTTCTGCCTCTGCCATGTACTGCTGGAAGTTGTCCGCCTTTACACACACAAGTATGTTTTCGGGCTTGATATCAGTATGGATGATACGGCATTTCTTGTGAAGAAAGCTCAGACCTTGAAGCACCTTAAAGACCAGAGATTCGGTATTTAAAACATAGGACTTAGTTGTAAATGTGTGTAGCCAGATTACTGGTTGAGTTTTTAAAGGGGTACTCTGGTGGAAAACATTTTTTTTTTAAATCAACTGGTGCCAGAAAGTTAAACAGATTTGTAAATTACTTCTATTTAAAAATCTTAATCTTATAGTACTTATCAGCTGCTGTATACTACAGAGGAAGTTCTTTTCTTTTTTTAATTTCTTTTCTGTCTGACCACAGTGCTCTCTGCTGACACCTCTGTCCGTATCAGGAATTGTCCAGTGCAGGATAAGTTTGCTATGGGGATTTGCTTCTGACATGGATAGAGGTGTCAACAGAGAGCACTGTGGTCAGACAGAAAAGAAATTCAAAAAGAAAATAACTTCCTGTGAAGTATACAGTAGCTGATAAGTACTGCAAGGATTACTATTTTTTTATAGAAATAATTTACAAATCTGTTTACCTTTCTGGCACCAGTTGATTAAAAAAAAAATCCACCGGAGTACCCCTTTAAAGCTTGAAGTTATTTGCTTCAATGTCGCCATCATTGCAAGTCCACTGCCTGTTTTTAATCTGAGATGAAGAGACCATTGAGTATAAAACTATATTTTTATATATATCATAATGTGTTATATATATATATATATATATATATATATATATATATATATATCATAATGGATCCTTCTGTGTTATCATGTAGTACAGGTGAATACCAGCAAATAATGTTGAGAACATGAGAACTTTTCTTTTTAATAGGGTCTGTCAGCAGTTTTGAGCTATCATATACAGAGGTCAGGGAGGAGAGTGTGTAATGTCTTGCCCAACACCACAGCATGTGCCCAGGAGGGGGGCTCCTGTCTTCATTTGCCCAAAGCTCTCTGTATTGAGTGCTTCACCAGCCTTTCTTCTCAGCTAGGATTGACAGCTATAGCGGTCTTGTGACTGGATGCCAGATCTGTCTGTCATAGCTGTGGGGACAGGGAAATTCAATACAGCTTTGTGCACTTAAAGGGATACTCTGCCCCTAGACACCTTATCTCCTACCCAAAGGATAGAGGATAAGATGTAGAGGGTCGAAGTACCCCTTTAACTAAAAGAGTCTGCATTTCTGGACACTTGCCATGGCAGCACCAAGATACTAAACAAATTTTTTTCTCAGTTAAGCAAGTTGCATGACCAAGACACCGTGTACCATTACACTCCTACCACCTAAAGGTTAAAGGAAACTATGTGTGGGGTGCAGCAGTATGTTTGGACAGGTCTATCTTCCATATGGTGCTATAAACTGTAGTCATTTTATATGCAAGACAGCAGGCCTCTAAAAGTTATAGGAACCTTAAAGGGGTACTCCGGTGCTCTAGCGTTGTGAACATTTTGTTCAGAACGCTCGGAGCTGGAGGCCATGGTCGTAAAGTCACGGCCACGGCCCCTCGTGATGTTATGCCACGCCCCCTCCATTCATGTGTATGGGAGGGAGCGTGTTGACCGACACAGCCCCTCCCGTAGACATGAATGGAGGGGGCATGGCGTGACATCACGAGGGGGAGCGGCCGTGACGCCATGGAAACTGCCGCAGGAACCCAGTATTTGTTTAGAATGCTGGGTGCTGCGGGAGATCGCGGGGGGCCCCATCAGCAGGACCCCCACCATCAGACATCTTATCCCCTATCAGCGGAGTTCCCCTTTAACACTCACTATATCCATACACTGTCATGGCCATGCAATGCCCGAGTGGAGCAAACAACTTCTATCATGGGGGTTGCAGTGGTCATGGCCCACCAATTGGACATATGCTGCCAATGTTATAGGTGAACCAATTCCTGGTGTTCCCTAATTGACCAAGGGAGGTGGGCTCTCTGTAGCCATGAATATACCTACACTGATATAAGTAAAAAAAAAAGTCAGTTCACCCCTGCAAGACATTTATATGTAGGTGTACATACCTGCTGCAGTACCCTCTTCACACAGGTCAGTGGAAGACCCCTTGGCCCATAGGTTTTCATTAGATGTAGGAGAGAAGGTCCCAGCAGCTCAAACACCAGACAGACATGTAGAGATGAGTTATGGATTTATTAACAATTGTCACAAAGAACACTAGAGATTTCTGATTCCACAACTGCTCTTTCCATGACTGCTGAGACACAATTAGCTCCTAGCAGGCTATAACTACCCCTCCCCCTTATTACAATAATTAATTAAATAATAACTGATACAACAACAATTTAACTTTTCCGTGGGTGGGAATCGGCCACAGCTTTATTTATAAAATTACTTATATAAATAACAATTTAACTGTAACAAAGACACCGATTGGCTTCTTACCAACCCGAGAGGTGCTGCCACACTGTCCTGTGTGGAGGTCTACCCCGGGTTGACCCCGCTTTCACCGTCTTCTTACCGCCAAGCTGTGACTTACAATAAACAGAGATACAAAAAAGGGAGGGAGGGAGGGCAAAACTCCGGGTCCTGGGCAGATTGAGGGGGGAAGGGAGGCACCACAGCTATAAAATACCCAGGGGAGGGCCTCTGAAAGCCCGGGAAACTATTTAAACCCCTGATTGGTGCACTCCTTCCCCCCTACCCATGGGACATACCACTGTAGCCACTGGGAAGTTTTAGAGGCGGGGGAGGGGGCTAAAAAACCTTGCCTGTACATTTCTTAACCCCTTAACTGCTCACCAGTCAGGGGGCAAGCTAGTTATGCACAGCTTGCCCCTCCAGACTGCTGAGACACAATTAGCTCCTAGCAGGCTATAACTACCCCTCCCCCTTATTACAATAATTAATTAAATAATAACTGATACAACAACAATTTAACTTTTCCGTGGGTGGGAATCGGCCACAGCTTTATTTATAAAATTACTTATATAAATAACAATTTAACTGTAACAAAGACACCGATTGGCTTCTTACCAACCCGAGAGGTGCTGCCACACTGTCCTGTGTGGAGGTCTACCCCGGGTTGACCCCGCTTTCACCGTCTTCTTACCGCCACGGAGGAGACCAGTTAGCCCTACACTGGGCTCCGACCCCCACCCAAGAGAAACTGGATAGCCAACACCTGGGGCCACCTCAGCCCCCCGGCACACCCAAAACATTTCCTCTCCAGGAAATCCGCCCAACACATTTCCTCTCCAGGAAATCCGCCCAACACATTTCCTCTCCAGGAAATCCGCTCAACACATTTCCTCTCCAGGAAATCCGCTCAACACATTTCCTCTCCAGGAAACCCGCTCAACACATTTCCTCTCCAGGAAATCCGAGGTACCTGCCACCAGGACCATTTTTTAAATTTTTAATTTTTTTAATTTTTTTTTTATTTTTAATTTTAAATAACCCGTGTGAACTTCTCTCTCAGACTCGCCCATACACCGAAGAGTGCTGCAGCACTCGCACCACCTTGCGGAAAGCCACTCTTAAAACAAAAACACACATGGGAAAGATCAAACTGGGCGAAAATAGCAACATAACATGCAGAACGCCCGCGCCCCACGTGCAGCGCTACCCTCTCCGGAAACCCCATCCACCTCCGCCGGCCCCGATACAAAAAGAGAGCAAACCCCGAACTCACAAAACAGTCATGGAGCACGAGCTGCGTCTCCCGGATCGCCTAAACAGTCTCGGACCGACGGGCCTTTTTTTTTTTTTTTTTATTTTAAACTTTTTCCATGAAACGCAAAAAATAGGCACCCAAAAACACGGACACCCAAGTCCCATGGAAGGAGACGAGGAGAAAGAAAAAGTGCCCCAACCACATAGCCCTGAAAAAAGCTAGCGCAAAATCTCGGATCAGAAAAATTACGCAAAACGAAAACCAAAAACCCGACCCGCAGCCGCCACCAAGCGACCCAAAAATGATAGGAAAAAACCGGTCGCCGACAGCAAGGCCACCCACTCGTGGGCCCAGCCCCTAGGTATACACCACCCGCAAAGCAGAAAGAAAATCACCCCCTGCCATGTGCCGTGCGCCAACCGCACCCCACTGGATCGCAGCACAGCGGGAAAGCCAACCAACATTTTTATTTTTTTAATTTTTTTATTTTTTTATTTATTTATTTATTAATTTTTTTTTTTTATAGGTGATTCACATTAACAGGTGAAGATCCCAGCATCACATACTCAGAATGTTTTTTGGATACACTGAGAACACTGCCCAAATCTCGAAACTCCTAGGAGAGGTGACACAGCAGATAACTTCCGTTATCACATCCTATTAAAACGAAACAGTAAATCAAACATCAGAGCCTTATAAGGTTACATCAAGGGGCATTCCAGGTATGGAAACCACAAATTTTAAATTTTTTATTTTTTTTTTAAGTTTTTATCCGCCGTCCACAGACCCTCTGGAACCTCCGGGACCCTCCTCGACTGTAGACATCCCTGCCTCCACACCAACACTAACCACTCGCAAGCGCCGTACCGTGAGTGCGACCAAACCGCAGGAGCCACCAAAGCGGACCAAGAATTACACCACTCTCCCCAAGGACCCACGGGCCGGCCGCACAAGCAACCCTCCGGAACTACAGCCAGAGAAAACGGGACAAAACGTCAACACCCAATGCCGACCCCAGGGAGCGTAGCCCTGAAAGAAATCGTAACTCCAAACAGCGAAGCACTAGATGCAACAGGCAGAGCACAGGAAGAAAACACGCCCCCTGATCACTCAAATCACACACCAGAAAAGAAGAAAAGCATCACAAAAGTAGCGCGCAACCAAGCACAGGGGCCATGCCAACCCACACAGTAACGTTACAAGTCTAAAACATGAGCTGCCGAAGCAAGCACCCAAAGTCCCACAACCAACACCAAGGGAAAAGCTCAAACAAAACCCCAAGCATGGCAGAAACCCACCGCAGCACCACTGGAAAACCAAACACCACACCAACAACCGACCCAACCAGCCACAACAGAGAACAGAGCGAGCTCCCCGTGCGCTGCAATGGGGAACTGAAAGCAGGCCAGTCCACTGCCCAACTCCTGAAAAAACCCCAACCAACCGAAATGTCAGCCCATAGCGTACCAGGGGCACATATGCGGGGGCACAAATACCAGACACCCTCGGTGGCCAGAGACAACCTGCAGGAAAAAACTCCGCCCAGAACCATAATCCATGCGGAACATACAGTAAACCAGCAAGGACCGGAACAGGGGCACCTAGCGAGCCCCGAGGAAACCAAAACAGAGAACATGCAAACACTCCCCGTACACAGGAAAACTGCAGACCAACGCCACACGGCATGCGGAAGACTACAACAAACCACACCCCAACAAGCGTAGAGCACAGGAGAATCCCCCTCTGGAAAAACCACCACAAACAGAAGAACCCACAAGGAAAGACAAACCGAAACCCAAGCAAAACCTACCCACCGCCACATCAGCTAAAGCACCCAGCACGACAGACAGGAGTCCCATGCCTACCAGAGATCGGGAGCAAAACAGGAGAAAACATCAGACAATACACTAGGACAAACAGAGCAGCGGAGAGGGACTACAACTAGTGACGGAGAGAAACACCAAACCAAGGGGGGAGAAAACCAAAAGAAACAAAACCGTAACTGGGTGCCACCGATTCAGGATAAGGAACAAGCCTCAGGAGCTAAGTCCACAAAACCCGGTCATCCAGCCACACCAAAGCACCCCGTCAAGAAGAGACGTACCCAACTCACAACCAGAGACCAACATAGACATACACCTATATCCGAGACCCAAACCCACCAAACACACAGGAACAAAAGGCGGATACTACCCTGAACAGCCATAAGCACACTAACCAGGGAAGGAGAGGGCACCAACCCAGCCTAGCCAGCTGAAGACAACTGGCCTGCCAAAACCCCAAGAGCAGGCACGAAAATAGAGCCACCACTGCCCCCCGCAACAGAACGCTCACTAAGTCCAGAAGATGGAGAAGGCACAAAAGATGGAGGAACCACTTCACCACCGCAGGCGCGGGACAAGGCACGCTGGAGACCACCTGGTTGCGGGTACTCTGCCGCCGCCCGGAATGGCGCCGGGAAACCAGCAGCAGAGGAGAGGTGATGGAGGGTTAGGGGTGCAGTGGCGCCGTGATCTGAAGTTTACAGCGGTACCATTGTCGTGTCAATTAGAGTTGTGATTATTTATTCTCTTTTTTTTTTTTTTTTTTTTTTTTTTTTTTTACGTATAAAAAGCGACCAAAATACGCTATATGGAACTGTAGAATATATATATGTAATTATTAATTTGCGCTTACACCGCAAACCATGCAATCAAATGAGGATGTATAACTTGATAGTTCGGACATTGACGCACGTGGCCTTTGATACCACATGCGTATGAGCATTGAAATCTATATAGTTTGTACTTTTTCATATCATTGTAATTTATTATTTATAATTTTTTATTTATGTATTTATTTATTTATACATTTTTTTTTTTTTTTAATTCATTTATTTATTCATGAATTTTTATTTATTTATTTATTTATTTATTTATTTATTTTTTTTTTTGGCGCGTACGCCATTGAGGAGTACTGCAATCGAAGATATATTTAAATAGTACGGACATGTACGCAAGCAGCGATACCGTATAGGTGTATATGCTTGATGTAATACAGATATTTATATTTTATTTAATCATTTTATTTTATTTATTCAGTTATTTAGTAATTTATTTATTTATTTATTTTTTTATTATTTTTTTTATTTATTTTTTATTTTTTATGTACGGGGGGGGGGGGGGGGGGGGGGAGTAGTGATCCAACGTTTAATGGCAAGGGTTAAATTGATCTTCATAATTTTTTTTTTTTTTTTTTTTTGTGTGTGTGTGCAATGCTATAGCTCCCATAGGGAGCCACAACACTGCACACACAGTACCTAACACAGATCACTTGCCATGTGTTAACATGGCAATGATCTGGGTCATCGGTGATTGATTGCTCAAGCCTGAATTTCAGGCTTGGAGCAATCAATCCACGAGCGGACGCGCAGGAGGCAGGTAAGTGACCCTCCTGCTGCGTTCCAGCTGATCGGGACATCGCGATTAATCGCGATGGTCCCGATCAGCCCGACCGAGCAGCCGGGACTCCCATACACACATTCAGATGCGGCGATCAACTTTGATCGCCGCATCCAAAAAGGTAATGCCGGACATCTGCCCGATCGGCGATGTCCGGCATTAGCATGGGTCCTGGTTGCTAATAGCAACCGGGACCCCGCGGCTATGATGCGCGCTCAACTTGTGATCGCGCATAATAGCTAGGGACACGCAAATGGACGTTAATAAACGTCCATTTGCGCAAGCCCGCAAAAAACAGCAGCAGCCACCCAGGGGGCCGCCACCGCAGCGGAGGGGACTGTAACGGGGGAAAGAGGCAAAGCGCGCTCAAAAGGAGCACGCATGGGAAGGGGGCTCAGGGCCAGGTAAGAGGACTGAAGGAACGGGCAGAGAAAAGGATGAAAGGAAGGGGCAGGAGATTAACGGAACGGGCAGGAGATTAACGGAACGGGCAGGAGATTAACGGAACGGGCAGGAGATGAAAGGAACGGGACAGGGAAGGGGATTAAAGGAACGGGCAGGACAGGGGGAAGGAGAGCGGGACTGTGAGAGGTCCGCCAGCCTCCCGAACCCAACGCCAGGGTGCAACAGCCAGGGTGCAACAGGAGGGGAGGACAGCTCAGCCACAAGCGAGCATGCCAGCCCTCACCCTCCTGCTCCATCCAGGCCATAAATACGGGGAAGCCACATACCAGCCAGCAGTCAAAACTCCGGGTCCTGGGCAGATTGAGGGGGGAAGGGAGGCACCACAGCTATAAAATACCCAGGGGAGGGCCTCTGAAAGCCCGGGAAACTATTTAAACCCCTGATTGGTGCACTCCTTCCCCCCTACCCATGGGACATACCACTGTAGCCACTGGGAAGTTTTACAGGCGGGGGAGGGGGCTAAAAAACCTTGCCTGTACATTTCTTAACCCCTTAACTGCTCACCAGTCAGGGGGCAAGCTAGTTATGCACAGCTTGCCCCTCCAGACCATATGTATATCCTTTTTGTGTCTTTCAAGGGGAAGTGCATAACATGAGTAGTGTCACGTAAGTGGCAGAGGGGTTCATAGCATTGCTGGTGTCACACATTGTGCCAAAGCAAGAAGCTGTAAAATACTGGGGGTAAGAAGGGTACAAATGCAGGACAAAACATTTGTTAGTTTTGTCTGTAATATCCCTTTTATATTGAGTGGAGTTACCTAATGAACCATTCTATTGGCCTAAAGTGGATATGGGGATGTCCATTAGGTAAACAAACCACCGGCAAACCACTAGCAATGGATTAAAGGGTACCTATTGCTTTAAAAACATATTCAATATGTCCTATCGACATGTGAAAAGTTCAGATCCTGATCACTAGAAAGATGTGCATGGCTGAACACTTCCCTCCCTGCTCTTTGTGCCGGTGACAGAGACAGTCTCGTAGACTTACATTTGTTACATGTCACAGAGGTAGAAGAAATTGTGCTTAGTACACTCTTCTCCCAGCTCGTTCTGGCAATCTGTTAAAAGTTTTTCAAAGTGATGGTGCCCATTTTTTAAGTTTGTTAGGGAGTCTCATATTACCCCTAAAACCTGGATAACACCGGACGCCCTATAGCAACCACATGTAGGAGAGTATGCCTAAAGTGTGTGAGGCCCTCTCTCTGCTGAAGTGTAAAGGAATTATGGAGACAGCCAACCCAGTGACTCTCATAGCCTTTAAAAGAGTGAGCCACACATATCCATATCCACCTATTCTTGCGCCGATGGGATTTGGAATCAACCATCAGAGGATCCCGATTTTTTTTTTTAAGAGATCAGAATCCCATATCTCAAGAAAACAGGGATCCTCTGATGCTTGTTTCTAAATCTTATTGAGGCTATCGAGGCAAGAAGAGATAGAGATGGATATGTGTGGTTCTTGTTTTTTAAAGGCCATGGGAGTCACTAGGCTGGCTATTTCCATAATTCCTTTAGACTTCAGTGGAGAGGACCTCATGCATTTTGAGCATACTATCCTACATGTGGTTGCTATAGGGCATCTGGCCAGGTAATAGAAAAATAGAACCAGGGCTGGTGGACGCACCATAGTTCCCCAAGATGATAAATGCTTCTGTAATCTGGTACAGACTATACTATTATGATATCCTGGTAGGCAAGTTAATTCAACAAATATCTATTATGTGTTAAAAAATTTATGTCAGAGCTGAAATCTGTTACTGTGTATCTGCTGGAATGGGAAGGATATGAAGACCATTTTCTCCGATCAGTCTAAAGTCATGTAGAAAGTGTATGATGTTCTCGCCTTGGGATTCTTTTTTTCGTGCTCCGTTTACCTAAGTGTAAAAAATGTAAATACATTAGCAATAATGCAAACATATTCACATGTATCACACCTATAGATATTTGTGATTTTGCTGGCTTGCAGTTGGCTTTTGGGCTGTATATCCCCATATCTCCTAGTATTTACCTACTCTTTCGTGTTACCATTCAGTATGTCTTATATGCTATCCTTGGACTGTTATGTTAATTTGGTTCTGAATACAGCTCTGAATGTGACTGATAGAGCTGGGATGGTTATGGGATAAGTCCTTACACAGTTCAGCAGTGCTATCTCATCCAGTGCAGACTCATTGAACTTCTTCCCACTCTTTGATATTTTAACTGCAACATGCTTCTTCTTCCTGAAATTACAAAAAACATGGGCATGTTTGCAGTTGTTTCTGTTCCATCTAGCCCTGCTGTTACTGCTGTTCAGGGATACGTGTATTGGGGAAAATGAAACAATTAAAAGGTGGCTCTAGTACCCTTTTGGGTCATCTGTATCCTGGATACAAGATGAGATATGGTTAGTTATGGAGACATAGAGGTTCCATATGGCATCTTGAGGCACATTTGCTCACAGATGTAGTTGGGTCTGTAGACCAGTGGTTCTTAACCTTTTTGGCATCTCTACCCCCAAAGGCTGAAAGTATGTCCGCGGGTACCTCTCGCGCGTAAATTTGTATGGAACTTACGCGCGAGGGGTACCCACAGACAAAAGGTGTGTGCTTACATTTATACTAATGCAATACTTAATCCCCTTGTACCATTATTCTCATCTCTATCTTAATCCCCTGTGCCATTATTCCCCCCTCTATCTTTATCCCCTTGTGCCATTATTTCCCCCTCCCTCTGATCCCCTTTTGCCCTTATTCCCCCCTCCATCTCAATCAATCAGACGGAGGGGGAATTATGGCACAAGGGGATAAAGATGGAGGGGGGGGGGGGGGATATAATCATTACCCCCCCCCTCCATCTTAGTCCCCCTGTGCCATAATTCCCCCCCCCCCTCCCTCTGATCCCCTTTTGCCATTATCCCTTTCTCCCCTTCCATCTTTATGCCCTTGTGCCATTATTTCTCTCCCCCCTCTGATCCCCCTGGGCTAATACATATATATAACATCCCTCCCTCCCTTACTTTTTTTACATTACCCGGCTTGTTCGGGTACCGCTCCCAGAGTCCTGTTACTGTAGTCCCATTCGGCGCGGCACAGAAGGGTAACATTCTCCTGCGCTGTGCGGCACCTCCGCGCGACGCCACCACACGTCTCCCCAGGCAACCACGCAGCTGCGGCCGTGATACTTTACTGAGAGCTGCCGTGGCCATTCCCCACAATGCGCTGACAAATACTGCCCAATGCATGGCCGGTATTTGTCAGTGCATTGCGTTCCCCCACACAACCGGTGGCATACCCCTTGGGATACGCGTAGCACCGGTTGAGAACTTCTGATGTAGACTTTGCACACTTATAGGTTACCAGAACTGGCTCAGCATGAATGCTCAAATGGAGATAAATCTGGTGACTAGCCAAGCATTCTTCAACCTAAATTCCAGTTTGAAGCCCCACCATGAGAAGAAACACATTTGGCCACAAGATGTCCTGTACATATTGCTGGACCTTAAAATACAAAATTGTATCTTGTATCTTAAAAGTTTAATTAAAAATGATCTTGCTTTAATTGAGAATGTTAAAACTATTGATTAAAAACAGCACAGTCCTGGTAGCAAGGAAGTCACTGAGCTGTTAGTGAGCTTCACAGTGTTGGATCCACCGATCAAAGAATTTTTTTTTATTTGTATAAAAACTACAATTAAAACATTCATAAGATCAACACATTTCTAACCCAGACAGGATTCCAGTACCTGATGAAAACCCTGTCCAGTTTAGAAATGCGCTGATCTTATGCATACTTTAATTGTGTAGTTTTTATACACATGGTGGCAGAGTCCTCTGATGCCACTGTACAATCTGCACTGGACAATGCAGCCAATCACTGGGAAAAGAGATCACAAGCAAGGGCAAGTGTTTTACTTCGTATACCATCCCCTGCCCCTGTGCAGCCCATTTAATGAGCACTATACTGGATCCTTAAAGGGGTACTCTGCCCCTAGACATCTTATACCTATCCAAAGGACAGGGGATAAGATGTCTGATTGCAGGGATCGCACTGCTGGGACCCCTGCGATCTCTGTACACCACCCGGGGTTTATTTAGAACACTGGGTGCAGGCGGTGAGCGTCGTGACATCACAGCTATGCGCCCCCTCGTGACTTCACACCACGTCCCCTCCCATAGACTTCCATTGAGCGGGCATGGTGTGACTTCACGAGGGGTGTGGCTGTGACGTCATGACCCCTGCCGCCCGCTCCAAGCATTCGGAAATGTTTTTCCAAGCGCTGGGGCAGCGGGGTACCCCTTTAAGGGGAAAGTCCAGGGAGTCTGTGTGGGGTCAGAGGTTGCCTATAGCTACAAGGCTTTCCAATATAGGGCGTACAGTGGTCAGAAGAACCCACAAGCTATAGGAAAAGCCACTTACTGTAAATCATGGCAGAGCCATACAGTAGAGAAATAGCCCCAGCCAACTTTGTGAATAACTTGGTATTTCCTGTTCAGCATCTCCCCAGTCTGTACTGGATGGTATCCTCCTACAAGAAGTAATGAGCAGGTGTTAGGCTTGGACATGGTAACTAAGCATTAGCAAAGGATAAGTACTGCAATGTGTTTACAATGGTTAAAGGGGTACTCCGGTGGTAAACTTTTTTTTTTTTTTATCAACTGGTGCCAGAAAGTTAAACAGTTTTGTAAATTACTTCTATAAAAAAAATCTTAATCCTTCCAGTACTTATTAGCTGCTGAATACTACAGAGGAAATTATTTTCTTTTTGGAACACAGTGCTCTCTGCTGACATCACGAGTACAGTGCTCTCTGCTGACATCTCTGTCCATTTTAGGAACTGTCCAGAGCAGCATATGTTTGCTATGGGGATTTTCTCCTACTCTGGATAGTTTCTAAAATGGACAGAGATGTCAGCAGAGAGCACTGTGCTCGTGATGTCAGCAGAGATCACTGTGTTCCAAAAAGAAACTAATTTCCTATGTAGTATTCAGCAGCTAATAAGTACTTGAAGGATTAAGATTTTCTTAATAGAAGTAATTTACAAATCTGTTTAACTTTCTTGCACCAGTTGATTTGAAAAAAATAAAATGTTTTCCACCGGAGTACCCCTTTAAAGGGAACCTGACATCACTTTCATGCTGCATGAACCATGAGTCATTGAGGTTGTCCCTGATGGCTTTTCCCAACCCTCTTGGTTAATAGATTTCTCCTTATACCCAAACAGGAGATCAAGGCTGGTGGGGTGGGAAAATGTCACGGGGGGACAGCCCCAATGACTTGTGGTTAAGGAAGCATTAAAAAGTGATGACAGGTTCCCTTCAAAGGTATGTTCACGTGCTGCAGATTTGTCATGGCTTTACCACACATATTGAGTGCCCTATTGAAGTTGAGATTGGGAAAATCTGCAACAAATTCACAACAAATCCACAGGAAATCTGCATCATGTGAACATAGGCCTCTTTGTAAATTTCTCTGCATTGCACTGTTTCTATTCATGCACTTACCGTAAATGTTTAGAGCCAAGATAAAGGATCAGCAACTATAGTGTTACTAACCTGGGCAATACTCTGCAGGGTTCTCCTGGGCACCATCTTTATCAGACATATTATAAGGTACTTTTGTCCTTAAGCAGGAATCTTGTCCCTGAAATGTAATCACATGCAATGTATTATTGTGCACATACATTATAGCTCAGATTGACCATCAGTGTCTGCCGCTGCCCACCCGCTGTCCTTGAGGGCCCTTTCACCCTCTTCTCAGGTCCTTGTCAACTCAGAAAACTGCCAAGACTGTTCAGGGGTCTGGCATTTCATTCTGGCATCAATGAGCTCAGATGTTACAGTAAGGATAACACTAATAGAAGGTGCAGTAGTGCCAAACAGATCCATGTGCACCTTCTGCTCTGATAAAAATCAAACTTTTAAGTAGGCAAGAGTGTGCAAGAGATGGGGTGTCATGTATTAGGATTCATGGATACATGGATGGCAGTGTCTGACCATAACTATTTTACAAAACCCCTTCTATGGCTTGTCTGGTTTATAAACCCCATTCCAATTACTCAATTTGTTAATATGTTAATAGAAGGGTGTCCCCTGTTCTATATAGTTGTTCTACATGCCAGAACATTCTATAGATTTTAACAGGCCCTTTTAATACTTATAGTAAAACTGAACATTTGTTTCTTTATTCCCCTGCAGACAATTGCTGGGGATTCAGTTAGAGTGATGTATTTATCTATTCATTTAGGGCCCTACAATTAAAGGAAAACTGTCACATATTTTCTCCCGCACTATCCACAGGTATTGGTGGATAGTGCGGGAGACGCTGATTAAAACGAGCCCCATATTGGTCTGATCCGCGCCGCTGTTCGCCCGCAATTGTAGTTTTAATCTCTGTGTATATCCTGCTGTAACTGGCAAAGGCGGGGCTTCTGCGGGCTAACGGACTCTGACGTCAGGGAATATTCATCCCTCCCTCTGGTTAGGAGCGGCGAAGAGAGGGAGAACAGGAGGGATGAATATTCATGAGCGGCGCTGACGTCAGTGTCCGTTAGCCCGCAGAAGCACCGCCTTTGCCAGTTACAGCCAGATATACACAGAGTTTAAAACTACAATTGCGGGCGAACGGCAGCGCGGATCAGACCAAGGTAGGGCTCGTTTTAATCAGCGTCTCCCGCACTATCCACAGGTATATTCTCAGATTATATTCCCTAACTACTCCTAACACCCCTCCTGGCCTTAATTTTTTTCCAAGCTTTAAAAAGCTGTGTATCATACCTTTCCGCTTGCTCACATTGTGCGTTCCCCAGCAGGTGTGACATCACTGAAGTCTGTGAGAGCCATGCCCCACACACACTTCCTGAGTTTGGTCTCCTGCCAGGCTGGGGGGAGACCAAACTAACTGTTTGACTTGTGGCAGGAAACAGAACAGAGCCACTGTTACGCCGAGCGCTCCGGGTTCCCGCTCCTCCCCGGAGCGCTCGCTACACTCTCGCTCCCGCAGCGCCCCGGTCAGATCCACTGACCGGGTGCGCTGCGATACCGCCTCCAGCCGGGATGCGATTCGCGATGCGGGTGGCGCCCGCTCGCGATGCGCACCCCGGCTCCCGTACCTGACTCGCTCTCCGTCGGTCCTGTCCCGGCGCGCGCGGCCCCGCTCCCTAGGGCGCGCGCGCGCCGGGTCTCTGCGATTTAAAGGGCCACTGCGCCACTGATTGGCTCAGTGGTTCTAATCAGTGTGTTCACCTGTGCACTCCCTATGTATACCTCACTTCCCCTGCACTCCCTCGCCGGATCTTGTTGCCATTGTGCCAGTGAAAGCGTTCCCTTGTGTGTTCCTAGCCTGTGTTCCAGACCTCCTGCCGTTGCCCCTGACTACGATCCTTGCTGCCTGCCCCGACCTTCTGCTACGTCCGACCTTGCTTCTGTCTACTCCCTTGTACCGCGCCTATCTTCAGCAGTCAGAGAGGTTGAGCCGTTGCTAGTGGATACGACCTGGTCACTACCGCCGCAGCAAGACCATCCCGCTTTGCGGCGGGCTCTGGTGAATACCAGTAGTGACTTAGAACCGGTCCACTAGCACGGTCCACGCCAATCCCTCTCTGGCACAGAGGATCCACCTCCTGCCAGCCGGCATCGTGACAGCCACCTTGTGGCTGTTTTTTCAATGACATTAAAAACATAAAGGTTGAGAATTTTTACAGCAAGTAAGTAGCAAAGTGTCTAATAATTACTCAAGGAACAATATATTAAAAGTTTAGTTTGGTCACAGGTACAGATACAGTCTAACTTCTTAGAGCAGCAGTCTGTGCTACAGAGCTGCTTTTTCTGAAGCTACAACTATGCCATATCAGAGTTACACATATGGCTGAACAATCGAGCAATGCAGTCACCAGATAACAAGGCAAACTCTTCCTTTAATAGAGGTTGAGCCTTCAGGCTAGTGTATTAAAGGGAACCTGTCATGTTGAAAATGTAGTCCAGTATCCAGGCATAATCTATAAATGGTTTTGTGGGAAAAGTTCCAAGATAACTTGTTATTTAATACATTTTTGCTCATTCTGGGCTAAGTAGTCCGGCGGTCCTTTTCAGCTCTTCCTACATGCACACTTACACACAGATAGCTTTCACTAACTGAGTAGGACCACCCACTTGACTATTTAGCCCAGCATGAGCAGAGATTTACATGTATATGACAAATCATATTGTTTCTTTCCCACAACATTACATCAGTCTGCTCAGTTCCTTCTTCTTTATAACATGATGCCTTTACATTAGACTGCGTTTTCAATATCACGGGTTCCTTTAAGATGAAAATCTTTACTCCACCAGAGCTTAACTTCGATATTACTGAAAGGAGTTGTCTAGTTAATAGAAAACTGTTTTTAGATAACCCATTAAAAAAGGTTTAAATTAATACAGCGTTGTCTAAGTTCTGCACTCAAATATAATAACCAGAGCACGGAGCAGCTAGAAAGAGGCTCTTCAAATCTGGAGGACTTGACACATCTGTGCATTACACACAGAACCAACTTATTTTAATGGGAATCGTGTAATGCTTCATTTCTACTGTGGGGGCACTGCAGAGAAATTAATTACTTGCAGCCAATTTGCTCATAGATGACAACTGACTGCTGGGGGTCCCTGGAGCAGGTGATCCTGTGACCCCCGCTTTTAACAAAAATGATTGACTAAGCTCCTAATACAATGCTACAATAGGCAAAATATGGATATAAAAGGGTAAACAAATATTCTTTATCTAACAGTAACAACAAATACAGTAAAACTCCAATAAAGTCTGGAGCACATATTTAATGAGATATAGTCAGCGTCTGACCTCACCATATCCCTTTAAGTCTCTATCCATATGTTGTCAGATAGGACAGTGCAGATCGTGGTATTATCTTTAAATGACTTAAAGCTGACTGTATTTTGCTGGGTTAATCAGCGAATATTACATGTAATCCAGACAGATCAGTGCGGCGGTCTAGTATCCTGTAAATCCACCTATGATGTAGAACAGTCTTATTTAATATAAGTAGGTGACAAGGCTTAGAGGCTGCTGTATAGAGTTCCATTGTAGCAAATTAACACGAGAAAATGAGAACATATAATTCCCCAGTAACTTCCACACTGTGTGACGTCTAGTTAATCGATATAATGTAGATTTAAAGGGGTTTTCTGTATTTTGCATTGATGTTCTATACTTAGGACAAGCCATCTATATATGGCAACCCATTCTCGGCAGTACAGACATAGCAACATCCATACAGGAGTCTCAGTAGTGCAGCTCAGCCCTGTTCTTTGGAACCAGCTGAGCTGCAGGACCAGGTACAGTTCCATACACATAGACTTTGCTGTACAGGGAACATGGTGCTCCACTGCCCTCTCGTTTTGCTTGTTGGTGGTGGGGTTCCACAGGTGGTTATTATGTGAGTACTATAACATATGCCAGTATGATTTGTGTACTATTTAAGGGAATATGGTTTGGATACTGCTTCTCATTTGGCCACTACATGTCAATATTATCTTAGTACTAGACGGCAGTACACATGGCCAGATTAAGAGCTTAAAGGGGTACTCCACTGGCCGTCACGCCCCCTCCCATAGACTTGCATTGAGGGGGCATGGCCGTGACATCACGAGGGGTGTGGCTGACCACGCAGCGCTCGGAACATTTACTTCCGAACACTGGCCAGTGGAGTACCCCTTTAATGGGCTTGGTGCTGAGGATTTTAATGGGCTGAGTTTCTGGCACAGGCAGAATACTGATGCTACCTGTGTCCAAAGTCCCCGCTGCTCTGCTTCGCTGCTGGCCTTGCATGCTTTATTTACACTATATACAGTTAAAACTGTGTACTAAATACAGCAGTCCTATGATTGCCTTATTAACTCGTCCCCTTTATTAAAGGGATACTCCGGTGAAAACCTTTTTTTTTTTTTTTAAATCAACTGGTTTGTTCCTAAAATGGACAGAGATGTCAGCAGAGATGTGCTTGTGATGTCAGCAGACAGCTCTGTGTTTCAAAAAGAAAAGAATTTCTACTGTAGTATTCAGCAGCTTATAAGTACAGGAAGGATTAATGATTAAGAAGTAATTTACAAATCTGTTTAACTTTCTGGCACCAGTTGATTTAAAAAAAAAAAAGTTTTTCACCGGAGTACCCCTTTAAATACAATTCTGCTAACAAAAGATAATTTTTTTAAATCATTTTATTTATTCTCTACATCCCAGCCTCTGACAGCAATAATATGATATATATATAACAATGATATACCGTGTATATATATATATATAACAAAAATTACAAACGCGCGCGCACACACACACACACACACACACATTAGTGAGACAATTTTCTGTGCATGCGGATTCTGTATCTCTAAATGTAATAGTCATACAGTTACTGAATAACACCAAAATGCAAGGAGAAATATCACCCTACATGTTACCATGTTGTAACTAACCAAATCCAGTATACTGAGACCAATATTACAAGTATACAAGGGACGCATATAACCGCCACACCAATATCACTTCCACCACCACAACGTGACTGGATAATACCACTTTACTGAATAAAATATATTATTCCCCCATACAGTGACCATATAGGGTTCTGCCTTCGGCTGTCCGGGCATGCTGGGAGCTGTAGTTTTGCAACAGCTGGAGGCACCCTGGTTGCGAAACAATGCCTTATATGGGGTGAGGAAAGAGAGGAGAGATCAGTCCATTGGTGGGAGAACTTTGGTCGTAAAACTAGGACAGATACTGTAGTTATCTCCTTTTTGTTATTACAGGAACATGCTGAGTCTGGAGAAGTTGCTTTTCGTCAATGCATTTTCTAGGACCAGCTTTAGAGGAAACTTCAAGTGATTTAAACACTAAATATAGCAGAACTGAATTTGTAATGTAACTGTATCTCTTATGAGACTTCAGATATCAGGAGAAAGTCAGTTCTGCTACATCTTTGTTTATTGTCATTTTACTAGTCCTTAAAGGGGTACTCCGGTTTTTACCAGTATTTAATATATTTTTTTTTTTTTAAATGAAGTGATGCCAGAAAGTTAAACAGATTTGTAAATTACTTCTATTAAAAAATCTTTACCCTTCCAGTACTTTTTAGCAACTGTATGCTACAGAGGAAATTATTTTCTTTTTTTTGACTGTCCAGAGCAGCTTAGGTTTGCTATGGGGATTTTCTCCTGCTCTGGACAGTTCCTGATACGGGCATCAGGTGTCAGCAGAGAGCATTGTGGACAAGACAAAAAATAAATTTGAAAGGAAAAGAATTTAATCTGTAGCATACAGCTGCTAAAAAGTACTGGAAGGATAAAGATTTTTTTAATAGAAGCAATTTACAATTCTGTTTAACTTTCTGGCACCAGTTGATTTTCCACCAGAGTACCCCTTTAAAGTAATGCACACTGACATGTTGACATTGGTTCCTTTGGACCCCTCTCCTTTTTACCAGTAATTAATGTTACTGACGTTCTCTGGTGACAGTCCAGAATTTGGCACTTGGATGACATGTATTTCTTCAACACAGTCCTTGTAACCCAAGTACAACAACACGTTGCAAATGTTGATTGATTCACACAAAATTCAGAGAAACTTTATTTATCATCACTTGGGACCCCAAAGCCGATAATTTCCAGGAGATCCTCTTTAAAGGGGTACTCCGGTGGAAAACTTTTTATTTTTTTAAATCAACTGGTGCCAGAAAGTTAAACAGATTTGTAAATTACTTCTATTAAAAAATCTTAATCCTTCCTGTACTTATTAGCTGCTGAATACTACAGTGGAAATTCTTTTCCGTTTGAAACACAGAGCTGTCTGCTGACATCATGAGCACAGTGCTCTCTGCTGACATCTCTGTCCATTTTAGGAACTGTCCAGGGTAAAAGGAAATCCCCTTAGCAAACATATGCAAACATATGCTGTTCTTAACAGTTCATAACACGTTATTGTGTACCCCTTTAAGTACACAATAACTGATATAAGCATAACCTTAAAGGGGCACTCTGGATGGTAATATTAGATTTAATAAGAGATAAATGATCTGTACAGATAATGATCTGTACATGAGGTGTGTCTTTACTCATTCACCTGTGATTCTCAGAAACTATGAATAGTACATAGAATTTAAAGGTAATGCTCATCCTTTATCCATAGCTATTTTTCTGATCTACTACATTAGTGGTCTCCAAACTGTGGACCTCCAGATGTTGCAAAACTACAACTCCCAGCATGCCAGGTCAGCCTTTGGCTGTCCGGCCATGCTGGGAGTTGTTGTTTTGCAACAACTGGAGGTCCACGGTTTGGAGACCACTATCCTACATAGATTCAAAGGGCTACTCCAGAGGAAGAAACATTTTTCAAATCAACAGGTGCCAGAAAGTTATATAGATTTGTAAATTATGTCTATTTAAAAATCATAAGCCTTTAAGTACTTATCAGCTGCTGTATGCACCAGATGAAGTTGTGTAGTTCTTTCCAGTTTGACCACAGTGCTCTCTGCTGACACCTCTGTCCATGTCAGGAACTGTCCAGAGCAGGAGCAAATCCCCATAGTGAACCTCTCCTTTTCCAAATAAGGACAGAGGCCAGCAGAGAGCACTGTGGTCATACTGGAAAGAACTACACAACTTCCTCTAGAACATACAGTCAGCTGATAAGTACTGGAAGGATTAGGATTTTTAAACAGAAGTCACCATTCCATTTGAAAACACTTTTAAATGATCAAATTTGGACTATCACCTCTAGAGGGAGCTAAGATACCCACTGCATACTAATGGTACACGGGGCTAAATAATAAAACAGCTACAGGCATCTAGAATTCTATCGTTTAACTCCATATCTATGCAGATGATTTGGAGCTCTGTATCAGAAAAACCAACTCCAATATATGTATCAGCACAGAATGCTGGACCTAAATGTTGTATGATGTTTAAAAGAGGACATTCACTTTAAGGCACAATTGCATGCATGTGTATGTTAGTGACCCTCAGGACTCCAGCCCAGTGACTGCATCTTTATGCAAAGGAAATTGCAAAATATAACTCAGTATTTACTGTCCACCAACAGAATTCATAAAGGAGTTTATAGAACATTGGACATGACACGTCTAAATCTTGGATGTCTTGACGCTGTGTCTCCCACTGTCCAGGGAATGTACTGCCTGATTCCTATCCAGAGGATAAAAGTATCATAGCTGTATAACAGTTCACAGCAGGAATGAAACAATGTTGCTAAGTTGACACATTTTCACTTTTTCCCAGGAAACCCCCCTACACCCTCAAGACTTCTTATAATACTCGAAATGGTCTCCAAACAGGCGCAGCCACTGAGAAACCCTAAAATACTTCAGCTTGTTCACACTCACAATTTGCAGAATAAGCAGATGAGACCCAGCTCCAGGTCTGGATAGAATTTTCCTTATTTCCTATAGAGTCTCAGAGCATATACTCAGGATTGTAGGAGCAGCGGCAAAGCTGGAATTAAGAGACCACTGAGTTCACCAAAGGCTAGTGACAGAGATTTCCTCCGAAGCCGAGAAGGAATGTGGTGAGGAAAGAGAGGTGGGATCGGTTTCAAATCATGTTTGCTTCTCTACATAGTCCATTGGTGGGAAAACTTGGGTATGGGGGGGGGGGGGGGTCGTAAAACTAGGACAGCTGGGGAACGATCAAGTTACTGTAACTGTTATAATTGCACCTGTTTAACCCTTTTATATTTTCCATATGTTGGTCACACATTAGGACACTTACCATATCTCTATGAATGCTTTAGATGTTATATAGGCCACATTAAAGGGTACTCCGCTGTTAGACATCTTGTCCCTACCCAAAGAATAGAGAATAAGATGTCTGATCGCGGAGGGCCCGCCGCTGGGGACCCCGCGATCCCCCCCTGCAGCAGCCCGTTACCTCAGCAGCCCAGAGCTAAGTTTTCTCCAAGGCTGATGACGGCAGTGCACGGGACGGGGCATTGAAAATTCACGACCCGCCCCCTCATGACGTCACATCTGCCCCCTCAGTGCAAGTCTATGGAAGGGGTGTTACACAAAAAAAAAAAAAATAATCACTCACCTCTCCTTCACTCCCCTGCAACTGCTGTTGCTCCTCTTCTCTCTGCTTCCTGTGTGGACAGCCTCTTGCTAAGCTGCTGCCACACAGGAAGCCCAGGCTGGAGTGACAGGATGAAGCTGCTGGCTCCTTCCTGTCACTCCAGCCGCCGGCGCATATTGAATGCTGTGTGCGTCTTAAAGGTGCACACAGTGCTTCTGGGCAGGAGCAGTGATGAAAGAAGCGCAGTGTGAACTGGGCAATAGGGTGAGCGGGGGGATTGATGGACCAGCCTGGCAGAGGGAGAGATTTCTTCCAGGGGATGCAGCTGCACTCCCATATAGAGGGATGCAGCATATGCCTGGTGTAGACAGCAGAGGGCCCCTGTGCAAAGAATGTGCCTGGGCCTCCATTCCCCCCCCCCCCAAAAAAAAAAAGTACTATGCCACAAAATTGCACTGCAACTCACATTAATCTGCATTAGGTAGGCAGCAGTTCACACTCCGGAATTCCCGCGGAATTCCACGAGCGGAACTCCGCGAGCGGAATTCTGCGGTGTGAACTTAACATTAGTGTGAATGGGTCTCCGCGAGACCTGTTCACACTGTGGAATTTCAGCGACGGACAATTCCGCACCTGAAATTGTTCTGCGCAAAGAAATAACATGTTCATTCTTTGCGCGGATTCTGCGAGCACTGCATAGCCATCAATGGTGACGGCTCAGTGCCCAGCGGCCCTAGCACCAGACAGAATCTCCGCTCACTGAATTCAGCGAGTGGAGATTCCGCATTGTTTCCCCACATTAGGTAGCGTAGCATAGTTTCCCCACATTAGGTAGCGTAGCATAGTTTCCCCACATAAGGTAGCATAGTTTCCCCATATTAGGTAGCATTGCATAGTTTCCCCACATTAGGTTGTGTAGCATAGTTCCCCCAAATTAGGTAGCATAGCATAGTTTTCCCACATTAGGTAGCACAGCACAGTTTCCCCACATTAGGTAGTGTAGATTCCCCACATTTGGTAACATAGCATAGTTTTCCCCGCATTAGGGAACATAGTTTCTCCACATTAGGTAGCGTAGCATAAATTCCCCACATTTGTAGTATAGCATAAATTCCCCACATTAGGTAGCATAGCATAGATTCCCCACAATAGGTAGCCAAGCATAAATTCCCCACATTAGGTAGCGTAGCATAGATTCCCCACATTAGGTACCATAGCATTGATTCCCCACATTAGGTAGTGTAGTATAAATTCCCCACATTAGGTAGCGTAGCATACATTCCCTCATTAGGTAGTGTAGCATAAATTCCCCACATTAGGTAGCATAGTTTCTCCACTTAGGTAGCATAGCATAGATTCCCCACATTTGGTAGTGTAGCATAAATTCCCCACATTAGGTAGCGTAGCATATATTCCCCACATTAGGTAGCGAAGCATACATTCTCCACATTAGGAAGCACCCTCCCCCAACACATACACACACTCACTCACTCTCACACGGCCTGCACTACTTACATCTGCCTGCTAGGACTTCCTGGCAGAGGTGCGCGCTATAAGTGATGTCATCACACGCGCCACACAGGACGTCACTCACTGCGCGCACCTCTGCCAGCAAGTCCCCACAGGCAGATGTAAGTACCAGTTTAGTGATGGGGCAAGACTAGTTGCCCCATCATATGTTCACCGGGTCCCCCGGTAGGGCCGGCCCAGCATTTGAGGGGGTCTGCCGCCTTTTCAAAAGATTCTGACTGATTGACTGACTGTATGTAGTCAGTCAATCAGTCAGCGCAGTGTACAGTGGTGAGCCCCCAGCGGTCAGTGAGTGACAGACTCAGTCACTCACTGACAAGCTTAAAAATAAAAATAAAAGGACAGGGCCAGCCGGGCCTATTACAGGTGTATGGGTTGTACCCCCCTGATGGTGGCCCTGGTTGGGTGCCTATGATGCATGGAAGCATTGCAGCCCTGTCATGTACTCTCACAATGCTTTTTTGGCTGGGGCTAGAATGCATAGGGAGATGAATGGGTCTGACGTATCTACTGACCTTACAATGACCATGAAATGGAGATATTGAATTTGGAGTCAAGCAGTTTTGAAGAACTATAAAGTTTGGTTTGTTAATTGTCAACATGGGAAAGTGTCAGTGAAGCAAATTGGAACCAAGCCAGTGACTCTCTGTAGGAGGTAGGCTCAGACATTATTCCCCAACCCCCCTTGTGTTGGGAAGGTGAGGACAGAGATGTATTTAGCACATACATACCTATATATATATATCTGTCTGATAGCCAAAAATAGAACAAAATGACCCCTTCTGGAAAATGATGCCTCAGTAAGTGCTGCCAAGATAACTTGCCATCATGTGCCACTTGACAGATCAATGTACATGTATTTTTTTCCATATTTGAGGAACCCTCCAGCAAAAAAACTGAAGTTTACCATGAATTTCTAAGGATTTGTGTACAATACACATAAACTTACTGCAACATACAATAAATGTATCCCAGTGTTACTGCTCATATGAGGTCCTGGATGTAAGTCGTGGTTCTTTGGCCCATTGGAGAACCTATAATGGTCTGTCATCTATCATACATCATTTATCGGACCCTTCTGGTCCTGCTCAGGCTCCAGAGTCCACTGCTATGTCACCTTCCACACCCCTGGGATCACCCAACAGATATTCCGACAGAGCATATTCATATGTAGTGTTTTCCAGCTACCATCCCTAAAGAAGTCTGTAAGAGAACATTTTGTAAACTACTGTACATCAATCTGTTTGTGGCATTGTGTGTTTACTTGCAAAACTCTTATTGTGCACTGCACTACATTGAGTGTACACTGAGTTAAAACAAGAGTGTAAGGTTTAATATTTGCATGCTGTTGTATCAGATGAATGATGCCTTGGTCATGTGATGCTCCCTAGCCTTTGATTCTGCACAAAAACATCTAGAAGGAATTTGGGTGGACCCAAAACCAGTCTAGGTCTGGCTATGGTCAGAACAATATCTCCTAACTCTGTTCCTGCTAGGCATACCTACACAATAGTTACACAGGGCTGAAAAAAGACATACATACATTCAGTTCAGCCTATTACCCTATAGTGTTGATCCAGAGAAAATAATTTCCAGGAGGTAGAAGACAATTTTGTTGGGGGAGAAAAAAAATTCCTTCCTGACTCTAAGTCTGACAGAATTCAGAATAAATTCCTGGATCATCAACCCTGGTCTAGAATGTAGTGACTGTAACCTGTAATGTTATTACTCTCCAGAAATGCACCCAGGCCCCTTCTAAACTCTTTTATTGTGTTCACCATGACCCCTTTCTTTAGCAGAGGGTTTCATAGTCTCACAGCTCTTACAGTAAAGAACCCCGTCTGTGCTGGTGAAGAAACCTTCTTTCCTCTAAACGTAGAGGATGCCCCCTTGTTATAGATACAGTCCTGGGTATAAATAGATCATGGGAGAGATCTCTGTACTGTCCCCTGATATATTTATACATAGTTATTAAGCCTTCTTTTTTCTAAACTAAATAACCCTAATTCTGATAATCTTTCTGGATACTGTAGTCCTCCCATTCCCTGTATTACCCTGGTTTCCCGTCTTTGAACCCTCTCCAGCTCCACTATATCTTTCTTGTACACTGGTGCCCAGTACTGTACACAGTATTCTATGTGTGGTCTGACTAGTGATTTGTACAGTGGTAGAATTATTTCCTTGTCATGGGCATCTATGCCCCTATTGATGCACCCCATGATTTTATTTGCCTTGTCAGCAGCTGCCCGACACTGGTCACTACAGCTAAATTTACTGTTAACTAAGACTCCCAAGTCCTTTTCCGCATAAGTCGTCTTCAGTGTTTTCCCATTTCTCACACTTAGGATTAAGAACACTTGCATGCTCTTGCACTCACTTTTGTTAGATTTAAAAAAAAAAAAATGTCCTCTCTCCTGCAGTATTGCTGCAAGTATATGTTCTATTTGCAAAAGAGCATAGGCTTAAAAAGTGTTACTTCTAGGTTTATTCCTGTCCAGTATAGAACCTACAACAGGCAAGTTATTGTTCTGTTATAGTCCATGCTGTGAGGAGGAGAAAGTGCTTCAAGTCTTCCACTCCAAGAAGGAGTTAAGTCTAAGTCAGAGGATGAAGAGGAGAAAGTTTCCTGCGTATATCCCTCTGGGTATCGCAACAAGAGTTTAGGAGTAAAAAAAAAAAATACAAATATTACACTACAGTAAGCCAACCTGTGTAGATCCTTATCAGTACAGAACAAGATAATTAGACTGTGTAACATCTGTATCAAATCTGCATCTGCAACTACACTGCTCAAAAAAATAAAGGAAACACTTAAACAACACAATGTAACTCCAAGTCAATCACACTTCTGTGAAATCACACTGTCCACTCAGGAAGCTACACTGATTGACAATCAATTTCACATGCTGTTGTGCAAATGGAACAGACAACATGTGGAAGTTATAGGCAATTAGCAAGACACCCCAATAAAGGAGTGGTTCTGCAGGTGGTGACCACAGACCACTTCTCAGTTCCTATGCTTCCTGGCTGATGTTTTGGTCACTTTTGAATGCAGGAGGTGCTTTCACTCTAGTGGTAGCATGAGATGGAGTCTACAACCCACACAAGTGGCTCAGGTAGTGCAGCTCATCCAGGATGGCACATCAATGCGAACTGTGGCAAGAAGGTTTGCTGTGTCTGTCAGCGTAGTCCAGAGCATGGAGGCTCTACCAGGAGACAGGCCAGTACCAGTCAGGAGATGGGAAGGAGGCCGTAGGAGGGCAACAACCCAGCAGCAGGACCGCTACCTCCACCTTTGTGCAAGGTGGAGCAGGAGAAGCACTGCCAGAGCCCTGCAAAATGACCTCCAGCAGGCCACAAATATGCATGTGTCCACTCAAACGGTCAGAAACAGACTCCATGAGGGTGGTATGAGGGCCCGACATCCACAGGTGGGGGTTGTGCTTACAGCCTAACACCATGCAGGACATTTGCCAGAGAACACCAAGATTGGCAAATTCGCCACTGGTGCCTTGTGCTCTTCACAGATGAAAGCAGGTTCACACTGAGCACATGGGACAGACGTGACAGAGTCTGGAGATGCTGTGGAGAACGTTCCGTTGCCTGCAACATCCTCCAGCATCACCGGTTTAGTGGTGGGTCAGTAATGGTGTGGGGTGGCTTTTCTTTGGGGGGGCCGCACAGCCCTCCATGTACTTGCCAGAGGTAGCCTGATGAGATCCTCCGACCCCCTTGTGAGACCATATGCTGGTGCGGTTGGCCCTGGGTTCTTCCTAATGCAAGACAATGCTAGACCTCACTTCGCTGGAGTGTTTCAGCAGTTCCTGCAAGAGGAAGGCATTGATGCTATGGACTGTCCCGCCCGTTCCCCAGACCTGAATCCGATTGAGCACATCTGGGACATCATGTCTCGCTCCATCCACCAACACCACATTGCACCACAGACTGTCCAGGAGTTGGTGGATGCTTTAGTCCTGGTCTTGGAGGACATCCCTCATGAGACCATCCGCCCCCTCATCAGAAGCATGGCCAGGTGTTGTAGGGAGGTCATACGGGCACGTGGAGGCCACACACACTAATGAGCCTCATTTTGACTAGTTTTAAGGACATTACATCAAAGTTGGATCAGCCTGTAGTGTGGTTTTCCACTTTGATTTTGAGTGTGACTCCATATCCAGACCTCCATGGGTTGATAAATTTGATTTCCATTGATAATTTTTGTGTGATTTTGTTGTCAGCACATTCAACTATGTAAAGACGAAAGGATTACATACGATTAGTTCATTCATTCAGATCTAGCATGTGTTATCTTAGTGTTCCCTTTATTTTTTTGAGCAGTGTACATTGCTATCTACACTTACATGTGCTAAGTAAATCTGCTGCAAAAGCAACCTTTAAAGGGACAGTGACCAAATACTCGTTCATCTGCCCCAAAGACTGTAACATCCCACGCTATGCTGAAGAAACTGCATTGTATTGCATTGCAAAGATAGAAAGAATTGCTCTTTTATAATAAGATCAGTGCATTTTATATGCACTATGGATGTGATCATTTGAAACCTAGATACTAATATATTGTACTGCTTTGTCTGCCAATTGCACCTACCTCAACAAATTTCACCCCCACCCTTTAAAAATTAAAAGTTTTATATATTTTCCCTGTTAGATCCCATCCAGGTATGGGCAGACACATTTCTTTGCTACCAGCCCTGTATGATTGCCGCCTTACAGATTTGGTAATGTAATTAAATGTGGCTGGCAAATCTGTGCGGCTGCTTCTGCTGAGTGTCCTGGCACAGATTCTTAATGCACAGATGCTCCTGAAGTTATTTCCAGGTTCCGGTTTCGGCTCGTATTAGGCTGATGGCTTGGGGCACATAGCAGCTGTTAGCTGGGTATAAGATGAAATGTGGATCATTTTATTAAACTACATGTTCAGCGGGAAGCACATTACAATTTAGTCCACATTGGATCAAATGTCCTGGTTTTACTTCTAACTCCTGACTCTTCATTCACCCGTTCAGTGACATTTCTCAGACGCCCTATTTTGTTGTTAGCTATATCAGGTTCTGGAAATACTGGGTGACAATCCATATGGCCATTATTTTGTCATCAGTGGTGTTAGTAGACCCTAAAATACCATTATGGGGTATTAGCACTAGAGCAACTGAATGTGTTGATCACTAGTGATGAGCAGCAGGGGCCATATTCGAATTCGCAATATTTGCGAATATTTGGACGAATATTCATCCTATGTTCGCGAAATTTGCATATTCTTTATGTTCTTTCTTTTTTTTGTTTTTTACCATGCGAAAATTCGTAATGAAATTTGCATAGTGCGCATGCGCAATTATATCTTTCACCTAAAAGAAGGGAGGGATCAGTGTCCAGTCTGGAAGTGCCGATATGCGCATAAAAATTCACATAAATATTTGCATTAAAAAAATGAAAATAAGAAACTAATATTCGTGATGTGGAATATATTTCACTATATTCTAAATATTTGTGAAATCACAAAGTGACGATATTCGCGGTAAAAAATAGCATTTTGAATATTCGCGCACGACACTATTGATCACTGGTGCGAAGAAACCAAGTCCTATAGACCCTCAAGGAAACTACCCCTACTGTCAGAAATTTTTAACCCTACTGGTTGTTACCTACTTACCTAGAGTCATGGCCTCTCCTTGGCTGTTTGACATATCAATGTATTAAACCAGTGGTCTCAAACTGTGGCCCTCCAGATGTTGGAAAACTTCAACTCCCAACATGTCCGGACAGCTGTCCGGGCATGCTGGGAGTTGAAGATTTCCAACATCTGGGGGGCACGGTTTTTGTGACCATTGTTTTAAAGGGATATTCCAGGAAAAACCTTTTTTTTATATCAACTGGGTCCAGAAAGTTAAAAAGATTTGTAAATGACTTCTATTAAAAAATCTTAATCTTTTCAATAATTATCAGCTGCTGAAGTTGAGTTGTTGTTTTCTGTCTGGCAACAGTGCTCTCTGCTGACATCTCTGCTTGTCTCGGGAACTGCACAGAGTAGAAGAGGTTTGCTATGGGGATTTGCTTCTAAACTGGGCGGTTCCTGGGACAGGTGTCATCAGAGAGCACTTAGACAGAAAAGAACAACTCAACTTCAGCAGCTCATAAGTACTGAAAGGATTAAGATTTTTGAATAGAAGTAATTTACAAATCTGTTTAACTTTCTGGAGCCAGTTGATATATAAAAAAAAATAAAGTTTTTTCCTGTATAATCCCTTTAAACAACCAAGGAGTTACAAGTACCTGACACTAGGGACAGTTGCTTGAAGGGTCTGGGGGCCCTTATTTCTTGGCACCAGTGATCAACACATTCAGTTGCATGACTAGACAGAATTACCATTCAGGAATCTAGGAAAGGTGGGTGAGAGCCCTTGATAAAGATGCATTGATAACTTGAATATGTCAGCACCAGGTGTTGCCCACATTGTATACTTTTCATTATGACCAGCACTGCCAGAAGGTATAATTGTTGCTTGTTGACAATAGGGAGCGCAATAGCAAGGATCAAACACATTCCTCTTTTATGGGGCCAAGTTTAGACATTCAGGACAGAAAGGTCCGGTATTTATTTACACTTTAAAGGGGTACTCCGGTGAAAACCTTTTTTCTTTTAAATCAACTGGTGGCAGAAAGTTAAACATATTTGTAAATTGCTTCTATTAAAAAATCTTATTCCTTCCTGTACTTATTAGCTGCTGAATACTAGAGGAAATTCTTTTCTTTTTGGAATGCTCTCTGATGACATCACGAGCACAGTGTTCTTTGCTGACGTCATTATAATAATAATAACTCTTTATTTATTGTTGTCCTTAGTGGGATTTGAACCCAAGGCCCCAGCACTGCAAGGCAGCAGTGCTAACCACTGAGCCACCATGCTGCCCTTAGCATACATCTGCTATGCACGGTTGCTAAAATGAACAGAGATGTCAGCAGAGAGCACTGTGCTCGTGATGTCATCAGTGTTCCAAAAATAAAGGAATTTCCTCTGTAGCATTCAGCAGCTAATAAGTACTGGAAGGATTAAGATTTTTTAATAGAAGTAATTCACAAATATGTTTAACTTAAAAGAAAAAAGGTTTTCACCGGAGTACCCCTTTAACCTTACTTTCTTTAGTCCAGTGTTTCCCAACCAGGGTGCCTCCAGCTGTTGCAAAACTAAAACTCCCAGCATGCTGGGAGTTGTAGTTTTGCAACAGCTGGAGGCACCCTGGTTGGGAAACACTGCATTAGTCTATAGCCAATTCTTCACTCTCTTGGTTAGTAACAATACAGTTTTCTGTAGAGGAGAATTCAGTAATTCTTCTTGCCGTCTAATAGCACAAGGGATACAACCAACCAAGGCTGAGCCCCCTCCTCTCCAAGAGTATACAGCAGCTGCATGGGATGCTTCTACAATCTATACGCCCTTGCTTAGTGTATTGTGTTCCACTCTCATCCGTAGCCATGCCACATTCAGTTCTATATATATATATTTTCAGGGGGGGGGGGGATAATTATGTGTCTGTAATGTTAGGCAAGGGAATGATTCACTAAAGCTTAGCAAAGATCTGATCACATTGCACGGTATATACTGATGCAATCTCGTCTTCCTTGGTAACAGAGAAGATTTTTTAATGCTATTTCCTCTATAGGTGTTTCAGTGCTTTAAATTTCAGTTACTAAAAGGTATCCAGTATTAAGGAGGGGCGCTGCAAGGACCTGTTTGATATAAGATCTCTCGCTGCAGATCCCTGCTGAGGGTGAGAAGTTGTACTGAGCATTTCTCTCCCTGCCAGCTGCCCCTCCAATAACCTTTCCTCTCCCACACCTAATAATAGCTGCTGCTTTCTATAGCTGACTGCTCAGACCTTCGCTTTTTTTTATATATATAAATACGAGCGGCATAGTGACCATAGTGATTGCTATGAAGGGGTAAAATGAGGTAGCATGGTGACAGGTGGGGAATAGCTACAGGAGCATTTCAACCCAGTCCCCTATTCTGCTATATAAATGGTCTTCAAACAGTGGACCTCCAGCTGTTCCAAAACTACAACTCCCAAGCAACAGCTGTCCAGGCATGCTGGGAGTTGTCATTTTTCAACACTGGAGGTCCACTGTTTGGAAACCACTGTATCAGAGAGGCCTTCATATATATGGCTAAGGCTGGGTTCACACCACGTTTTTGCAATACAGTTCCTGTAAACTGAAAACCGTATGCATTGACTCTCCATTGAAAACCGTATGCATTGACTCTCCATTGAAAACCGTATGCATTGACTCTCCATTGAAAACCGTATGCATTGACTCTCCATTGAAAACCGTATGCCAAAAGATGCATCAGGTTGTGTCCGTTTTGCATCCTGTACGGTTTCGTCGTTTTTTTCCTTTACCCAAATCCATGGTCTACCACGGTTTTTGATCCGGGTGAAAAACTGTATTGAAATGTATACTTTTTTTGCTTTTAACATGGGAGTCAATGAGAACCATACAGAACCATATGTGCGTACGGTTCCATCCGAATTTCACCATACGGTTTTTGACTTTGCACTGGGTTTTTTTTTCTTGGAATTTCAATCAAACAAGTGAAACTTTATTTATAATGGAGTGAAAAGTTAAAACATATACGTTTTTTTCTTAAAAAAACGGATGCAACCGGACATAATTTTTCTAAACGTATACGGATAAAAATTTGGACACACGTTTTGCGGAATCCATTTTTTTTTTTTAATCAAAAACCTCATATGGGAATTGTATTGCAAAAACGTGGTGTGAACCCAGCCTAACAGTTTATATTGCCATGATGACATAATGCAAAGAAGCCATGTATATAACAAGTTGTCAGTTGAATGCAGCATATGCACATCTGCTGCACTGTTTTCAATATGTGCATTGCTGCAGCTAATAGCAGGGATATCATGACTGTTAAACGAGTGGAGGGAAATCTGTTAGGATATATGGACATTTAATAGTAAGTGGTCCTCTGCTTGGAGCCTGCCTTTTTGACCCATAGAGGACAGCTAGTGAAAATAATTGATACTATCATGCCTCAGATTTCATACTTTCTTTCTTTTATAAGGTGTTTTATCTCATTTAGCTCATTTCTGCTCCCTTTGTGTATTGCCAGTGGGGGAAGGGAAATGACAACTTCTCTCAGCAAATGTATTTCTACTTGAGGAAAACACCAATAATGGCGTGTGGAGATTCATAGACCATTACCACTCTACTGGGAATTCTGCAAAGAAAGCAGCCCAACCTTATCACCTCTCAAGGTAGTTCTCCCTAAACATCAGTTTTTCACTCCAACTAAAGAGTTTTAGAAACTAACTGGGAATTTTTGCCAAAGCTGAAATCTCCCCAGAAGAAAATGGTACCCATCTGCAGACAGCTGTTTTACATCTTTTGGCCCTCGTCAGTACAGAGCAGGGAGGTTGGTGTTCTGCTTAAAGAGAAATTTTACCCATTTAACCTACGTTGATAGGCCTCCAAGGCTAGGTCCACACTATGGAATTTCCGGTGGAAATTCCACTTTCAAATTTCTGTCTGAAATTCCGCTTGTTAAAAAGTGTGAGTCAATGGGATTTCTGTGCACCTGTTCACACTTCAGATTTTTTTTATCGGAATTTGCATGCGTAATTTCCACTTAAAAAATCCTGCATGAAGAATGGAGGTGCTCTCTCTTCATGCAGATTTCCGCCGCAGAATCCCATTGACTTCAATGGGACTCTCATTTTCAATGAGACTCTCGCAGAATGTAGGCAGATTGAAAGCGGATTACAGGCTGAAATTCCGTACGGAGCTTACCGTATATACTCGAGTATAAGCCGACCCGAATATAAGCCGAGGCCCCTAATTTCACCCCAAAAACCCAGGAAAAAAGTTATTGACTCGACTATAAGCCTAGGGTGGGAAATACATCATCCCCCTGTCATCATCCAGACCTCCGTCATTAACACCCTCATCATCATCACCCTGTCATCATCACCTGTCATCATCCCCCCCTTCATCATTACCCTGTCATCATCCCCCCCTTCATCATTACCCTGTCATCATCCCCCCTTCATCATTATCCTGTCATCATCCCCCCCTTCATCATTACCCTGTCATCATCCCCCCTTCATCATTGCCCTGTCATCATCCCCCCTTCATCATTACCCTATCATCATCCCCCCTTCATCATTACCCTGTCATCATCCCCCCTTCATCATTACCTTGTCATCATCTCCCCCTTCATCATTACCCTGTCAATTACCCTGTCATCATCCCCCCCTTCATCATTACCCTGTCATCATTACCCTGTCATCATCCCCCCCTTCATCATTACCCTGTCATCATTACCCTGTCATCATCCCCCCCCCTTCATCATTACCCTGTCATCATCCCACACCACCCCCTTCATCATCACCGCTTGTCAATGTCTGATTTAACAGTGGTCTTCAACCTGCGGACCTCCAGATGTTTAAAAACTACAACTCCCAGCATGCCCGGACAGCCATCGGCTGTCCGGGCATGCTGGGAGTTGTAGTTTTGAAACATCTGGAGATCCGCAGGTTGAAGACCACTGCCCGGGCCTTCGTCGTCATCCAGCCCCCCCCCCCTCCCCCCTTTAGTTTTGTACTCACCTCCGCTCGTTCGGGTGAGCTGGTCCGGGCCTTCTGTGTTGCAGGACCGTGGGGAGGGATAGTCGTTCCGGGCTGTCCATCTTCACTGGGTGGGCCTCTTCTCCGTGCTTCGTGCCTGGCCCCGGAATAATGACGTTGCCTTGACAACGACGCACAGGGACGTTGACGTTGAACGTCGCTGTGCGTCGTCGTCAAGGCAACGTCATCATTCCGGGGCCGGGCACGAAGCGCGGAGAAGAGGCCCATCCAGTGAAGATGGACAGCCCGGAACGACTACCCCTCCCCACCGGACGGTCCTGCAGCACAATGAAGAGTGACGTGACACGACGTCACCGTCAGTGCGCACAGTGACAGCTCAGGAGGACGCCACTGGAGCCAGATGTAGAGTGGACCCCGGGCCCCGAGAACTGGTAATTATAAAACCAGGGATGGGGGAGGCAATGGGGCCGGGGTGGGGCGGTGCGGTGGGGGGTGTGACGCAGCGCGGTGGGGTGGTAGGGGGCGCGGAGCGGTGCGGCGGTGGGGGGGGGGGGGGCGGTCGCGGTGGCGGTGATAGGACTCAGGACCCCCGGACAGTCAGGGGGAGAGAAGTGGGTGGCGGCTGCGGTCTATGGCACCGCAAAAGCCACTGCAGTTCATTGATTTAAAGCGCCCGCTTTAAGTCAATGATCTGCAGCGGTGTCGCGGGGGGGATAAATAGCCGATAACTTATACCGGAATATCGGTATAAGTTATCGGCTATCGGCCCTAACCTCCACCGATTATCGGTATCGGCCCTAAAAAAACGATATCGGTCGATCCCTAGTATTTATAGCCCCAACAAACCCTTTAATCCAGACCAGAACCTAAAATGATTTTACGTTCCAAAATTCAGATCTGACGTAAAGGAGCAGGACTAAAAAAATGCTTTGACACATAAACTCCACCAGCTTACATACATTGCAGGACTAGCAGCTGACTAAAGGATCTGTTTACATGCTGGCTATATTAGGCTATGAAATGGGTGGAGCAAGGAAGGAGGTGGGTTATTATAAAGTGCTAGAAGCTGCAGAAACTGCAAATAAAGAACAAGAGCTTACTGAGAGTATTAGATCTCACCCCAGGACTTATGTCACTGATTAGACTGCTTAGTATTGTTCTATCATATCTTCCATGCTGCTGCTGCTTCTTAGGGTGTACTATAAAGAAAAAGAAAGTAGAATCTCCTCTTCTGTGTGTGCAGTGTATGGGAGACATTGTAGCAACTTGTCTCTACCCACTAGCTCACGGAAAACTGGTTTTAGAGATGAAGCCACCTATGTGTTTGCAAGACAGTTATATCCATGTGTCCTAGAGCATGTTCCCTGACTCAAGTTTAATAGACTTGCCCTTGAAAATGCTGCACACACTGACAGGTGCCCAGGTGTACATACTGAAATCTGCTTTAATGGTCTCAAGAGTGTGGATCCATCCCTGGAGATGCTGTTGCCTTGGATATAGTTCATCTATATAAATATCCTTCTCCAGAGAACCTAATAACACAGTCAATCCGAAACTATTCATGTCAAAACACTTTCACATGGCAAGATGTAGACTAAAGACGAACAGTGTTACAACGAATTGCTCTTCCGATTTTGACTTTTCTTCATATAATCATGCACAAAATTTAGAATTCTCCTGGTTTTCTGTTATCAGGGACAGTGCATTGTAATTTCGATAACATTATAATGGGGCTAATCCAGTACAAGAATTCTAAACAAATTCTTATGTAGATTTAGAATTATGCTTTCATATTACAGTGTATATAGACTCTATTCAGAATGACATCATCATATGCAGCAGCATGTGACATCATTGGTGGCCAGGTGGAGGATCCATGTCTATGGCATTTATAGCACTGATAATACTGATGTCTTATAGGGTGGTATATGGGCCATTGGGCCTTCATGAGGTCCCAGAGTGCGAATACTATCTCTCCTCCCCTATAGTTGGAGACTCTGGTGTAGATTTTTACCTATTTCCTTTAGTTTTTCTTCATGTAATAACCCCTAAGAAATAAAGCACAGCTGACATCATAAGTATACCAGTTAGGTGAGCAGTAAGGCAAAATGAAGACAAATACCAAGGTTATCCATAAAAAATGTTTATTTAAAAAAACAAAATAATAATAAAAAAAGAATATTGATCATGCCTTATTTGTCAATGAAAAGGTTCAATTCTGTAGCAGAATTCTTTTGTCCACATTGCAAACCAAAACTTTATTAGTCTGTGTTTATAAATAATGCAGCTTTAGTCACTGGTCAAAGGCCGTCCTGGTTTTTAGATTTGGATGGCAACTGCTTAAAGAGGTACTCCGCTGCTCACGTCTCCGCTGGAGACGGGAGCTTGTGAAGTCATAGCCCAGCCCCCTCATGACACCACACCGCGCCCCCTCAATGCAAACCTATGGGAGGGGGCCTGACAGCCGTCACGCCCCCTCCCATAGACTTGCATTGAGAGGGCGGGGTGAGACGTAATGAGGGTGCGGGCGCCAGCTCCAGCGTTCGGAACAGTTTGTTCCAAACGCTGAGCAGCGGAGTACCCCTTTAAAGGAGCACTCGTACTAAAGACCCTGCAAGCATATTAATAGGTGGGGGTCAAGCTGCTGTGAACCCTCAGGTAATTGCTAAAACAAAGTGGAAGTGGCACTATTAAAATATGTATAGTTTGAAGGCCAAACATGGTTTCCCCCTGTTGGTTGACCCTTTTACCCAGTGTATGGGAAGACAAGAAATATCCCTCTTAGGTGGTAAACACCATCCATCCCAGTTCTCATAGACCACAAGGGTAAATTATTTCCCCATACATAGCCCAATTCTTATCCCATTTATCACTAGAGCATCTGTATGATAATATGAAAAACTGATCTAGTGGATACACTTGCCTGAAACAAAATTGGGTAATTGATGTTATACTAAGAAGGAGATGTTTAGATGTAGCAGAGCTGAGATTACCTGCAGTCTTATATAAAGCCACAGTTAACAATTGTGATACATTTTTGATTACAGATTGCCCATTAGGGGTAGTTGCAGTCCTATGTAAAACCGCAATATCACTAAAGCTTTATGTTATCTCTGTTACCTCCGTCTGTTGTTTAAGGTAGAATTAAAATCACTGAATCAAAATCCAACTGTTTGAGTGTATAGCAATTTGGTGTCTATAGTTTTTAGGTATGTCCAATAATAATGTATAATATCTGTCTATTCACAGCTTGCCATTAGCCTCTTTTGTGCGGTCCATACCACTTTTCAAAACAGCCCCCTCATTGTGGTGCTGGGTTATGTCAACTAGGTGTTTGTTTTCCCCTCCATGCCCTGGGGCCAACTCCTTATCCACCACTTGTTAAAGGGAATGCATCACCTAAATTTCGTATTTCCGGTTAGATCCAGATACCGAAACATTCTTTTCTTTCTAATCTTTTTCTATTTTCTGATTTTAATTATTTTATTTAAACTGTTTATTATTACAGGGGCTGCTATCTTGTCTAAGCTGTTTTAACAATATTTAGTGAAATGTTTTACAGCATGACCCATGGACCAAAGACAACAATAGACTGAAGCTGTCCAATTCAGCCACAAGGTATTCTCTGTGACCTTTTCTTAATAATTCCACAGGGAGGGGGTATACTGATCTCTCCTGTGAATGGTGGTGGATCCCGTGTTATCTCTCTATTGGTGTCACCTTTTACTGTACTCCAGTCTCCAGTCTAGGAAGTGAGCTATACAAAACATTAAGTCTCAGCTTAGTTTTAGGCCTTGTAGTCAGATTAAAAACTGCAAGATTTCAGGGTTATTATAAAATATAGATAGTACATTTGAAATAAACATCACCAAAAATTATTTAAAAATGTAGTTAATGAAAAAACCTGATTTAAACAATAGGTCAATTTCTGACGACACATTCCCTTTAACAATACAGTGCATCCTATAAGGGAAGATCTGCACAGGTCCTCCCCCACCAACCACTAGAAGAGGGCCGGGCCCTCTCTTTCCAAAAACCTATAGCATGGTATGCCTGTAAGGTGCATACGCCCATGACTGAAGGGCTATTAGAAACCAAAAGTTTGCCTATGAAACCATGTTCATCTGGCTTGTATTTCAGGGGCCATTAATGTGGCCATGTCTTGCGCTTCATTGGGCTTAGTGCTTGACAATTTATTTATTTTAATTCCCTAAGACACAAAGTACCAATGACTATTTGTCTCCCATACTGACCCAATGAAACTGTGAAGTAATGAAAAATACTTTCTACGCAAATGGGTCAGATTGTAGGTGTTGTAAGAAATGGAAGCTCACAAAGATTGAGTGTTTAGAGTGAGTCTTTGTTCCCCACTGTTGTGTTGTTTGTGGTTTACTTTACCACTAATGGATACAAGAAAGAACTTTCCACTGTACAGAGAAGAGCAAGGACACAGGATAATGCACAACAATACATGTTATATGTTACATAGGTTCCTGCAACACCAGGTCCTCAAACATAAGGTAGCACTTCAGTGATTGTGGCAAGTTAAATGTCCTCACTGCTCGGAGCCTCTGGGGCCCAAGGCTGGATCGTATTCGTAGACGGCTTAGGTGTTTTAGTGAGCGAGGCTGATGGGAGAAAGATTCAATCCAGGCGATGAATCCAACTTGGGAAGCAAGGCGCTTGGGAGGCAAACCAGTTTTCTAGGTAAAAACTTTGTATTAGTAGAAGGCATGTTACAATATACTTTATACATACAGTTATTCCTCAACTTACAATGGCTTCAGGGGACAATATTTTCAACAGACAATGGACCATTGTAACATGAACCTATACTTAACATACAATGCCAAGGACAGTCCAGATCTGCGAAACGTGTCAATGGCTGGAAGAACTGACCAATCTGAATGGGCAAAATACCTGTATTTCTGAAGTACATGCACTGACTGGCTGTCTGGTAGCGCCCCTCTACAGTACAGGGAGGTACTACATGTTCTGTACTATTCTTTACCTGTGCGAGGGTTAGTTGCTCCTCTGGACACTTTTTTGGGACACTGTGTACTGTACAGGACACTGAAGAAGATCCTGTCCTTTACATAGACAGTGATTTACAGCTTCCAGAAGCTCTTTCTTACTTTTATATGGAAGGAGCTTTATCTGTATTAGTTATCTACTTTTTTTTTTTTAACCAATTACCAGGTTTCCATAGAGATCTCAACATACAATGGTTTCAATATATTTCCACTAAGAAGATCAGTTGGCACCGGCACTGCTAAACCATGGTGTGATAACATATACACGGCAATGTTAGCAACTAGTCCCGATAAAAAGGTTATGGGTGGTACTCTACATAAGGTGCTAATAGATATTGCACATTAAAGTAAAAACGAAAGTATAGTAATAAAGCACTCACCCAAAAAATTCCTCCTTGGTTACTTTATTCCAGTATACTGCGATACATAAAAAATACGAGACAGATGCAGGGGAGAAGGTCACGGACTTGTGGCGGGGGAGAACACAGGTGAAGCCCTCCATCTGTGTTCTCCCCCGCCTCACGTCCGTGACCTGCTCCCCTACATCTGTCTCATGTTTTTTACATGTATCGCAGTATACTGGAATAAAGTAACCAAGAAGGAATTTTTGGGTGAGTGCTCCATTATTATTTTTTAGTTTTTACAATGGTCATCCTTGAACAAACTTTTTTTTTGTAAATTAAGGAACCACTGTACATTCAGTTACCTATTTGTACTTGTCCGGAATTACAGCCTGCAGAAAACTCTTCAGATGCTCTCACAATTCTGTAGGCTTCAGGGCTGAAATCTAGCAGCAGTCACTATTTTTAGTGTCTGCTTTTCCTGATGGTTTGCACCCAGCACCGTGTTGTTTAACATGAGACAATGATTTGATTAAGGCTGTTGGGCACCATTCATTTGACATTCTGCCAACATGTGGTGATACATTGGGATATATACCATAACGTACTCCCGGTGGACGGACATACTCCACTAGTGACTAGTCCAGTCCACTTTTCTCAACAGCAGTGGTCTCCAAAGTGGGTCCCTTCAGATGTTTGAAAACTACAACTCCCAGCATGCTGGGAGTTGTAGTTTTGCCACATCTGTAGAGGCCACACTTTGAAGACCACTTCTCCAGACCAAAAGAGCTCTTTGTTGCTGTCCTCCCTCCTCAGAACCTACTAGGTACAATCTGTGCCAGATCTGCAGTGTCTCTTTGACTAGCTTTAGATGAGTCTTCACACATATATATTTATCTGTAAATGTAATATTCTTCCACTTACCTTGTTCTTATATGTAATGTTAGCGCCTGCCTGCACAAGGAGCCGAATACACTCCAGTTGTCCACTGCATGCCGCCAGATACATCGGTGTTACTCCCCAGTTGTCCTGCAGATTGACATCAGCACCATGCTATGCCAAACAAAAATCAGAAGTCATTTATACAAACATGAATTATTTTTTTATCAATGTCTACACCATACTATAATATTCTCCACACCATACTATAATATTCTCCACACCCTACTATAATATTCTGACAATTAATGCTACAGTGAAAACATCCTGCATTACACCCTTTAACTGCTGGATAAGGTTACGAGCAAATGCGTATGACTATATCTGTGTTGTACAGATACATAATCCAGCATAGAATGCTATGGACCCATAGGGCCCTATTACATGGGTTGATTATTGGCAGAGCAGGCCAATATTGTCCTGTGTAATGCTTGTTCATTAGTTGATCGCTTTTTTTTTACATGTTCAAAATTACTGTTTGTCGGTCACACAGCTACCCATGCAATAGGGAATGTGCGGCCAGCAAAGGATGAAAGCAAAGGACCACACAATGGTTAAGGCTTGTAATGGGCTGTTCATGAGCAATGGTCACCCAGATTGGCGCTTGTTTACCTCGCACATTGGCCCATCTAATAGGTCCCAGGCCCTATCTCTGATTTTAGACAAAGGCACATGGACCTGACCTAACTCATGGCATTTGTTCACAAGGTGAGCACGGCGTCTTAATGAGGTACCATACAGTAAGATGTATCACCATACAGGATCTATCCATACAACAGTGCCATGTGTATGAACCATGAAGCATGTCTTGTTAGCTTCACAATATCTTTCCCAAGCATCCATCCTAGAACACATATAACACACAACCTACAATATTTCACACAGCCTCCAACTTGTCTCTCTTGCTTTTAACCTCGAGGCTGGACCCTTCTACATGGATGGACCACAGATGGCAATGCCATGGATCTGCATTAGCCCCATTGTCATTCTATAGGGCCAGTCCATAGCTTATCTGTGCAGAATCTACAAAAACAAATGACAAACCACTTATTTCCACAGTGGATTTTTTCCCTTAGTGCCACCAAAAGTTTGCGTGAAAACTGTAACATGTGAAAAACCCCATTCACATGAAGGAAAACCTGCAAATAAACTAAAACCGTTATCATGTGACTAAATTACTGCTTCCGTTCTCCTTAAAAAGAGAGATGGGAGGGGGACATTGGTCCCATTAAGGTACAATAGATGGAAGTTCTACAGTTGACCCCTAAACTCTGCCTAGGTGAGAAGCATCATTTATCTCATCTACATCTTTTGTATCAGGGGTATAGTACTTCTCCGCTCTTGTTTCAGACTGGATCACAAAATTCTCCTTCTTGTAATAGATGTCATGTGGAGAAGGGAGGCATTCTGCACATGTTCTGGCTATGCCCAAAATTGTTCTGGTATTGGAAGGGGTTTACTGCTGCTATCCTCAAAGTGTATTGTGTTGGCTTATTACAACATACACATCCCCCGATTGGAAAAACAATCAGTAGATTTAGTTTCCAGTACCACCTCTATATCCCCCACCCAACTCTATATCTTTTCCCCCAACATCATCCCTGCACCCCTACAAATACCAGTGACTGTCTCAAATATCATGTCCTCCTTATATCTGAAATTAAATCTTTCTAAAACAGAACTTGTTGTACCTAAACCTGACATTTCCATCTCTTATTATTGCTTTGATTCTCTCCCGCCTTGACTATTGTAACGCTTTACTAATAGGCCTTCCCTTCTCTAAACTCTCCCCTCTCCAGTCCATCCTCAATGAAGCAGCCAGACCCATCTTTCTCTCCAGCCGTTACACCGATGCCTCCCCCTGTGCCAGTCACTACACTGGTTACCTATTCAGTCCAGAATACAGTACAACATCCTCAGTCTCACACACAAAGCTTTCCACAGTGCTGCACCTCCCTACATCACCTACCATCCTACACGTTCTCTCCGCTCTGCTAGTGATCTAACACTAGAACTGAACCAGTTCTCTGGAATGCGATACCTCAAACCCTTAGACTCAACCACAACATCCACACTTTTAAACTGTTTGCCCTAAAGACATCTCTCTTCATGCAGGCCTATAACATTCCCTAATTGGCTTCCACTACTACCACTTTGCCGATTTTCAGACCTCTGGGTCTTGGAGATATCAAAAGCTCATTCTTCGGCAGTCTCCCCCTACTGTCTATGCACTTTAGACATTCGGAGATTAGCGAGTGACTGGTTCACCCTCCTGTATGTAACCTTTCCTATTTATAAAATATGGCTGGACCATTGTATCAATAAAGCCCTTCATGCCTTCTTTCTCAACCCCATTCCTCGTAGTCTGTAAGCTCTCACGAGCAGGGCCCTCACACCTTCACGAGCAGGGCCCTCACACCTTCACGAGCAGGGCCCTCACACCTTCACGAGCAGAGCCCTCACACCTTCACGAGCAGGGCCCTCACACCTTCACGAGCAGAGCCCTCACACCTTCACGAGCAAGGCCCTCACACCTTCACGAGCAGGGTCCTCACACCTTCACGAGCAGGGCCCTCACACCTTCACGAGCAGCGTCGTCACACCTTCACGAGCAGCGTCCTCACACCTTCACGAGCAGGGCCCTCACACCTTCACGAGCAGGGCCCTCACACCTTCACGAGCAGAGCCCTCACACCTTCACGAGCAGAGCCCTCACACCTTCACGAGCAGGGCCCTCACACCTTCATGAGCAGCGTCCTCACACCTTCACGAGCAGGGCCCTCACGCCTTCACGAGCAGCGTCCTCACACCTTCACGAGCAGGGCCCTCACACCTTCACGAGCAGGGCCCTCACACCTTTTGTTTGAACAGTTAATGTGTAATATTGTTATGTCTGATACTTGTCTTTATTTCAGTATGTATGTATGCTCCGCACACTCAAATCACTGCCCAGGTGTGGAACTTCACCATTTCCACTAACAGACACTTTAGCAAAATTGTTGGGCTATAATTCACTGTAATAATGAATCCATGCACTCACGATTAGATCTATTTCTTTCGTTTTATTCTTGGTTTTCTGTAATATTCAAAGCTTTTCATATTTCATATAGTATTTCATATAGGGCTCCATGAATTGTACTATATGAAATATGTAAAGCGTTGAACATTACAGAAAACCAAGAACAAAACGAAAGAAAGAAATCTTCTAATCGTGAGTGCATGAATTCATTATTATAGTGAAATATAGCCCAAGAAATTTGCTAAAATACTTGTCTTTATTTGTACCCCAAAATTGTACAGTGCTGCAGAATCTGTTGGCGCTATATAAATAAAATTATTATTATTATTATATACACTAGTGTAGGTTCTGGAGTATGTTGATGATTTAGCCGTGGGGGCGGGGGGAGAATATAAGCAACTGGCAGTGGTCTTTTTGGCAATGGCCAAGTAATGATCCTCCTACAGTTTATTTGAGTTTAGTGGAAAAGTGAACTGGCTGATATACCATACTGATATACCATAGACAAGCATGCTTAAAGGGGTACTCCGTTGCTCATCGTTTGGAACAAACTGTTCCGAACGCTGGAGCCGGGAGCTCGTGATGTCATAGCCCCGCTCCCTCATGCCGCCACATCCCGCCCCTTCAATGCAAGTATATGGGAGGGGGCGTGACAGTCGTCACGCCCCCTCCCATAGACTTGCATTGAGGGGGTGGGGAGTGATGTCATGAGGGGGCGGGGTTATAACGTTACAAGCGCCCGGCGCCGGCTCCAGCGTACCCCTTTAAGACAAATGAAATGCAATTGCGAAGCTTCACAAAATTTGGAATAAATGGTTCCAATACACCTGGTCAAACATCATCCAATGTTCGTTAATTTTTTCATATAATGTACAGTGATTGTTGAGGATGTCCTGATATGCTGTTATCTGATTTTTATGTATCTGTTTATTTGGTGGCGGCCACCACATCAGGGGGCCTGGGTTAGATGCTATCCCGCAATTATCCTGCTGTGATTTACACCCTATGCTGGGGGACGCATTGGCATCTGTATTTAGCTGCTCCCGGTGATCTGGGCCAACATGTAATCATGTAGTGTGTATTGCCGTGAGTGACACCTTTTATGTTGGGATACATTGGCCTGAATGCATAGCATTTTTGTATAGTTGCCCCTGAGCCATATTTTTGTTCTCCCCATCTGAGATAACAGGTGCCTATTTTGCCTATTTACCTGTACCTTATAGCCTGTGAATTTCTGTTAGGGTACGTTCACACTACGGAATCTCCGCTCGCTGAATTCCACTAGCGGGGATTCCGCGGGGACTTCGGCGCTAGGGCAACCGTCACCATTGACGGCTAGAATAAACATGTTCTTTCTTTGCGCGGAACAATTTCAGCAGCGGAATTGTCCGCCGCTGAAATTCCGCAGTGTGACTGGTCTCTCGGAGACCCATTCACACTAATGTTAAGTTCACACTGCGGAGTTCCGCTCATAGAATTCCGCGAGAATTCCGTAGTGTGAACGCACCCTTAGTCTTATCTCCTGATGAAGTCAGGGTGATCCCTGGTGGAAACTCGTTGAGATTTTGATATTTGAACTATATGCTGTTGTGACATTGGAGGATTTTTCCTCTTCCAGAGTGCTTTTGATACCTGGACATCCATTAGGGTTTGCACATGAGATAGAATAGTTTCTGTTATTGGTTACGATACTGGATGTAATCTGTAGTCACCTGCGCGATCTACAACACCCTGATACTATCGTCTGTGCACATACAGGGTGGTGCACTATATTTGCTTATTTCCCTGTAGAAGTCATCCACCATAAAGAGTGCAGTAACTCACCTGTATTAGTAAAAGGGCACAGTCTGGAAACAATCCAATGGCTGCATGCAGGGGGGTACCTCCATGCTTACAACAGCTGTTCACATTGGCCCCATGTTGCAAGAGTAACTCCATTGAAATCCTTTGTCCTTTATAAGCTGCCCAGTATAAAGGGGTCTTTCCATAATAATCTTTCCTATCCACCAACTCTTTATCTAAAATATAGAACAAACATATGAACAAACAATGAAAAACAAATAATCTTTTTACTGCACAGTAAAGAAAATGTATCAAAATCAGTGTATAGGAAAACTGAAGCAGCTGCTTATAGCAACCAATCAGATCCCAGCTCTTATTTTTCAGCGGTCCGCTGAAACTGAAGACTGATTGGCTGTTCCCTTCTTGTACATTTTATAAATGAACAATTTCTTCCTATAGTAAAATATGGAATTTGTACTCTGCCTTAAGTGGAATGACAATAGAAGGTACTGCCCTTTAAAAGAGGACATCACTATAGACCAGTGTTTCCCAACCAGGGTGCCTCCAGCTGTTGCAAAACTACAACTCCCAGCATGCCCGGACAGCCAAAGGCTGTCCGGGCATGCTGGGTGTTGTAGTTTTGCAACAGCTGAAGGCATCCTGGCTTGGAAACACTGCTTTAGGGTGCGTTCCCACAGGGCGTATACGCAGTGTGTTTGACACTGCGCAAAATTTATGTCAGCAGTGGGAAATACGCTGCATATTCCTTGCTCACTGTACACACAGGGCTTTCCGGCGGAAGCCCTATGTGTGTAGTGAGTTTTGGAGGCGGGGCCGTTGCCGGCGTGTCTGTGACGCGTGGCTCCGTCTCCAAAACTCACTGCACACATAGGGCTGCCGCCGGAAAGCCCTGTGTGTATAGTGAGCAAGGAATACGCAGCGTATTTCCCCCTGCTGCCCTAAATTTTGCCCAGCGTCAAATACACTGCGTATACGCCAGGTGGGAACGCACCCATAGACTGTACTGGAATGGAGGTAGTAGGGGCATATCAGTTCCTTAAGTTTCATACCAGAGGTGGTCAGTAGTGCATGCAACTTCTCCACGTTGCCTCTGCTGGCTTCATAGTGGATGTCTGTCCATTTGTAGTTGTAGCTCGGGGCCACTTGGTAATGTCGCACCTGTGTCTTGGTGCAGGGGCTTCTGGACAAAGAGCTTATGTAGAAACCCATCTGTCTCATGGGTCAAGGTCTTCATCAAACAAAATCTAAGAATAGAAGATAATGTTAGAGGGGAATTACCTGTTAGATAGCAGGAGATTTAGACACTTAAAATAAATGTATCGACTACACAGTAAAACCTCTTGAGAGGAACACCTCTTTAAATGGGCACTGTCAGATTCAAAAACTTTTGCTATGTTGTAAAGCATGTATAACCAATAGGTTTTGCAATTGCTTTCATTAGAATATTTTCAGTATTTCATACTGAAAAAGCCAGTCAAACAACTGCCCCCCTCTCTGCCTGCTTGGACACCTACTAGTCCTGCTGTGTCCATGCATCATCACCTATGTCATGGACACACTTCCTTGATTGACAGCTGTGAACGCAGGGCTCAGAGCTGGAGGAAAAATCCTCCCACTGTCAGCTTGTGTCCCGCTACTGTCAGTGAGGACAAGCTGGGAGTTGTAGTTTTGCTAATGCTAGGGGAGATGTGAGCAGACAGCATACTGAGGGAGGGGGCGGAGACCTGCACAGTGAGGCCACGCCCCCTCCCTTTGAGAGGAATTCAGACTAGTGAGCTAAATTAAAAGTAAAATAAAAATAAAGGTGCTAGACACATAAAAAATAGATGTACATGGTCAGGATAAGGTACTGAGTGATATATTAAAAAATAAAAATTTTTGTTGGATCTGACAGGTACGCTTTAAGACCCTCCAATCTAGACAGATTATTTTCTGTGAACGAGTAAATGATTTTCTTTGCATTATAGTCCATGGAAGTTGCACCTCTAAAAGCAGACCACTTCCTTTAAGGGATACTCCCCTGGAAAACATGTTTGTTTGTTTGTTTTTTTAAATCAACTGGTGCCAGAAAGTTAGACAGATTTGTAATTACTTCTATTTAAAAATCTTAATCCTTCTAGTACTTATCAGCTTCTATTTGCTCCACAGGAAGTTCTTTTCGAATTTCCTTTCTGTCTGACCACAGTGCTCTTTGCTGACACCTCTGTTCATTTTAGGAACTGTCCAGAGTAGGAGCAAATCCCCATGGCAAACCTCTCCTGCTCTGGACAGTTCCTAAAATGGACAGAGGTGTCAGCAGAGAGCACTGTGGTCAGACAGAAAGGAAATTAAAAAATAATAGAACTTCCTGGGGAGCAAATAGAATCTGATAAGTAGTAGAAGGATTTAAGGGGTATTCCAGGATTTTTGTTTTATTTGACTATGCTACAGGGGCTGTAAAGTTAGTGTAGTTCATAATATAGTGTCTGTACCTGTGTGTGATGGTTTTCTCACAATTCTTCTGTGATTTCACCCCAATATTTATTTTTAACAGCATACAAAATTACTGTTGTCTCAGATTTTTCCCAGGTTGCAATGCGGACGAGACCTGACTCACTAGTCAGCTGATGACAGGGAGCCTGTCTGCTTCAATGGGTGGAGTGATCGCTTGGTGGGAGGAAGATCAATCTGCAACTAATGCAACAGCTGTAGGCACCCTGATTGAAAACCACAGGTCTTTGAATGGATGCAGCTCATTTATGTTTCAATGGGTGAGGTGGCTGATGTGTGGAGGAAAATTGAATTATGGGATTTGTAGGCAAAGAAGAAAACTCAAACAGGAAATACCAGTTCACAAAAAGCTAGCCACAGTATTTTGGTAATCTCACAACATAACCATTTAGCCCAAAGACAAGCGCAGATCCTTCCTAAGCATGTCCATTACTGTCTGCCAGGTACGTACTAAAATCACCTTATGGTTGAGAACCCCTTTAAGATTTTTAAAGAGAAATAAATTACAAATCTGTTTAACTTTCTGGCACCAGTTGATTAAAAAAAAAAATGTTTTTCAGGGGAGTGCCCCGTTAACCCAAGTTTTTGAGTGAATTTGTCAGTGGCAACCACTTTGCACCTATAAGCACTCTGAATAGTCTGGACGCAGATTTGTACTGCATTTTCACCTCAAATTAGTTTAGGAGATAAGAAAGGCATAGGTGAAGAGAAGGTGTAGGTGCAGCCCACATCAAGATGCATTGGATAGAGGAGTCATGCTGGCTCCGGCTCTGCTATAGAGTTGTATTGAGGGGGCGTGTCAGCCGCCGCTTTGTGCGGTGGTCAACACGCCCCCTTCCCACGGACTGCTGGGGCCCTGTACAGGAGATTGCGGGGGGCCCCCAGCAGTCGTACCCCCCGTGATCTGAAACTTATCCGCTATCCTTAGGATAGGGCATAAGTTTTTCAGCACTGGATATCTCCTTTAATAATTAAAATTAATAATCAATAACTGACAATTACCAAACTAGTAAATGAGCAGCATCACAAGGGACATAAAGTACAGTAAACTGCAATTATTGTTGCTGATCACTGTTCTTATCAGTATGGTCGCTGTACTTATGTGCACAGTTTGGTCATTATTACAGTCTGCTGGTCACAGTATAGGTTGATGGTCATAGTCATCATTGTGTCCACTGGTCATTATCACTGTGGCTCTGATCACTGGTCGATGTTTTGGTATAGCAGCAGGGGTGTAACCTGAAACTTTTGGGCCCCATCCTATCATATGCTATGTTAATACTGCTGTCTTCTTATGTGGCAGAGATGAATTTCCCCCTCAGGCACAGTTTCAGGGAAGACTACTACCTCTGCAGCTCTATAGCTACACACGTGTTTACAGGTCACTGGCCATTACTTCTATAGCCTAAAGTCACTAGAATTCTGATCACCAGTCAGTATTGCTAGGACTTCTGTGATTGGTCACTATGGCTCTGATCACTGGTCAGTACAATATTGCTATGACTTCTGTGGTTGGTTACTATAACTCTGGTCACAGTCAGTGTTGCTAGTTCTTCTGTGGTTGGTCACTATGGCTTTAGTCATGGGAAGTGTTGCTAATACTTCTGTGGTTGGTCACTATGGCTTTAGTCATGGGCAGTGTTGCTAATACTTCTGTGGTTGGTCACTATGGCTTTAGTCATGGGCAGTGTTGCTAGTTCTTCTGTTGTTGGTCACTATGGCTTTAGTCATGGGAAGTGTTGCTAATACTTCTGTGGTTGGTCACTATGGCTTTAGTCATGGGCAGTGTTGCTAGTTCTTCTGTGGTTGGTCACTATGGCTTTAGTCATGGGAAGTGTTGCTAATACTTCTGTGGTTGGTCACTATAGCTCTGATTATGGTGAGTATTGCTATGAGTTCTTTGGTTGACCATTGTGATCACCAGTTCGTATTCCCGTGGTCAGGAATAAGCTTAGACTCTTCCAGGCGAGGTGATATAAGCATTCCACAGAATGATCATATTCTCTACCATATTGGTCACAATGTTGCAGATGGCTCTCCTATGCATCCCCCTTTGTAGATCCTCAGAACAGTTCCGAAATGCAATAAGAACAGGTTGTTACTACCACCAAGGATCCCATAAAGGATCTGAAATCATAATATGACATACATTACAATAATTGATGTGGCTGTTGAGATGGTGACTGTAGGGTGTATGGCCGTGGTTCACACATCTAAGTGCCAACTATGTGGGAGGCTGTAGGGTATGTGGCCGGGGTGCACACATCTCACGCCATCTACAGCAGTGGTTCTCAACCTTTTTCACGACTGTACCCCAAAGGGTTAAAGTATGCCCCTCGCGCGTAAATTTGCGCTGAACTTACGCGCTAGGTGTACCCGCGGACAAAAATACGTCATAAAATTACTTATTTTCATAATGGCGTGTGTTTACCTTTACACTAATGCAATACTTAATCCCCTTGTGCCATTATTATCCGATATGGCAAAAGGGGATCGGAGGGAGGGGGGAATAATGGCACAAGGGGATTGGGGGGGGGGGGGGGGCGGGGGAATAATCATTACCCCCCTCCATCTTAATCCCCCTGTGCCATTATTTCCCGCTCCCTCTGATCCCCTTTTGCCATTATCCCCCCCCCCCCAATCCCCCTGGGCCAATATATACATACAATAACACCCCTGCCTCCCATACACTTAGTTTTTACTTTTTTTTTTTTTACATTACCCGGCCTGTTTGGGTATACAGCATGTCCCATTCCAGGAGTCCCGTTCGGCGGGGCTACACTGATGGGTGACGTCCTCCTGCACTGTGCAGCACCTCTGCGCAACTTCAGGGGATGTCACACGTCTGCCTGGCAGCCACGCAGCTTCTGTAAAGTAGCCGCAGCCATTCCCCATTCTGCTCTGACAAATACTGGCCAATGCATGGCCGGTATTTGTCAGCGCATTGGCGTACCCCCACACAACCCGTGGCGTACCACCGGTTGAGAACCCCTGATCTACAGTATGTGGGGGTCTGTAGGGTGTATGACGTCCATTTCTGAGTCTGTAGGGTGTATAGCCAGGGGTGCCCACATCTCATTGCCATCTATATGGGGGTCTATAGGGTGTATATAGTCAAGGTGCACATATTTCAGAGCCATCTATTTGGGGTATGTGGGGTGTATAGTCGGGTGCACACATCTCAGTGCCATCTATGTGAGGGCTGTATGGTGTATGGCCGGCGTGCACACATCTCAGTGCCACCTATGTGATGGTCTATCTAGATACACACATGTGGTGGCCCAGTACAGAAGTTGTTACCCCGTACCCTTGTTGCCCTGTCAGGCAGCCTCCCTGCAGTGTCCCCTTGGCCCCCCTGCATCTGTTCTACTGTAATTGTATATTATCCCCTATGTTATGTATATAAGAATGTTGTATCTTAAGAAAGGTTAACATGTGATTACCAGTTGTCATGTGAGTTGTCATGTGATTGTTACCACGGAGGTATCAGTGACCAAGTGACTTAAGGGTGATCAATGGGACCCCTCCAGGGTCTCCCCCATAAAAGTCTCTTCTCTTTCTTAGTTCCTGAGTCTTTGCTGAGGTGCAGTCGAGCCTAAGAGTCTGGAGTCATAGGAGCCTCAAGTCAAGTCTGGAGCCCCAAGCTACAAGTCTACTAGTAATCTACAGTCACAGCTTAGTCTGTCTCCAGCCAAGTCAGTCACTGTCATCTATTGTCAAGTCAACGTGGCCTGCACTAAATTGTCCAAAACCACTGCAAGTCCCAGCAAGCCCTTAAGGTCTCTGAAGTCACTGGTCACCTCCATGGGCCCGGCTACACTGTATAGACTGTACCATCTGTCACTCAGTAAAGCTACTGTTGTCTATAACTTGGTGTCGGAGTCATTATTGCCCCCGTGCCTAGCCCAGGATCCAGAAGTATACCTTCGGGTGGTATTGAGGATAAACAACGCCCTGGCGTCACGAATACAAGGGGTTAATGCCATCTGCCCCTAGGGTCATTCCATCTGGCCTCCATCACACCCCCCACACACACACACCTCTGTAGAATTGATGAGTGTCTCACCATCCTTGTGTTAGCTCAGTAGGGGGCGTTGTCCTCTCCTCTCTGTCATCAGAACAAGCTGTGATAGATCAGGTATTGTTCTGTAAAGAATCAGCTCCAAATTGCCTATTGTCTGTGTGGAGGAAGCCTGGCTGTGTGGGTGGCACAGCTCTGTGATCAGTCCTCCGCCCCTTGGGCACACACTGGGGGGCATGGTGGGGGTCCTCCTGCCCTCATAGTTGTTGATGTGTCAGAATGGGCAGGCTAGGAGGCTTCACAGGGCAGAGGCTTGTCCTGGCATCATATTGGTGGAGGTGCCAGGCTCTGCAGGGTGAGGCGGCTTCAGCAGGAGGGCCCTCCTGGTATCATAGCTGTGGATGTCTATAGAGGCAGATGGGTCACAGGGCAGGGCTGGCGGGTATGATGCGGTGCCCCTGCTATCACCCGTTACAAGGGTCCTCCTGGCATCCTGGCTGCTGTGCCCCTATGTGAAGGGTAGGAGGCTGCTGTCCCTGCTAGTACCGCTGCTGCTTCTCCTAGCCCTGAATAGATGCAGATCACCCGCGGGCGGCTCCGGGGACCACACCCGATATTCCCTTCCCCGTTGTGCTGAGGGCGCAGTCCGCGGCCGCTCTCCAAGGTGCTGAAAACAGAACCACGGCGCGCATGCGCAGGAGTCAGTGCCAGGACAGCAAATGCTTGGGTGAGTTGCAGCATTGGCAGGCGGTGTGTGCTACAGGATGGTCAACGCCCCTGCTGCCAGCACTACAGTGTATACAGCATGACCCTATAGGGGTGTAACGTATCATATACATACTGGATGACGTGCATAATGTGTGGGTATAACAGGGATAATGTATGTGTATAATATAGAATATGGGTATAACAGGGATAATGTATATATGTGTATAATATAGAGGGAATATGGGTATAACATGGATAATATATATATGTGTATAATATAGAATATGGGTATAACAGGGATAATGTATATATGTGTATAATATAGAGGGAATATGGGTATAACATGGATAATATATATATGTGTATAATATAGAATATGGGTATAACAGGGATAATGTATATATGTGTATAATATAGAATATGGGTATAACAGGGATAATGTATATATGTGTATAATATAGAGGGAATATGGGTATAACAGGGATAATGTATATATGTGTATAATATAGAATATGGGTATAACAGGGATAATGTATATATGTGTATAATATAGAATATGGGTATAACAGGGATAATGTATATATATGTATAATATAGAAGGAATATGGGTATAACAGGGATAATGTATATATGTGTATAATATAGAATATGGGTATAACAGGGATAATGTATATATGTGTATAATATAGAATAGGGGTATAACAGGGATAATGTATATATGTGTATAATATAGAATATGGGTATAACAGGGATAATGTATATATGTGTATAATATAGAATATGGGTATAACAGGGATAATGTATATATATGTATAATATAGAAGGAATATGGGTATAACAGGGATAATGTATATATGTGTATAATATAGAATATGGGTATAACAGGGATAATGTATATATGTGTATAATATAGAAGGAATATGGATATAACATGGATAATGTATATATGTGTATAATATAGAATATGGGTATAACATGGATAATGTATATATGTGTATAATATAGAATATGGGTATAACAGGGATAATGTATGTGTATAATATAGAATATGGGTATAACAGGGATAATGTATATATGTGTATAATATAGAATATGGGTATAACAGGGATAATGTATATATGTGTATAATATAGAATATGGGTATAACAGGGATAATGTATATATATGTATAATATAGAAGGAATATGGGTATAACAGGGATAATGTATATATGTGTATAATATAGAATATGGGTATAACAGGGATAATGTATATATGTGTATAATATAGAAGGAATATGGATATAACATGGATAATGTATATATGTGTATAATATAGAATATGGGTATAACATGGATAATGTATATATGTGTATAATATAGAATATGGGTATAACAGGGATAATGTATATATGTGTATAATATAGAAGGAATATGGGTATAACATGGATAATGTATATATGTGTATAATATAGAAAGAATATGGGTATAACATGGATAATGTATATATGTGTATAATATAGAAGGAATATGGGTATAACATGGATAAAGGATATATGTGTATAATATAGAAGGAATATGGGTATAACATGGATAATGTATATATGTGTATAATATAGAAAGAATATGGGTATAACAGGGATAAAGGATATATGTGTATAATATAGAAGGAATATGGGTATAACAGGGATAATGTATATATGTGTATAATATAGAAGGAATATGGGTATAACATGGATAAAGGATATATGTGTATAATATAGAAGGAATATGGGTATAACATGGATAAAGGATATATGTGTATAATATAGAAGGAATATGGGTATAACATGGATAAAGGATATATGTGTATAATATAGAAGGAATATGGGTATAACATGGATAATGTATATATGTGTATAATATAGAGGGAATAAGGGTATAACATGGATAATGTATATATGTGTATAATATAGAAGGAATATGGGTATAACATGGATAATGTATATATGTGTATAATATAGAAGGAATATGGGTATAACATGGATAATGTATATATGTGTATAATATAGAAAGAATATGGGTATAACAGGGATAAAGGATATATGTGTATAATATAGAGGGAATATGGGTATAACATGGATAAAATATGAGTATTTTATAGATAGAATATAGGTATAACATGGGTAAAGTATATGTGTATAATATAGATGGATTATGGGTATAACATGGGCATGATGTGTGGCTATAACATGAATAAAGTATATATGTGTATAATATAGATAGAAAATGGGTATATCATAGGTATAATGTGTGTGTGTATAATATATGTAACTTGGGTATAGAATTTGTGCATAATATAAGTATGATGGGGGAGATTTATCAAAACCAGTGGGAAGGCAAAGTTGCCCATAGCAACCAATCAGATCACTTCTTTCATTTTTCCCAGGCCTTGTTAAGAATGAAAGCAATCAGATTGGTTGCTATGGGTAACTGGGCAACTTTTCCTGTCCACTGGTTTTGATAAATGTCCCCTGATATCTTTATATGTGTATAGCAGTGTTTTCCAAACAGTGTGTCTCCAGCTGTTGCAAGACTACAACTCCAAGCATGCCCAGACAGCCGAAGTAGCTTGTGCAAGTAGCTCGAAGAAGTGCCAGGTCGGCACAAAACTGTGCAGTCCTACCCGCACCCCCTGCCTCCCGTCCAGCCCTCCCTTGCCCTGATGTGTACGTCGCACCTCTTGGAATAAACAGAAGTTCATTTGCAGAACGGTGAGTTGCCGAGTCTTTCTTCTTTATACATTGCATTATATGTATAGTGTATGTGTATAATATGAATATAGTATAACATTAGTATATGTATATATCATGTGATAGAATATTATATGATATAAATACTGTATGCATATTACATGTGTCTATAACATGACTAATATACTATTGGGGAGATTTATCAAATCCTGTGTAGAGGAAGAGTGGTGCAGTTGCTCATAACAATCTATTAGAGTGCTTCTTTAATAAAAATAAAACATAAAGGGGGAGATTTATCAAAACCTGTGCAGAGGAAAACTTGCCCAGTTGCCCATAGCAACCAATCAGTTTGCTGCTTTCATTTTTATGAAGGCCTGTGAAAAATGAAAGAAGCGATCTGATTGGTTGCTAGGGGCAACTGGGCAAGTTTTCCTCTGCACAGGTTTTGATAAATCTCCCCCAAAGTCTTTTGAAAAATGAAAGAAGCAATCTGGTTGCTATAGGCAATTGCACCATTCTTCCTCTACACAAGTTTTGGTAACTCTCCCCTATTATATGCATATAATATGGCTATTATATATGTGCATAACAGGGGCATGGGGGGGGGTATTTATGAAGCCTTTTACCCATTTTTTCCTGTATAAATTTGGCGCAAAATTTTGGCGCAGTGAGTTTTTGCGCCTTTTCTTTGCGCCTTTTTAGTTTACACACATTCCTTTGGTTGGCTGTAGTATGTGTGTTTTCAGTCGGGTTTTTGCAGTGGTCAGGAATTTATAAAAATGGGACTTTTTAAAAAGGCGCAAAATTTGGCACAAACCGTTTAAAAAGGCGCAAATCACCTCCATAAAAAAATTGTCATAGAAAACACACATTACAAAAATTTGTTGAAATTACTTAACGTATTTTTCCGAAAATAAGACCAGGTCTTGTATTAATTTTAGTCACAAAAAACACACTAGGGCTTATTTTCAGGGTAGGGCTTATTTATTTACGGTATGTACATTGAACAAAATACATTGACCCCCTACGTCTCCCCCCCGCCGGTTCATCAGCCCAGCGCTGCACCCCACATCGGGGTACTAATCGTACCGTATGTCACCCACGAGCGCTGCTTCTCCCCCCCCCTGCCCCGCCAAATAATTATCAGCCACTGCACTGTACTTTGTATTCCTGTGCCCGGGCTGCAAATATTAAAAAACAAACTTTAACTTACCTTCGTCCTCCGTTCCCCCGTTGCTAAGGAACCGGCCTCATGGTCCCTCCGCTGTTCTTGCTGCTTCCTGGGAATGGGAACGTCACAGAGCCTTCAGCCTATCACCGGCCGTAGTGATGTCCCGCCTCGGCCAATGATAGGCTGAGCCCACTGTCATGTAAGAAGCCGGCCGGCTCCTTACATGACAATGCGGCCGGTGATAGGCTGAAGGCTCTGAGATGTCCCAACACCAGGAAGCAGCAAGAGCAGCGGAGAACAGTGAGGCCGGTTCCTTAGCAACGGGGGGAACGGAGGACGAAGGTAAGTTAAAGTTTGTTTTTCAATATTTGCAGCCCGGGCATTGCCTAGGTCTTATTTTCATTGCAGCCCACCCCGATAATCCAGCTAGGGCTTATTTTCGGGGTAGGGTGTATTTTCGGGGAAACACGGTAATATAAGCAGATCACCTTGTTATTTGAAATATATATATATATATATATATATTTTAATTTCATATAAAAAATAACTAAAAAATAAAGCTTTTTACACGTCATTTCTGAAATTGCACCAAATGTATAGCCTGACTTGCATCTTTTTGTAAATTTGGTGCAGTGAGTTAAAAAGTCACCCATGAAAAAAAGGAGTAAAAAAAAAACACATACCACAGCTATTATTCGTAAATACCCCCCATGATGTCTATATGTATAGTATGGATACAGTATACGGGGGTGTATTTACAAATAATAGCTGTGGTATGTGTTTTTTTACTCCTTTTTTTCATGGGTGACTTTTTAACTCACTGCACCAAATTTACAAAAAGACGCAAGTCAGGCTATACATTTGTATATGTGTGAATTTACCCACCTTACAGGTGAGTGTTACAGGAAGCTCTTTCAAAGGTGATTCCTTGTGTGTTAACCTTATTTGTACCAAATATCGAGACTTTTAAACCTGTCCATCCTAACCATAGTGAAAAATGTTTCCAAATAAAAAAAAGTAATTTTAAGTAATTTTTTTTAGTTATATATTTTTTAAAGGAAATATATATGTATATGTGTATATATATATATATATATATATATATATATATATATATATACACATATATCTTTCAATAACAAGATGGTCTGCTTATATTAATGAGTAATTTCAACAAATTTTTGTAATGTGTGTTTTCTATGCCACTTTTTTTTATTTTTATTTTTTTAAACGGAGGTGATAAATTCCTGACCACTGCAAAAACCCTACTGAAAACACACATTCTGCCCCCAAGGACAGGAATGTGCATAAATGAAAAGGCGCAAAAAGCGAACTGCGCCAAATTTTTGCACCAAATTAACCCCAGAAAACAAGGGTAAAATACCCCCCTACATGTGAATATGTGCATAACATGGCTTTATTATTTGTGTATAACAGGCATATGTGCATAATATAGATTTATTATATATGTATAACATTTGTTTGGTATATGAGCATATCATGTTGCAAAAAGTATATACACTCACTCAGGGCTCAAGTCCTGCAGGAATGCATGGGAACAGAGTTCCTGCACTTTTCCTCAGTAGGAACACTGGGGTAGATCTATCAAAACCTGTCCAGAGGAAACGTTGCTGAGTAGCCCATATCAACCAATTAGATAGTGTCTTTCCTTTTAAACAAGGCCTCTGCAAAATAAAAGAACCAATTTGATTGGTTGCTATGGGCATCTCAGCAACTTTTCTTCTGCACAGGTTTTCATAAATCTCCCCCCTTGAGTGGAAATCTTGGGCGAGTTCCCACACATTTTTTCCCCCCAAGACTTGACCCCCTGCACTCACTGGCCACTTTATTACACCTGTTCAATTCCTTGTTAACAGGAATAGCTAATAAGCCAATCACATAGCAGCAACTCAATAAATCTAGGCATGAAGACAAGGTCAAGACAACTTCCTGAAGCATCAGAATGGGTAAGAAAGGGGATTTAAGTGACAATAAATGTGGCATGGACGTTGGTACCTGATAGGCCGGTCTGAGTATTTTCAGAAACTGCTGATCTACTGGAATTTTTATGCACACCCTTCTCTAGGGTTTACATAGAATGGTCTAAAAAATAGAAACTATCCAGTGAGTGGCAGAGGAGAATGGGTAGACTGGTTTGAGATGACAGGCAACAGCAACTCAAATGATCACTCGTTACAACCAAGGTATGCAGAATACCATCTCTGAACGCACAGCACCTTCAACCTTGAAGCAGATGGGCTACAACAGCTGTAAATCGCATCCGGTGCTACTCCTGTTAGCCAAGAGCAGGAAACTGAGGCTGCAATTCATACAGACTCACCAAAATTGGACAATGAATGGCTGGAAGAATGTTGCCTGGTCTGATGAATCTTGATTCCAGCTGTGACATTCAGATGGCAGGGTAAGAATATGGCGTAAACAAAATGAAAGCATGGATCCATCCTGCCTTAAAACAGTAGTTCAGCCTGGTAGTGGCGGTGTAATTGTTTGCAGGACATTTTCTTAGGCCCCTTGGTATCGAATTCGTCAGCCTACTTGAGTATTGTTGCTGACCATGTCCATCCCTTTATGACCACAGAGGACGCATCTTCTAACGGCTACTTCCAAAAGGATAATCCAACATGTCACAAAGCTCACATCCTCTCAAACTGGTTTCTTAAAACATGACATATACATGGTAATAGTAGCTTCTTAGTGTACGTTTTCCTTCATGCTTCATATAGAAAGTATTGTTATAAATGCATCCTTCCATTGGGTGAAATGTAACCTTGGAAGGTGTAGGTATACCCAAGTTTGTTTTATTTTACTATAAGAAAAAAAGCGTTATTAGGAATTTAGAGAACTCCAAAGAGCTGTGTGAGTGTATCCAGAGTAAGAATGAAGTTCCCTAGTTAGTATACTAACAATTGAAAGCTCACAGACAAGGTTAGATCCCTAGATTTAGGGATCATGACCTAATATTACCACAACATTCTGTAACTTTAAAAAAAATGTATCAAGAGTCTAATAACCTGAAGTGACAGCATATTAGATCACTTCTTTCATTTTTGAAAAGGCCAACTCAGCACTTTTCCTCTGCACAGATTTTGATAAATCTCCCCCATTGTGGCCCAGATTTATCAAAGAATGTCTACGGTAGAGCTATTTTCCTACATTTATTTGGGTGGTGGGTTTGACTAGTGTGCATCTTATTTATCGTGAAGGTGCCGCAGGATGATGAATTTTGCTCTGCTGTGGTGGGAAACCTCTACCACATACACTTTTTATAGACGCTTGTGAGGGAGGGAAGTAGACACTTTCCCAGGTCCTGAATTTGGCAGGTTAGGTGTTTTTTACTTAATTTCACAGAGCTGCCGGGACATTTTTACTTGCATTTAGACGCTACAATCAAATTTGATTGCGGTGTCTAAGGGGTTAAAGCCGGGCATCATCGTGATCAGTGATGTCTGGCATTAGAGATGGGTCCTGGTGGCCACCAGTACCACCCAGCTTTGACCTGCGCTCAGCTCCTGAGCGCGTGTTAGGGTGGGTTCACACCACATTTTTCAAGTACGTTTCCCGTATAGGTTTTGATTATTGAAAACATATGGAACCGTATTGAAAACCATATACATAGACAAATAATTGAAAACCGCATGCACCCGGTTTGCTTGCAATACGGTTTTCTCCCGTACTCAAAACCTTAGTTGACCACGGTTTTGTCTCCGGTTTAAAAACCGTACTGCAACCGCATACGTTTTTTTAAAACATTGACATCAATGGGAAATGCACATGTATACGGTTCCATATGGGAAACCGTATACAGTTCTTACTTTGCACATGTGCATTTGCATCCTAAAGTCCCCACCCAACACCCCTCCCATTAAAAATGGACAACATTTTCAAAAACGTATGTTTAAAAAAACAAAAACAAAAAAACGGACGGAACTGTATGCACTTTTAAAAACGCATACGGTTTACTTCTTCCCATTATGTTCCATCCGTTTTTTTGCCATATGGTTTTCTTTAGAAAAACGGAATGGAACACAGTATGGGAAAAACATGATGTGAACCCAGCCTTATAGAAGGGGAGTGCTGTCGTCCACAAGAGGTTAAAGGTTGAATTGCGGAAGGTAGAAATGATTCTCACGCCTACTGGTAGGTGGTGTAGTTTGCACCTAAAAAAGTACCTTTGGGCACAAAATAGCGACTTTTGACAAAAGTCGCAAATGATAAATACGTGACCACTGCATGGTCAAAAACAAAAAGTTCTACGGGTAGGCAAAAAGGGTGAAACTGTCTATATCAAAAGATGCATAAAAGTCACTAAATATGCTGCTTGTGTCTGAACTGCGCCAAAACATAGACAAAAAAAATGCTCTAAAATCAATGATAAATCTCCCCCAATGTGTCTATCAGTCCAGGTGATTAGATCCACAGTTGGGCCTGGACTCACTACTGTTATAGGGATCCAAAAATGGGTCCATATTATGCTCATCTAAAACAATCTCAACTAGATATAGGTTACAAATAAGAAGGGGACAGATAGAACCAAATAAACAAATGGTTAAAGGATCAGACTAAATACATGATCTAGGGATATAGGCTTAGCTATAGGATATACAGAGGTGGTCATTGCACTTAGACCAGTGGTCTCAAACTGTTTGCTTCTCTGGTATAAGGGTCTAAGGCAGTGGTCTCAAACTGTGGTCCTCCAAATGTTGCAAAACTCCAACTCCCAGCATGCCCGGACAGGCAACGGCCGTCCGGGCATGCTGGGAGTTGAAGTTTTGCAACATCTGGAGGACCACAGTTTGAGACCACTGCCTAGACCCTTATACCAGAGGGGTCCAAATGGACCTTTGTCATATAACAAGTCACCAGTGTTATAAAGGGCGCATGGTACATTGCAAACAAATTCTGTCACAGACGTTATGCCAGTGTGTGGTCATAGAGACATCTGCAAACACAAAATAGTGGAATTCTTTTTAATCATGGATATTTGCATGGATATTTTATAGAGTAACTTAATTTTATATTCTATATTCTTATAATAAATAAAAACTAAAGGGGGAGATTTATCAAAAACTGCCCAGAGGAAAATTTGCTGTGTTGCCATAACAACCAATCAGATTGCTTCTTTTATTTTTCAGAGGCCTTTTCAAAAGTGAAAGAAGCGATCTGATTGGTTGCTATGGGCAACTCAGCTACTTTTCCTCTGGACAGGTTTTGATAAATCGCCCCCTAAGGCTAGGTTCACACTGTGGAATTTCTGGCCAGAGATCGAGCCGGCGGCACTAGGACCGCGCAGACTACATTGCCGTCGCCATAGATGGCAATGCATTTCTGAGCAGATCTCCCAAAAGATCCTCACAGAAATGCATTGCAGTCTATGGGGGCATCAATCCAGTCTGCTCGGTCCTAGTGCCGCTGGCTCGATCTCCGACAGAAATTCTGCAGTGTGAACCCAGCCTTACTGTTGCAAAAACATACAAACCCTGCAGTTCTCCATCTTGGTGGCAACTGCAACTCCCTGTCAATTGGGTTGCCTGCTTTCCTTCTGAACCTTACACTGCATTCCCTTCAAGACAACACAGTATAATGACGGACCAGCGCTTGGAACATATTGACTTTTATTGAGCAGTTTGTGTAAGGACTACTTTGTTCTCATTAGATGTACTTTGTGTCGGGTTTTGTTTTACATTCACAAACAGTTTATCACTTCACAGATTCATAAGCTTTCCGACCATCGTCTAACAGGTTATTAGGATCTCGTAAGATTCACTTTCAAGTTTTATTTCTTTACATTATGTTAACCACAAATTCTAATAATTTTATGAAAAGGCAGCACAAGTGAAAGCTGGGAGCCGTATGCGGGAATGCATCATCATAAAAACTAGTACGAAAAATAAAATCCAAAATAAACATAAAAACTAGATGTGAGTATCCCAGGGCAACGTGCCGCCTTAAAAATAAATTACAATCCTCCTTTAGTACTTAAATATCTTCTTTCATAGCTACGGTATATACACATCCAGTTCGGAGCAGCAAATTGCCAAAAGACATGGAATCTAATAGAGCGGTTCTGTGTCTCACACTGAAACTAATAAATAAGCATCTACTTTGAGATTTAGTGCAGTAATGTACCGTCTACAGCCCAAGCACAGCCAACCAGATTTCACTAAAAGTGCACCAGTCAGTAATAAAAAATTATGACAAGTCACAGAGACATTTCTAAAGTTTTGATTGGTTGGGGTCTCAGTGCTGAGACCCCTGCCTAACATTACAATGAGCCGGGAGAAGCATGTGGTAGCATGCTTCACTCCCTGGCTCTTAATGAGACAGGGAGCGAAGCATGCTACCGTTTGCTTCTCTTTGCTTGTTCTAATGATCGGTAAAACGCCTCAGCAATGAGACCCCAACCGATTAAAACTTTTTTGTCTTTGTGACCTGAAAAGTTTTTATCCATGACAGGTACACTTTAAAAGGTATGTCCAAGTTTACAACCAATTTGTTTTGTTCCTCTAATTCATCTGCACTGAAAAATGAAGCAACTTTTTGGATGTTCAGCTCCTGCTCACGTGTCTCCATGGTTACAGACTGCAAACTAATGGTGTAGTCTGAAGCTGCAGTCATGTGTTACGCCACTCTCTCTGCTTTCACTTTTCCGCTAAGATAGGTTATGCTCACACTACAGAATTTCTGTGAACGGAATTGCACTTAGGAATTCCCCAGCATGAACCTAAATCTTAGTGTGACAGCGGCGGAAATTAATCCACGGAAAGAATAACAAGATCATCCTTTTGGTAGAAGCCGCAGAGTGCCATCCGGCAGAATCCACAAGTGACTTCCTTGCCACTGCAAAAACTAATTCAATACAGCCATAGTTATCTTGTATGCTTACAGTCCGTTGGTGCTCTGGTCACCTGAACCGCTCCAATCTTCACCTGTAGCCCTGCCGGACCACTGAGCCCGAGCCACCTCTCAGCAGTGATGTAGAGCCATGTGACAGTCCTGGAACACAGTGAATGTGTGAGATCTGGCATCAGCCACATCACTGCTGAGGGGTGTCTCAGGCACGGTAGTCCGGCGGGGCAACAGGAGGAGACAGGAGTGACCAGCGTGCACCAACGGACTGTAAGCATACAGGATAACTATGGCTATATCAATATATTTCTAGCAGTGGCAGCACTCATGAAGCAGAAAGGTCGTAAGAGAAACTTTTCCTTGCTAATTCCCCAGTGTAGAGAAGGAGATGGAGTAGACTGTAGGAGCAGATTATTCAGGGTTTGTTTGAAGTCTGTAACCATGGAGACACATAGGTCTGTATAGGAGCTGTATACACAAAACAATAGCAGATTATAAAGCAAGACTATTGGGGAGATTTATCAAATTGTGTGAGAGAAAAAGTGGAGTGATTTTTCCCACAGTAACCAATCACAGCTCAGCTTTCACTTTACCAGAGCTCATTAGCTGAGCTGTGATTGGTTGCTGGGGGACAATCTCTCCACTTTTTCTCTCATACAGTTTGATAAATCTGAGCCTATATGCAGAGTTGCTTCATTTTTTATTTTATATGTATTGGCGCAAAAAAGAGATTTGGGAACAAACTCTTAAGAAGAACTACCAATAAAGTCAAAGTTTTTTCGCTACACATTAATAAAAACTATGTAGTAATAGATTGCAGTAATACACCCAATACTTCCTATTCAGGAAAGCTCCTAGGACAACACTTCCTGTCCCATTTCCTGGACAAGGGCATACATACTACACCATGCAGCCACTATGGGGATATTGGAGAGACAGGGCCCAGCCCTGGTGATCCTATCCCCGACTGCCACTGGGCAGGACTCCCCTATGTAGTGGAAATGTATTGTTAGCTAAGAAGGGAAAGAGAATTTGCCCTAGTCATAAAAAATGTGTGTAGGAGGAGGGAAGAAGAACACCAGGCCCTTCTGTCCCACATGGTAACATTCAGCATCATAAGAAATGGCCCGTTTTGATCTTGGTTTTAGGGTTCCCTCTTTTCTGTTTACATCAATGGCTTTGTCGAATGTATTGTTATGTAGCTTCAAATCACATGACAAGACTGAACTACCAGAACATGGGCAAGACGTGTTGTCTCAGGTACCCTGTAGGTTTTAAGGTTTTTTATATGATACTTTTGGTCATTCTTTTTGATAATCTGATCTAAACAGTTTATGGGGGGGGGGGGGGGGGGGGGGGGCAGATGAAATTTGGGTTGGCTGCTGGGGCTCAAAAGGAAGACTTTTATTTACTTTTTTTTTCAGAAAAGATGAACGATTCTCAAAAGGCGAATAAAAATATGGTGACTACAAAGTAATAAAATAATACTTCTCTGATAGAATTAGCTTTACAATTGTTAAAAAATAAAATAATATTCTAGGTGGATATAAAGGGCAGGAATGAAGGAGAAGTTAGAACTGGAGACCCCCCTAAGTTACTTATGTCCATGTAGGAGAAGGTCATGTGTCAGGTGATAGAATGTGTCCATATAGAGTTCCATTGTTCCGTCATTGTGCACAGTCAATCGGACTGCGACTGGAACAGTCAACTCAAGTCTACAGCGTAAAGTTCACCAATCCATTCTCAGAAGGCTAGTGAAGAAAACATTCTTTAAACCAGAAATCCAGAGTCTGCCTTGTTTCATCCTTTTGTCTCCTTCCATTAATGATGGACTTGGCACATGGGAAGATAAAATCTCCTGCTCCTTTGTAACATGCAGGATGACAGGATGACCCCATTGAGCGGGTCAAAATCTTCTATATTAAAGTTCTGAGTGTAAAAAAAATTTCATAGAAAAAATATTCTTTTTCACCATTAGTTGCCATCTGCGTCACTCGTTGGTTGGGAATGTGACAACCAGCCGCGAGGCTGCCTGCGTCTCGGAGGCAGGACACAAAAGCGACCGCGATTTTATAAAAATCTCTCGGCTCTTGGTTGAGAACCTGTTTTACTCAGTATAAGGAAGACCGTCCCTGTGTCTTGGTCACAAGTCGGTGACTTTATTCTCCACAGCAGCTGCAATCTGCTGAAGTCTGTAGCCGAGCTGCATCTTTTGGGCTGTCGAGTCTTCTTCCAGTGCTGTAATAATCTGCAAGGGACAAAGAAAAGCTTGTTACTGACCTGAAAGGGCTGACTAAACCTATATATGGATTAAGTCATATATTTCTCAAGGTAATGAAATATGCAGCATTCAAACTTATTGTCAGAATAGGCAGTCCTTATAGCAAAATGACTAATTGTCACAGCCCTTTGTCACAATGAGAATGATTAACACTAAATTTTAAGGAATCCTCCACTTTGTGTATCCGTCAAACACTAACCCAAGGCAATGAGTAACTCAATAACTTATAACTAAATAAATAAAATCCCTTTTTTAGGTCCAAAACTTGGAAATGCTTTATTCATATATTTATTTACTGATACAAAGCTCTAAATCCCCTGAATAAGAGTAAATATGATAAAATCCTTTTTGCCTGCATCCACCACTAGGGGGAGCATAAGAGCTTCCTGCATACACTTATAATACTGAACTTCAATGTATGCAGAATACTACTGAGCTTCCCCTGAAACTGGGCAGATTTGTATAACTTAATATGTCTCTAATAGGGATTTCTGACTCTGTATCAGGAAAACAAAGCTCCGACTGATATAAGGTATTATGAAATTAGTAAAAGTAGATGTAGTAAGTAATAAAGGGGTTAACTTTACATAAGTATAAATTCAGCAGGTAACATAAGTGAAACTTCCACAAAGGGCTGCTAATATAATTCACTTATATTATTCAGGACTGCAGGCCACTAATACCTTTGTGGAACTATAACCCTTAATCTTCTCCCTGCTGAAAATCGTCGATAACAGGGAATAAGAAGTAACATTAAATTTTACAGTAAGGCTGGGTTCCCATTACATTTTCCCCCATACGGGAGCGGATACGGCAGGGGAGAGCTAAAAAACTTGCGCTCCCGTATGCCTTTCTATGCGCTCCCGTATCTAATTCATTTCAATGAGCAGACCGCAGTGAAAAGTTCGGTCGGCTAATTTTTTATCCCGTATGCGCTTTTTCCCCGCACCTAAAACCGTGGATGACCACGGTTTTAGGTCTAGTTGTAATAGCGCATACAGGGCAAAAATTAGCCGACCGAACGTTTCACTGCGGTCGGCTCATTGAAATGAATTAGATACGGGAGCGCATAGAAAGGCATACGGGAGCGCAAGGTTTTAGCTCCCCCTGCCGTATGCGCTTCCGTATGGAGGAAAACGTAATGGGAACCCAGCCTAAATAGAAGACAGATTGGTAATGTCTCTTCAAAAGATTTCTGTAGAGAGACAAATCGTGTATAACTCTCTGCTGCCATCTAATGGTACAAGGCAACGGATATATTGTATAAGGCCACTCACCTGATCATAGTACTTATTAATATACTTGTAGAGTTCATGAAGAGCCACCAATGAATTAAGTTCACCTGAGCAATTCTACATAAAAGGAATAAAAATTCAAAATATTAAAAAACTAATAAAGAAATTGATGATCTGTTATTGTGTTCTGTGCCCTTAAAGGGGCACTCCACTGGCCAGCGTTCGGAACATTTAGTTCCGAACGCTGTGTGTGCGCTGCGGAGGTAGGCCACGCCCCCTCGTGACGTCACACCACTTCAATGCAAATCTATGGGAGGGGGCATGGCAGCCACCACGCCCCCTCCCATAGACTTGCATTGAGGGGCATGTTGTGACGTCATAAAGAGGAGTCATGAAGCAGTGTGCGCACACAGCATGATCCGAACGCTGACCAGTGGAGTACCCCTTTAAGAGGTATATCCAGGAATAGAAAAACAGTTATTTTCTTCCAAAACAGCATTACACCTGCTCTCAGGTTGTGTGTGGTATTACAACTTGGCTCCATTCACTTTAAAGGGGGTACTCCGGTGGAAAACTTATTATTTTTTTTTTTTTTTATCAACTGGTGCCAGAAAGTTAAACAGATTTGTAAATTACTTCTATTTAAAAAATCTTAATCCTTCCAGTAATTATTAGCTACTGAATACTACAGAGGAAATTCTTTTCTTTTTGGAACACAGAGCTCTCTGCTGACATCTCTGTCCATTTTAAGAACTGTTCAGAATAGGAGAAAATCCCTATAGCAAACATGTGCTGCTCTGGACAGTTCCTAAAATGGACAGAGATGTCAGCAGAGAGCACTGTGCTCGTGATTCAGCAGAGAGCTCTGTGTTCCAAAAAGAAAATAATTTCCTATGTAGTATTCAGCAGCTAATAAGTACTGGAAGGATTAAGCTTTTTTTTAATAGAAGTAATTTACAAATCTGTTTAACTTTCTGGCACCAGTTGATTAAAAAAAAAAAGTTTTCCACTGGAGTACCCCTTTAATGGAACTGAGGACAGGTGTGGTGCTGTTGATGATGGATGTATAAATGTTGTATTGAAATTATTTTCTGTTATATTAATGTATTTCAATGAGCTCACCCTTATGGCAGCACCATGGCAAGCAGGGAAATAAATCCAGTTTAGACCTCACCAACCACAGGCCCCACTACCCCACTATGTTGTGACCCCAGTGAGAAATGAAACTAGAAAACTATACAAGACTTTACACAAAAGTCTTGAACGGTTGGGGTCTCAATGCTGAAACCCATACTGATCAAGGAACTAAGCTGTAGAAGTGTGCGGCATTGCTGTTCACTCCTCAGCTCATAGCGACATTTGTGTCGCTGCTCCATAGACTTATAACAAAACAGCGGGACAAAGATCGCTACAAGCCAGGGAGTGAACAGCAATGCCGCGCACTTCTCCGGCCTCCTCCTCCTCATGGCATGGGTCTAAGCACTGAGATCCTGGCGGATCAAAACTGTGGCAGTAACCATTTAAGCATAGGGGCTCCTCTATGATTACAGGCTTTGTTTTAGGTTTGCAATAAATATATCTTAATCAGATCTAAAAGGGAGTTTTCTTTCATAGATTATGGCATACCTTTTAAAGCAATGGTCTCCAAACTAAGGCCCTCAGATGTTACAAAACTACAACATCTGGAGGTACGCAGTTTGCAGACCACTGCATTAAAGGTACCACTAATGAAAATTTAACAAATAACTGTTGTGCGGTCATTTTTTTTATTTTATTCATATTTTGCAATCCAAATTTGGCGCCAAAACGCTGGAACAATTCCCTTCACTTCACGACGCATATTTGTTATTCATATGAGACAAAGCTTCCCACTCCATCAGCATAGCAGCTGTCTCTACAGCACTGGGTCTTGTGCTGGAGATGGCTGCCATAGGGACGAGGTGGGAAGTTCTGTCTCATAATTCATAATGTTCTGGCGATTAGGCGCCGAATATGAAATACACGTCAAATTGAAAAATTACTATAGTGCAGAGTGCTGCAACATAGTCATTTGTCAAGTTTTCATAAGACGGTATGCCATACGTTTTAATGGTGGGGGTCACAGCACTAGGAGTCCAGCTAATCTTCAGCCATTGAGACCTGATCCCAGAAGTGACTACAGCTTCTATAGTTACAGCCCCGATAATAATATGTCATGTGCATAAGATTAATGGACCCTTACCCTGGACAGCTCTGCTAACGCGGAATTCATCTCCTGGTCACTGGCAGAGATAGTCTGCCGGATATCAGCATAATATCTGGAAAAGTAGACAGAATGAAAGTTATAGCAAAGCATTAAAGGGGCACTCTGGTGGAAAACAAACATTTACTAATCAACTGGTGCCAGAAAGTTATACAGATTTGTAAATTACTTCTATTTAAAAATCTTAATCCTTCCAGTACTTATCAGCTGCTGTATGCTCCAGAGGAAGTTGTGAAGTTTTTCCACTCTGACCACAGTGCTCTCTGCTGACACCTCTGTTAATGTCAGGAACAGTCCAGAGTAGGAGAGGGTTGCTATGGGGATTTGCTCCAGCTCTGGACAGTTACTGACATGAAAAAGGGGTCAGCAGAGAGCACTGTGGTCTGACAGAAAAGAACTACACAACTTCCTCTATAGTATACAACAGCTGATAAGTACTGGAAGGATTAAGATTTTTTAATAGAAGTAATTTACAAATCTGAACAAAGAACATGTGTGCAGCTCACAACCAGGTGTTCGAGGTTAATGTGGCCAAAAGATCGATCCCCACCGATCAAAATTTATAATAATAAAGAAAAAATATTTGAACCACACCTCAAGAACATCACCCTACTGGCTACCCAGTGGGGTGATGTTCTTGAGGTGTGATTCAAATATTTTTTCTAATTTAGGAATCTGTTTAACTTTCTGGCACCAATAGATTTAAAAATCTACCCCTTTAAATGTCACCAAGACAAGCAAGTGAAGTGATAATCTGTGGCCTCACCTCTCCACCATCTGCTTGTACCGTGGGATGTCCCGAGCATACAGTAGCTTGTTTATGGGGGAATCCTGCAGGAAAATAGAGCAACACTATGACCACAAATAACAGTCTCCGATGCCTTGTTCTTATTACCAAGTTGCACAAAATGGCCAAGTTGCATGAAACTTTTACGCTCCCTTTTGCTTCGTTTTTGTGCAAAAGTTTTGTGCAAAGTTTTTTTTTTTTGTTTTTTTTTTTACATTTTCTGCACCAAACTGGGCTTCTGCAAACAATTTGTGTAGTTTTGCCCCTCTGGTGTGTGGAATGATACATTCCCCCTATAGTTTCTGTACCCGGCCACATGCCAGCCAGTTCAGATTTCATAGAAGTCATTTACTTACCCGACCCAGCTTATGATCAGCAAGTGTGCAAGAGTCCATGAAGGTCTGAGCAATCACAGACAACACTGCGTCCACGTTGTCGGAGGTCTGAACGTCAAATACAAACTGGGGATTTTTAATTATGTTGATCCAGAACCTTAAAGGCAAACTGACATAAAAAAAGTAATTTACCATTTTGAATTCTAGAAGTGTTTGATCTCTCAGCTTCCCATAGATAAGCCATTGTTTTCCTAAGTCATTTCTAATAGTCATGAAACACTGATCGTTTAGTTTGTGAGTCTAGCACAGAGCTAGGTGATAATCCAGGGTGTTACAACACCAAAAACAGAAGACTGAGCAGGGTTAGAGCTACACTGATCCAGAATGGCTGATCCCCTGCCTAGATGTAGAGTTAAAGGGGTATTCCAGGAAAAACATTTTTTTATATATGAACTGGTTCCAGAAAGTTAAACAGATTTGTAAATTACTTCTATTAAAAAATCTTAATCCTTTCAGTACTTATGAGCTTCTGAAGTTAAGGTTGTTCTTTTCTGTCTAAGTAATCTCTGATGACACGTGTCTCGGGAAACGCCCAGTTTTGAAGCAAATTCCCATAGCAAACCTCTTCTAAACTGGGTGGTTCCCGAGACACGTGTCATCAGAGATTACTTAGACAGAAAAGAACAACCTAAACGTCAGAAGCTCATAAGTACTGAAAGGATTAAGATTTTTTAATAGAAGTAATTTACAAATCTGTTTAACTTTCTGGAGCCAGTTGATATATATATATAAAAAAGTTTTTTCCTGGATAACCCCTTTAAATATAACAATTGTGCCTGCCTGCAGTTACACCTAGAGGGAGCTTAGAAGCTTACTGCATACTTTTCTATTATAGAATGTATTGTGTTAAAGCATACCTATACCCATACCTGCATTATGTTGTTAGGTAAACCCATCAGAGTGCTGACAAGGTGATTATAGTGGTCTCCCTGTGGTTATAGAGCCACTGAGAGCCACCGCCATGGTACACAGTCCTTACAAGGTGCTATGTGAGCTAACATGAAAGCAACAGCAGCAGCACAGTAAGGAAGAAAAAGTAGTCCAGTGGTATCAGAGTTTTGTTAAAACAACAATGACAGACAGTACAGAACAGCTTGACATGTTTCGTGGTTGCCCTCTTAGTCTCAGTCAGCTTAACCCCTTAAGGACTCAGCCCATTTTCACCTTAAGGACTCAAAACTATTTTCGTTTTTGCACTTTTGTTTTTTTCCTCCTCCCCTTCTAAATATCATAAACGTGTTCAATTTTGCACCTACAGACCCATCTAAGGGCTTGTGTTTTGCATCACCAATTGTACTTTGTAATGACATCACTTATTTTATAACATAATCTATGGTGAAACACAAAAAAATTATTTGTGGGATGATTTATAGGGACAGAACGTTGATATATACTAGATTTATAGGGACAGAACGTTGATCCAGGGATTTATTCTGATGCCATATTTGGAGTCAGGAAGGAATTTTTACCTCTAGTATGAGGGTTTTTGCCTTCCCCTGGATCAACTCAGTAGGGACTCATTAGGGTCATAGGTTGAACTTGATGGACTCTGTTTTTTTTTTCAACCTTGTTAACCAGGTTACTAAATAAAAAAACGCCATTTTGGGGGCTTACATTTCTACGCAGTGCACTTTTTGGTAAAAATGACACCATATATTTATTCTGTAGGTCCATAAGGTTACAAGGATACCCAATTTATACACATGCACCAAAATTAGTATGTTTAAAATTGTCATCTTCTGACCCCTTTTATTTTTCCGCACACAGGGCTGTATGAGGGCTAATTTTTTGCGCCATGGTCTGTAGTTTTTATCGGTACCACTTCTGTTTTGATCACTTTTTATTAATACTTTCATGGTATATAAAGTGACCACAAATGCACAATTTTAGACTTTGGTATTTATTTATGTGTACGCCATCAACCGTGCGGTTAAGCTAACCCTAAATTTTTTTTTATTCGGGTTTTATTGAAATGTAAAAAACAAGGGGTTACACATCATATAGTACGTATTACATTGCCCACCAACATCATGTTCAATTACATAAAAAGGTCAGCCGATTAAACAAATAACGAAAGAACATGCACTCGTTGGGCGCCATGAAAACATAAAAGTAGGTCTACTAGTACATCATGTCTCATCTGAATTTCACATATGTAATGAAGGTCTAACAGAAACAAAGTAAATAATGAAGACAGTGCCGTGCCGCCACCGCTGTAAATATAGAAACATAACATATGGTATCTTAAAACACCTGTGGGTCAGTCAGGCCACGGATAGAGGCCATGGAGCAGTGGGTAGTTGTTGAAGAGCAGCAGGTTCCCCATACCTTATCAAATTTAGCTGGGCAGTTTCTATGTCTATACACCACTTTAGAAAATGGAATAACAAGAGTTAACCAATTTCTTCCACTTAATGCATGTAGGGGGTCGTCAGTCCATCCAACGTACAGCTATCACCTTTCTGGCCATAAACAGGGACTCCCTGAGAAATGTATGGACATGGTGAGGCCACACCTCCTCATCCAAGATACCGAATAGACAAACAAAGGGGGTCAGCCGGGATTGGTGGGGCCACTAGGGAATTGAGCAATTGTAGGACTTCCCCCCTCCAAAAGAATGGCACATAAGAGCAATCCCAGATAAGGTACCAAAAGTCTGCCCTAGGGGCAGAGCATGTATGGCATGCATCCAAAGGCGCATGCCCCATCTGACAAAGACTGAGTGGAGTAATATAACAATAGTGTATAATATACAGTTGGATGAGCTTATTGTTGGCAGCTGGAGAAACCAATAGATGGGAGGATTGTATTTCCTCCCAAATCTCAGCGGTCATAGAAGGAATATGGAGCCTCCAGTGCCGTTCAGCAGGGAGAGGAGTCAACAAAATGTTGGCCTGGATGAGGTGGGTGTACACGATGGACACTAGGCCCCTAGGGCCCTGGGAGAGTGGTACCACAATCAGCGGGTAGGTGGAAATTGGAGGGCCACTACCTGGGAACTGAGCATTGACAGCATTGCGTGACTGAAGAAATGTATAGAACGCCTCCCTGGGGATCCCAAATGTAGTCTGGAGCTGTAAAAAGGAGCACAGGACATTATCAGTAAAGAGATGTTCCAATAAAGTAACCCTGTATCCTGTCCAGAAGTCAGAATACGGAGAACCCACGAGATGGGAGAGATGGGGATTATGCCAAAGAGGTAGGTCAGAAGGGACATCAGAATATGAGTGGATCATCTTGGTGGCCTTCCACACCTGGACAGCTAGTTTATGTAGGGGGAGCAAATCTCCCACTGGGGGACCCTCTAACAAGGGACAAAGAGAAGGGAGCTGTACAAATCTAGCCAGTGAGCATTCAGAAGTCGGCATGGGATCAGGGAACACCCAGTGTCTCAAGTACCTGAGCTGGCCTGCTAAGTAATATAGATGGACATCCGGCAGAGCAGCTCCTGACGCCAATTTAGGGCGTTGGAGAGTGGACAATTTGACCTTGTGTCTATTTGGACCCCATATAAAGGGAGCAAACAGAGAATGCAAAGTATTAAAGAAGGATTTAGGAACAGGTACAACTGAGTGCTCCAAAATATATAGACACTTTGGGAGAATAATCAATTTAATAAGATTAATGCATTCCGCCACCGCTAGAGGAAGAGAACTCCATAATCTAAACTTATCTCGTATATAGGGCAATAAAGGCAGAACATGGCAGACCACTGGCAGACCACACATTATCGAAGCCCGAGAGGACTCCAGGAGGGGTAGAAAAGCTGACTAAGACCAGTTAATACATAGGCCCAAAAATTCACCAAAACTATCAAGCAATTGTATAGAGTAAGGGAGCATCACCTCATGGCGAGACATAAATAAAACCATATCGTCTGCGCTCCTCCCTTCCTCCCAGGACATACGCGTGTAGGATGTATCCTGTCGAACAAGCCACCCCACCTGGACAGCCACCTGCACCCTTCTAATATTATCAGAAGTAGATTTGCCAGGCATAAAGCCAGATTGATCTGGATGTATAATGGACAGGATCACTTGGTTCAGGCGATTGGCCAGAACCTTAGCTATACGTTTATAATCTAGGTTCAATAATGAGATTGGGCGATAAGAGCCACAGTCAGTAGGATCCTTGTCCGGTTTCAATAGGACGACTATGGTAGCATCGTACAAGGAAGGAGGAAAAGCCCCTTCCCTAAATGCCACCGTGCACATATCCAAAAGCACAGGAAGGAGTATTTCAGAGTACCGAAGATAAACCTCCAGAGGAAGACCGTCCGGTCCAGGAGATTTACCTTTGGCCATATCAGAAATAGCATCCTGTAATTCAAGCAAAGTAAGAGGGGAATCAAGTAATCACACTGTTCCACCGAAAGAGTAGGAAAATCTATGGCATCCAGGTAGGTATTCAACTGAGCGGGACTATGAATCACCCGAGACGTGTATAGGTCAGCATAAAAGGAGGAGAACTGGCCAGCAATGTCGGAGCTGTCTATTAAAATAGAGCCGTCTAAGGCCCGAATCTTAAGGATAGGTGGTGCAACAGAATGCTGCCTAACCAAATGAGCCAACAATTTACTAGGTTGAGTAAAATTGTTTCATGAAAAACATTTTTTTCTATTAATTTTCTCAATTAAATGCATCATATATAGGCGACCCATAGAGAGCCACGCCCTTTTTATTTTCCTCAGAAGGTTCTAGAATGTACAACTCCTCCAACTCTGAACACTTGCCGGCCAGCTCCACCTCCCTCCTAGAAGTATCCCTTTTAATAAATGAGATCGTAGGCACCCATGTAGGTATGCCTTCAAAGTTTCCCACACTATATCAGGGGAGCCCTCAATCAGGTTAAGTTGCAAAAACACAGTCAATTGGTCCGGTATTCGCCAATAAGTTCCAACCAGAAGGGGTGGATCTTCCACCATCTAGAGCCCACAGAGGACATCAAGAGTCACACACATGGGGGCGTGGTCCGATATGGCTCTAGGCTCGTATGTGACCCGGTCCACCTGGGCATAACATAGAGCATTACAGAAAGTTAGGTCTATGCGTGTGAGGGCATTCCTACTAATAGTAAAACAGGAGTAGATACGGGAGCCAGGGCAGCGCAGTCGGAAAGCGTCAAGCTACCCCACCTCCTCCAAGAGTGAGGAGAGCGGAGTCTACTGGGGCCCCGAGGCCGCAGCTGAGGACTGGGTTCTAGGATTATGCCTATCTAGCAGCAGGTTAGGAACCAGATTAAAGTCTCCCATACATAACACAGAAGCAGTGGGGTAGCCAGCAGCAAACGTGATCGCTTGATGAACAATATCTAAGGTAGCCGGGGGAGGGAAATAGACAAAAAGAAATACATCGACCATGGGGGTCCTTACGGACCAGTACCGACACCCCTCAGGAAAAGGATGTGTGGAAGGTATGTTGTGACCATTGCACCCAGGAGCGACATAGTAGGTGGACCCTATCTGGAGTCATGTGTGTCTCCTGGAGAGCAATTATCTGGGGATTGAGTTTACGTAGTTGCGCAAAAACTAGTAACCTTTTCTTAGGTGACCCCAGGCCCCATACATTCCATGAAAGTACCTTTAAAAATGCCGTACCTCAATACCATTGGGGACAAGCAATATGGAATCAGCGGCAGCACACATAACAGTGGGCACAAGCAACTGAAATAAGAGAATAGTTACATAGGAGTTAGATGGCGTAATAAACATATACCAATGAGGACCTACGAACCAGAACACCTTCCTGGTAACAAAAAGGAAGGACAAGCTAATGAATAACAAGTACACTGTAAAGAACAGCACAGGGATAGGATCTCTGTGGTTCTGGCTCCATCTAGTGGGGAGAGCCCACAATGACATGTAAAAACGTACTTCACAGATAAATAAGGAGGTAAGAAATACCAAGGAAAGAAAGGGAGGGAAAAAAGTGGATACAAAGAAGAAGAGGTAGAGGAGAAGAAAAAAGCAGGGAGAAAAGAAGAGGATTAGGAGCAAGGGAAGGGAAGGCTAGGGAAGGCAAAGAGGAGTGAAAAAAGAGAAGGGAGAAGAGGTAAGGAAAGGAGAGGGGAAGGGAAACATGAAGGGAAGAAAAGGGAAGGAAAACCAAGAGAAGAAAAGGCCGGGAAGCAGTGGAGTCCAAAGGAAAATCAGGGAGAAGAATTTGCAACGAACACAGACAGCAAAGGTAACAAGGGACAAGACCAGTGAGTAGGCACATAAGATGTCTGCAGCAGGGGTATAGGCACAGTCCGGAGGGCCAAGAATGGCACCGGTGCCCTAAGCAATGACTCCAAAAGTGAAGTGGTCAAAGGATGTATAGAAAGGCACAAAATATCCAGATCACTGCATCCAGATCAGAGTCCCTGGGCACATATCTAAGGTTCAGCAGCTGAGGAGAACAGTAAGCGCAGCACACGCTGAGGAGTCCCAGTATGGCAGCCAGGTCCAGAATCAATTAGCACGGCGATGGCGTTGCAGTCAGTCATCAGCTTCCTGAGGGGTAGAAAAAAAACATGGCTCTGTCTCCATCCACTACCCGCAGTCTGGCAGGGTAAGCCATAGAGTAAGCGATCCCCTCATTGCGAAGGTCGCCTTTGACCACAGAAAATGTGGCCCTACGTCGTTGTAAATCTGGGGAGAAGTCTGGGAATATGGACACCCGGGTATTGTCTTGAAATATCTCAGGTAGTCTCCGCGCAGCATGGAGGACCAAGTCCCAGTCATTACAGTTCAGAAGTCTGGCCAGCAACGGTTGTGGTGGGGCGCCCAGAATGGGGGGCTTCGCTGGGACGCGGTGCACCCTTTCCACTGCATACGCCCTGCGTCCCCAAGGTGTTAAGACTTAGTGGGCAACCACAAAACACATCAAGCTGTTTTCTGTCTGTGACTTGGTGTATCCTTGTAATGGATGTAAAGTAAAAATTGGAAGTTTAATCCGAATTCTGATCGTGCTGGACTACTCTTTCTTCACTGGATCGTACCACAGCACATGTGGATATCCGTGCGGTCTCCAGCCTCCCACCAGAGTAGTGAGCCAATTGTTTGTTTACTTGGATTTTGCAGTTAGGAACAGGTAACCAAATAAATGGGCTTAAACTCATACCAAGGAATGAACCACTAGCCCAGCGTTAAATATAAATATATGAGCATTAAATATAAATATATAAAATGTATACCTATACAATGACACTGGAAACAAATTAATGCAAGAAATGTGTAACAAACTTCATTAAAGCAAAATCATGTACAGTTAAAAACATTAAAACAATAGATCAGTACTCCCTGAGGAAGCTTGGTGCGAAATAGCGTAAGGGTGGCTGTCTGTGCGAGGGTAAGAACTCTGGGTTTCGTGCATGGTGTGTTGGGCTTATCGGACAGAGTTATTCCGGGTGCCTGTCTGGGATCACAGCATTGTTTACCAGCATACATTTGGTTAGCTGCATTGTTCTAGCTGATTGATCCCTTTCCGTGTCCTATTCCACACACCATTTCATCTTACGGGTATCTTTGCTCCTGGAGTCCTGTTGGACATGTGAGATTGTTCTCTGTTCTACTATTAAGGTGTTGGCTGGTTCAACAATTTTATTATATATTCAATAACCGTATTTTTTTTTCTAGTATTGGTGTACAGCAATGTTACGTTAGTGGATATTGATATTGCTTATATACCTTTTTTGTGTTTATATCAGCCATTTCTCTATATTGTCCCTTTTTTGCCCTTATCAGACAGCCACATACAGTCTGTCTGCTGCTGATATTTTCCTTCAATGTTTAATTGTATATGATTTTGTTTCAATAAAGCTTTTTACACATTTTTTGCATTTATTTGCGTCCAGTGTTGTTGTACAGGTACAGTATACAGTTAGGAACCGTAACACTAAGCACTGAACTGCTTCTGAGAAGCCAGAGGGAGGGGGATTACATTGCAGGACTGTTGACATAAAGCAGTAGGTACACTGCTTCCTAGAGCTTTATGGGTGGTGAAAGTTTAGAGGGAAACCTTGATTTGCCTTTCAAGCACAGTATGGATCACCTTCACCAGGCAAACTGGCTCGGCATGCAAGGTACCCAGCTCAGGCTTTCTTAGGCTCTCTCCCATTCTCTAATGCACATACTAAGCCCTGACCCGCTTCCTGTTTTTTGTCCTCATCTAGTGTTACCGGGTAAGATGTCATTTTTGGTTAATAGAGTGATATGGAAATCTGTTAGGTAACACTGATTACTGTTTGAAACGACAGTGACTATTTAAAGCATACCTGTCAGATCCCACAAAAAAAACCAAAAAAAACTGTATGTTATTCAGTACCTCATCCTGATCATGTACATGTAATTTTTTATGTCTCTATTACCGATATTTCACAAAAAAATTGCATATTAACACTGCTCAATGACTTTTCCCTCTTCTCAAAGGGAGGGGGCGTGTCCCTGTCTTGCCTGCTCTGTGATGACTTCTCCCCCTCCCTCACTCTGCTGACTCACTGCTCTCGGAAACCTGGCAACCCTGCTCTGCAACCCTTTGCTCTCTGGTATTATGCTGTAGACACACACACACACACACACACACATTGATTATTGGAGATTGCCTGTACTCTACCACCATTGATCACCAAGTGAGTATAACTTACATGTTTATATGTCATTCATGTGTATCATCCTTAGGCAGTCCTGTAATGCTGGGACTTGTAGTTTTGGAATAGTTGGAGGTTTTAGCTGTGTGCCTACAGCCTTTGCAAAACTACAATTCCCAGCATGCCCAAACATCCTTTGACTGTCTAGCCATGCTTAGAGCTATAGTTTTGCAACAGCTGGAGGCACAGGTTTGTTAAAACTCTGTGTTACAGCAGTGTTGCTGCAAGCTGTGTTCCTCCTGCAGCCTTATCAATCAGCCATCTTGTGTCCATGACTGTTGGACAACCTCATGCTACTGTGGGACTCATCAGTGTCCCAAGGGGTATGGGGACCCCTAGTGGTGGGATTTTCAAAGGCAGTTTTCTTTAATAAAATGTGTAATTTTTTTAAAGAAGTATATTAGAAAAACTATTGTTTTGCCAATATGTACAACATATAAAAAGTTCTTCTTACTATAGAGGTAGGTACTGGCAAACACTGTTGTATCATTTACCTCTATGGCTACACAGGAGATTTGGGAATCTATATAATAAAAACTAAGCTTCAACAGCGATGGACCTAAAAACCCAGTGTAAAAAAGCGGAGATCAAGTATACTTCCTTCTTTATTTCATATTTTACCTGTTGGTTTTCCAGATGTGAATAGTCTCTGGGTCAGCGATACCATGGTGTGTCGCCTGGTCATCTAGTAAATCAAAGAAATACTTGACAGCAAGTGGCACTGGACGGCTAGTGCTGAGTATAACCTGGAACAAGTCATCTACAAACTTCTGAAGTGTGCCCTGGGAAGTAAATAGAACCAAAATATTGTAAAGAGTCAACTCACTGCAATGTTCTAACATTCTACAATGATATTTTAGGTTCTATATGGAAGCTGGATCTGTGGGATCAGATACCTACTGTGAACTATTATTGTAGAGATTGATAAATTATCTTACCTTCATGGAGAGTAGACGTGTCAGGTAAATTTCTGGGATGGCCTTCGCTCTTTCCCTGTCACGCAAACTCCCTCTTCTGTGCTTTGGTAACTCTGGCTCTTCTGTGGGTTTAACAAGGTGCCACAGTTTGATCCCACCCTCATCCGCATCCTCCAGCATTGGGGTCTCTGTAAAAGTAAACACTACATTTGTTGTCTAATATAGATAAATGCACCCAGTGGAGTATTACGCACATCATATGATCACCATTTCATATAATAGGCAGTATGGTGGCTCAGCGGTTTGAACTGCCAAACTGGGGTCCTGGGTTTAAATGTACCGTCTGCATGACATATGTGTGTCCTTAGAGTGGATCCCTATTTCCTATGAAACTGGCCTTAATGTGTTCCTGAAACAGGGAATTGTGAGCCCTATTAAGGACAGATTATTGGTATGATCAATTCTTGTACAGTGCTGCTGAATATGTTGGAGCTATATAAGCAACAGGAAATAAATAAATCAATAAGTAATGTAAAAAATACCTATGGAATAAGAAAACACGAATAGAAAGCTACCCACAAAATTACAGGCTGTGATGGGTCCTTGGATAAAATGGGTGGGGTGGACTACGGATATGCAAAATTGACTGGTTTACAAGAACACTTGACTGACAAGTCAAAAGGAAGTATAAATGGCTTCAAGATATCCTAAATGTTGATTAATTATGTTATTACATCATTATACAGGACAGTCTTTCACTTGGGTACCCACTATTGGCTAAAGTAAAAAGCCCTGGGGTAATAGGCCCCTTATGCATTATATGGTTGCCCATTCATGTTCTGACGATAAGGCTTTCTTAGCAACACCTCTCCAGAAGGCCAGAGGGATGAGAATCCTTGCCTTATTACTTGGAAGGAAGATCCAAACCTTTGTAAGCAGAATATGCTGAAAAATGGTCCTTTGGCTTGCACACTTAGATGAAGTATGGAATAAATTATAGAAATATCTTATGTGCTTCAAGGACTTCAACTAAGTCAACTAATTTTAACTATGAAGATAAAGCAAATAAGCAAAATAACTCACTCTCTCCTGGGATATAATCATGGTTTTCCGGGTGGATGTGCTTACTCAGTCGAGGAACCAACGCTACAGTTGCTGCATCAGGAACCTATACACAAAAGAGATGAATAGTTTGTTCTAGTTTCTGGTTTTGTGCTTTCTCAAAGTCAACAATCCAAGAGTAATGATCTATTAAGTTCTCACCTTGTAATGTTGCAGGGTGTTTATCCTCTTCCATGACCCTTGAACCACTGATGTTAGATCTTCATCAGAGAGGATGAGGTGTCCTGCCAGCCCTGATCTCCATTCTATCATAACAACATTAATGAACAGGTTTTAGGGACTAAAAAAAATTAAGGTGCCTACAAGTCATGTAAACAAGAAGCTACACTCACCTAGGTCAAGGCTCTCTGGGCAAGGGCGAAGACAACAAGGTGTTCCTTTATAAACCTGATCCAGGATCTTCTCTTTTACTTGAGTGATGGTATCACAGTCCAATAGCTTCACAGGGACTCCTTGGCCTTCCTCTTCTACAGCACTGCCAGTGGTGGGTTGTGTAATTGCATTGAGAGTCTACAAAAATCAAAGTATAGTTGTAAAAATGTCTATATAATGTATCTTTTAGTCTTCCCTGAAGAGCTGTAGTACCCTAAACTTTAGTCCTCACCAAGGTCTTGTACTCCACGTCATCCCTCAGTAGACGGTTATCATTGAGTGTATACTTGGCCTTTCCTGTCACACAGTCTACTGGTCCTTTGTCCACTTGATGTTTGATGCCTCGGAATAACATATATAGAGGTTCTCCAGCTGAGTCCTGATTCAAAACCAAACAGGACATATTGTATAAGCCATGGACATTCATTTTATTACTTTTTCCTTACACCACTGTACAACCAACAGAATTTATACGTACCCTCACAAAAGAGTAAAGGCAGATAGACATCCAGTTGGTCAGCAGCTTCTCAACCACAGTTTCAGTCCTAGACACCAAAATAAAAATTACTACCACATGAATTCTTACCTGATACCTTTATACCCCTGTTTATATGCTTTATTTCAAAATATAGAATCATAGGGAGGGGTTCCTTGCTTGGTTCCCCCCTGTTTGTGTTACCACTGGTAGACCCAACCTATCTATGCATTACATGGTCAACCATTTATCTAGATAGCCAACATGTAATACTTCATTTCCCCTGCAGTAACCAGGTGAAATGTACGGGCAGCAGAAGAAGAAGAACAAGAACTCATATTGCCTCCGTGAATGGTGGCACTCACCTCCTCAACATCAACTTTGGGTTCTTGGCAACATATTGTTCAACAAGATCATTGAGAAGTGTCTTCAAGATGTCTGTGAAATATTCCAGCTTCCCATGAAGAGATACAGTAAGAAGAGATGCCACATATGCCCGGTCACGTGCTGAAAAGGTGCGCTGACTTTCCAGAGTGTGGATAAACTGTGGTGGTGGAACAAAATAGAGAGTAGAAAAGATTTATTGGCTTATCTATATGGTGTGATGAGAAATACCACAGGAACTCACTGAGGCCATACCTTGGTAAGGAATAGCTTGCTGTTAAGGAGGTTTGATAGTTGCACCAAACCCTGCTCTACAGTCTGTCTCCGACCCTCTGGGACATCAAGGTCTCTATGCAATGGAGATTCCCGATGACCGGGGAAAAATATTCTTTCTGCATATGACTTGTAATCCAGGAAGGGGATACCTGTGCCAACTAAATCACTGGTGAGATCCATCATTTCTGTCATGAGATCTGTGAAAACCAAACAAGGAAAGAGAGTAATATACTTAACATGAGGAAGGTGATGGCTCTGAATAGGACACTAGAGCGCTCATGAATAAGCAACCTACGAAGAATGAGCTGATGGGTGACATGTGGATTAATGTTCCACCACATTGCTTACCTGTAAACTCTTTCTTGCAACGATCTCTGACACTGGTTTCCAGGTTTTCAAGCTGTATCTGAACTTTCTTGTAATCCCTCAGAGCTTGCTTGCTTTTCCTCCTGAGGGTCATAGTAAACACAAGCACAGATTGTGAGAATCATCTACAATTGCCTGTTCCCTGATAGCAAATCAGGCTAATGGTCCAAGTATGGTACTTTACAACTATATACCAATACCAGTCACATTAACATTACATTTACTAACACTGGTATTGTAAGCAAGGACAATCCTGACTGCATGCAGTCACCATTAGATGGAGCTTAGGATCTTACTGTATGCAGTTTTAATATTTAGTTCAATGTATAAATAGTACTCTATACAGAAAGTACCTAAGCTCTACACTAAGTACACTATACACATTTATATATCTAAAGGATAGGGAATAAGTGTCTGATCATGGGGGTCCAACTGCTTATATCCATCTCAATCTCAAGAATGGGACTCCTGAAGATTTAGTGTGAAAGCATTCTTGACTCCCATGTGAACGTGCATCTTAGACTGCTGTTACAATCATTGTTTATGGGATTTTTGAAGACAGCCAAGCATAGTACTTGGCTATCTTCGGGACTCCTATGAACAACGCTGCCTCATTCACACAGGAGCTTCAGGGGTCCAGTTCTGGAGATTGCAAGGGATCCCAATGATTGGACCTCCCCAAGATCAGACTCCTTTAATTCTGTGTCTATGCAGGGGTTTGGGAGCTCTGTATAAAAAAAATAAATAAATAAAAACAAAAACTATGCAGCAGAGAATTATCCATCAACTTAGAAAAAAGGATGAACATTCACTTTAAGTATTTAACTGGATACGTTTACAAGAACACTCTATAAGGGGATTTGGATCTGACCTACCTGTAAATTAACACAATGATGAGAACTATCAAAGCCACAAAGGACGCACCCACTCCCAAGCTGATCTGGGCCTCCAGTGGGAATGTAAGCTGGCTCTCTGTGTCATACTGAACCTTCCCAAGCACCAGATCAATTCCTCCTATTTGAACCTAAAAATAAAATCACATTCTTTAAAAAAAAAAAAAAAAATTCTACATATCACTGACATATACTGTACATACAAAACTTGTTTTGATGAGTTGCATTCTGGAAAATGTGGAAATGTGATGTCTTAAATATGCAATAGTTTCCCTTAAGTAAACAGACATGAAATCCATCAGGACAGATGATTAACCCCTTAAGGACCAAGCATTTTTTCTGTTTTTGCACTTTCGTTTTTTCCTCCTCACCTTTTAAAAATCACAACCCTTTCAATTTTGCACCTGAAAATCCATTTGAGGGCTTATTTTTTGCGCCACCAATTCTACTTTGTAATGACATCAGTCATTTTACCCAAAAAATCTACGGCAAAACGGGGAAAAAAAATAATTGTGCGACAAAATTAAAGAAAAAAACATCATTTTGTAAATTTTGGGGGCTTACTTTACTATGCAGTAAATTTTTCGGTAAAAATTATACTTTATCTCTATTCTATAGGTCCATATGATTAAATTGATACACTATTTATATAGGTTTGATTTTGTTGTACTTTTGGAAAAAATCATAACTACATGCACGAAAATTAATACATTTAAAATGGTCCTTTTCTGACCCCTATAACGTTTTTATTTTTCCGCGTACAGGTTGGTATGAGGGCTCATTTTTTGCGCCGTGAGCTGAAGTTTTAGTCGCTACCATTTTTGTTTTGATCTGACTTTTTGATCGCTTTATATTTATTTTTTATGGTTAAAAAGTGACCAAACATACGCTATTTTGGAATCTTTTGCGCGTACGCCATTGACCGTGCGGTTTAATTAAAAATATATTTTTATAGTTCGGACATTTACTCATGCGGCGATACCACATATGTTTATTTTTATTATGTTTATATATTTTTTATATGGAGTTTGGGAGTTTTTTTTACACTTTTATAGTTCCATAGAACCACATTGATCTGTGTGCTCTGCGCTCTCTTGATAAAGCCTGGCCCTGCCAGCCTTTATCATTCTGAGTGCCGGCACAGGACATGAGGTAAGCCCTCCGGCTACCTCCACAGTGGATCGAAACCCCCCCCCAGAGATCGCGCTGCGGGGGGCGATCCATCCCACTGGACCACCAGGGATGGGATAAAGGCACCATTAAACGCTGCTGTCAGCATTGACAGCGGCGATCTAAAGGGTTAATAGCCGACCGCGGTGATTGCCGCATGCCTGCTATTAACGCCGGCCCCCAGCTACAAGAATCAGCTGGGGGCGGCCGGTATGACATAGGCTCGAGTTGGGATACCCCGTTAACGGCACATGGACGAGCATAGACGTCCATGGTCGTTAACGGGTTTTAAATGCAAGTTATATTTTATTATTGTGCTGTATTAATCCAGTGCCACCTAAGACCTCCCAAGATTTGTTACATAGCAGAATAACACCAATAGAAAAGTGCAGATGAGAAGAAATAGTGATCACAGTTTGGACACCCTATGTCCATGACGTATGGTCACAACAATGTCTAGTGTGACTGTGATCCAATTGGCACACATCCTTACAGTAAACTCAGGCAGGGGGTCCACGCCTTCTCTCTTGGATGGGTAACGTGGGGCCGGTTGCTTCTCTGGAGGCTCACAATACAGATGGTTACTTGTGAGGGTTTTTACTGTGCACACTCCATCCCCAATCATTGCTATCATCTCTTCTTTGGTAATGGCCAGGTCTAGATTCTCTCCCTAGGAGTAAAGCAAGATGTGAGATGTGTGAAGATGACATGTCTCCCTCCTAGAAAATCTGCCTCCTATACTTTTGCATATGCCGTATTCCAAAAACTTGGGCATCATAGTGGAGAATCAGGATCCTTATCACCCTAGGGCAATAAGGGGTCCCTAACTAATCTAATACCCAAACCCCAGGGCAAAAACCCAGGATAAAAAAACCCTAATAAACAGCCCCTAAAATGTAACCTTTATTCTGTAGTTACTCTTAATATCTATGAACCCCAACAGAGTATTAACATAGATGCCAGAACGGTGGTGACGGCGAAACATGTAGAGGCGGGCAATTAAGTGTAATTTTAACACACCAGAACGGTATACAGTACTGTGGCTTCTGCAGGGCCACGTGATTCTATATGATGGAGTGTTAACTCCTTATATCATTACAGCTGACACTGTTCGTTCTGGCATCTATGTTAATACTCTGTTGGGGATCATAGATATTAAGAGTAACTACAGAATAAAGGTTACGTTCAGGGGCTGTTTATTATTTGGTTTTTTTTTTACCCCGGGTTTTTGTCCTTGGGTTTGGAAATTAGAACAGAGGAGAATCCCCACACGACAAACTGGCCTGTATCCCCAGTGCTGGCTGTTATCAGTGTATTGCAGTAAGAGTGATGTATATACCTGCACTATTACTATTATGTACGGTACTAATACTGCAGGTATTGCAATGCGACTGGATGCATTTCTCTCCTGTGCTAATAGTTTGCTACAACATGTCAAGTTTAGTTTTTTGTTTTTAACATATGAACAAGTTATATGTGAAAATAAGATGTATTCTTTTTTTTTATTAGGTGTGGGGGAGGTGAGGAAGGATTCCTGCCTAAAACTATGTGTCCGGCAGAGTCCGCTGTGAGAGGGAAGTAACGTGTCCACATATTCATCCACTTTCAGGTTCTTTTCTATAAATGTAGCCTGTTTATGTAAACTCCACCCTGTGTTCACATGTATTTATAAACTGTACCATGCCTGCATATACACCTATATACTGCACCATGCCTGCATATACACCTATATACTGCACTATGACTTTTTATGTATCTATATACTGCACCATGCCTGCATATATATCTATATACTGCACCCTACCTCCACATATAGCTATATACTGCACTCTACCTCCGTATATACAGCTATATACTAGACCCTGCTTTTGTGTATCTGTATAATGCATCTTCCTCTATATGAATCTATCTACTGTACCCTGCTTCTCTATACATCTATATACACTGCACCCTTGGTGGTAAGTTCACTGGTTTATAAATTGAATTCCTTTTTTCAACCATGTTGTTCACATATTTTTTCCAGACTATAATTTTCAACAGTACCGTATTTTTAATTTATATTATTATTATAATTTTTTTTAACATGTAAGTTTATTATTTGCACCTACCATTTTATGTATGTTTTAACCGATGCATCAATTTTGTATTTCTACCCCCTTTGTATTTCCTTTAATCATGCACTGCTCTTTTATGTGTATTGTGTACTTTTATTCAAGATATAATTGTTTTACTTGTTACATCATATATTTGTCATTGTGATGGTGTGTGTACATGTATGTGTGAGTGTGCATGTGTATGCATGACTGTATATTTTGGGTGTGAGTATATGTGTGTATGTATATATATTGAGCGTGCATATGTTCATGTAAGCCCCTAAAATATACCTCCGGCAGACGGATGTCATGTATCCCACTATAGAGTCATAGAGTGGAAGGCATTGGCCATAAATCTACCGATGGTAAAAAGTAAACTGTCTGCCTGAGCCATCGTTATCGAGGCTTATCACTGACATTCTGTCACTCCAATCCCCACACATTATTACATTGAGGATTACCTTGTAGATATCATCTTCTCCTTACAGCAGCTGTAAAGGGACAAAAGTTCCTGGCTACTTAAAGATTTTATTTAATTTTTAACTGCGTAGTACTCCCCAAAAATAATTAAAATATACTGTCAAAAATTCTAAAAAAAAAACTGTTGTTCATGAATACTGAAATAAAAAAGAAATACCCTGTCTGACACAAGTGTTCCTTTAGGCATAAATACTGTTGTTCTGCCTATAGTATATTAAAACTCCCAAGCTTCTATCCCTACAAGTGTGAACTGAAACCATTAGGCATGTTGTGCTATTACTGTGTGACAAAAAGAATAGAAATGCCTTTTGTTTTTACCAGATTGGTCTATAACTTTGTTTTTAAAGGAAAACTCTCAACCACCACCTTACAAGTATATAAAACTTGAAACCCCCTTTAAATGTCTGAACTTCATTTACCTCAACAGAGATAACGCTGCCAGGCTTGTGTCGATAAGGTTTAGCTGGGTCCTCAGCATTCAGATGCCTTAGCACTGGGTCTGGCACATATGTAAATGGTGCCGAGTTGATGACCGTAAAATTGAAATGAAGATTATCCAGGATGAACTCCACGTCGACTCGGGGACTCTGGTGAAAAGGGGTAATGCCTGGTGTCTTACAAAGCAGCAGAAATGAGGAATTCACCTGGCAAAGCTCTTCAAACTGCAGAGAAGAAATGTTAGCATATTACTAAGCAGCTACAAGGCCACAAGGGTAAGGTAAGAGCTAACATTAATGTTAAAGTGACAAAAGATATAGTCCGGCACTGCTGCCCAAGTCAGACCAATCACAACGGGATAATCCGTGATAGTACACACACAGTTCATGTGGTACCCGGGGGTGCAATCCAATAGATAGTAGATACAAATGTACACCAGACAGTTAGAAATGAAAGGATGCACTCACCCGGGGGTATTGATAGCAGAAGACTTTATTTAATCATCAGTATGGTACATGTGCGCGTAGACGCAGGGGAGCGACCTCGCAGGGACAGGCTGTTTCCTGCGCACAAGGCGCACTTCTTCTTCTTGATTAAATAAAGTCTTCTGTTATCAATACCCCCGGGTGAGTGCATCCTTTCATTTCTACCTGTCTGGTGTATATTAATGTTAAAGTGACATTCCCATCTTAAGAAGTGGTGACGTATTGCTAGGATATGTCATCACCTTGTGAGAACAAAGGGACAGAAGCCCCTTCTGAAGTTTCTCATTTATCTGTATACCCCAGGTCCCACCCCCTTCTTGGGTATAGAAAACTGCACCACACAGCTCAATGCATTTTCCTACACGTCAGGTGAACAGGAATGGCCCTTCATTTAGAGTATCATGGGGCCTCTTGCAGTTGGGATTGGGAAGTTAAAGCAAAAGTGATATGCCATCACTTCTTAAAATGGTATTCCTTTAAAGGGGTTCTCCAGTGCTAAGACATCTTATCCCTTATCCAAACGATAGGGGATAAGATGCCTGATCGCGGGAGTCCCGCCTCTGGGGACCCCCGCGATCATGCACGCGGCACCCCGTTTGTAATCAGTCCCTGGAGCGTGTTCACTCCGGGTCTGATTACCGGCGACCACACGGCTGGCGGCGTGTGACGTCACGCCTCCGCCCCCGTGTGACGTCATGCTCCGCCTCTCAATTCAAGCCTACGGGAGGGGGCGTGATAGCTGTCACGCTCCCTCCCGTAGGCTTGCATTGAGGGGCGGAGCGTGACGTCATATGCTGCCAGCCGTGTGGTCGCCGGTAATCAGACCCGGAGCGTACACACTCTGGGGACTGATTACAAACGGGGTGCCGCGTGCAAGATCCCAGGGGTCCCCAGCGGCGGGACTCCCGCGATCAGGCATCTTATCCCCTATCCTCTGGATAGGGGATAAGATGTCTAAGCACCGGAGAACCCCTTTAAATCCAGAAAACTGCCACAAGAACAAAAACACTGACTATAGCACCACCTCTTGGATAGTGCAGATCCAGCCTGCGGGGCACTCTGTCTCTGGAACAATGCGTCTTTTCCTCCCAAGACTCCGTCTTCGTCTTCTTTCCAACGGGGACAGCGTGACCCGGATCTTTGGAGCTTGTACTACATCCAGATTCTGTCCATATACCATAATCACACGCCCTCCACTACAATAGAGAATGGACAATGACAAAACAGTGGAAAAGGGCAGGTAAAGTGACTGATAAACACTACAGAACTGGCTGACATTGTACTGGTATCCAAGGTATATAATCATGATCAATTACACATCTCAGAACTGGGTCCAAAAGATCTATAATCTGGAGTTCCCCTTGAGGGTATGTTTACACTTGTGTATTGTGTTGCAGATTATCTGCAGCCGATTTTGCTACTGGGTAGCAGAGGCAAAAAATGCAGCAAAATATGCAAGTGTAAACGTGTCCTTAAAGTGTATCAATGATTATAAACAACTTCCTATAAAACAATAGTACAAGCAAAGATTGTAAACTTTGTTATATATTTTAATACAGAAATAAGCCAGATTCTCCATTGTTTAGCTTATCCTTCCTCGGTAAACGTTTACCAGTGACAGGATCTGTAGAGTAGAAAGGAGGTATATGTTATGCTTCCTAAGAGATCAGGTCACAGCTGCTAATAGAAGACTATGGAGAGGAGATAGGGAAGAGCTTCTATAATGCCTACCATGCACAGAATACAGAGATCCTGTTGCCCTTTTTTTCTCTGAGATGCATAGAAGCAGCAGCATGGAGGTCCTTATACTAAGACACAGTCTGATAAGATGAAAAAAGAGGCATTTTTCTATACTAAGATATAATACAAGATTTCTTATTTTTACCTGCACTATTCATTTATGGAATATTTGTTATAATCAAAGGTACACTTTAGGCCAAGCATCTTAGAGCAAAAACAAAACTCCCAATGGTTTTAACTTCTTGTACCTAAAGAAGCTTTTGGCAGGGCTGGCAGAGGTGATGTTCGGGTCCGCCGTGTACGAGAAGAATACATCAGGGAAGCTAAAAACTTGTTCTCCATACCAGATGGTTACTCGGAAGTCTGAGGTGCCATTGCTAGGTCCAGTCAGGCATTCAAGCTGGTTTTCCTGAATTTCTGAGGAACTTTACAAAGACAGAACATAACATAGATATAAAGGTTATTCCATTCTCTCAAAGGAGAGTCACGTTTCCCACCACACTGAGGATCTTGCACTGTCCACACTGCCCCTATCATATTTACACATGTCCGCACAAAAATAAACACATGAAAGGACTTTCCCTCCTACATTTGTACATTAATCTGAAATACTCTGTGCTGATGTTATACTCTGATATTTCGCATCCAGATTCTACATAGACTCACATGTAACAAGGGATATCTCCAATCAATACCCGGATATCACTGGGGCGCCCTGTAAGAAGTTTGGATCCTGTAATAGTCAATTGTGTTCCTCCAGATTTTGGCCCGCGGGATGGAAAGAAAGAAGAAAGAACAGGATTCTGAAAAAAAATTAAAGGGACAGTACATAAAGTTAGTTGTATTTTGAGTTTCTTACTCAATTTCTTAACGTATTCCAAAATCTTTACTTCATAATCTTGTCCCATGGGGATAAATTGTAAAGATCTGGTGGTCCTATGAACATGCTACGGACGGTTTTATAAAGGAAATGACGACAAGGGACAACAGAGAACGGGAAGGAACAACAACAAAACTTGAGGAAAAGGCAGCAGATGAGAAGGTAAAAGAAAAAAAAAAAGAAAAATCACAGAAAATGGGGTAAATGGAGGTAAAATTAAAGAAATGCTTGTGCCCAGGGTAAATCACGGCACCAGTGACCACCATATTTAATTGTAATTACATTGCATACACATCTTTCCCAGTATGAAGATGAATAACCCAGGTCAATATACCTGATAAGTAAAAACTTGGGTGGAAACTCCATGTTGCCCACCAGGAACCTCTACCAGAACATAACCAGGCCTTTCGGACCAGCTTTTCCCAGTCACACAAACTATACTGCAGAAAACAAAGGACAATATGATAAGGAAACAGAAAAGGATATACCAGATATCATTCTTATGTCACATGGTACGTATGTATCCCATAGACCATTACCTGCTGGAAATCTCATATTTAATTATGTCCACCATACAAGGAATATTGGCCACAAATACCCGGCCACGAATGTCTTCCAGTTTTTGGCCCAAGTTGGAGCCAGTGATTGTAATTCTTGTACTTCCATCTACAGGACCTGACAGCGGCTCAATCTGAAAGATAGAGAACACGTTTTAATTCCTACAATATATTGATATACTAACTGGTTGGGTACTTAACAATAAGCTGGTCACATGATGTCTAGCAGCTAGGACCCTGAAAAATCTATTTTTTTTTTGTGGGAGACACTGCAAAGTAAGTCTTCAATTCTCCTGCAGTGCCACCACAGGGGGAATTTAGCATTACACTGTTCTTACTGAGGTCAATAGGCCATCTGTGAAATGCATTCACATGTCAGGTCCTCCAGATACTTTCACAGCCAGGACGGGTCATGACCTGGCTAGATGCCGCCAAGGCTTTGACTTGGTTAAGTGGTCCATTCTGTTAAATGTCCTTTGAATGGTTGGCTTCAGTTAATGGTGTTGTCTAGCCCTACTCTTTTTTGCTAAGTTCATAGAAACATGTGCACTTAAAATTTGGCAATCCTAACATTGCATATGTTCAGGCCCTGTACTGATAAAATGTGTGTGTATCCGGATGACTTTACTCTTTTATCTCTACCCTCTCCTCCCCTATTTTACTGAGAGAGTAGTGGATGCATGGAATAGCCTTCCTGCAGAAGTGGTTGCTGCAAATACAGTGAAGGGGTTTAAACATGCATGGGATAAGCATAAGGCTATACTTCATATCAGATAGGGCCAGGGACTATTCATAGTATTCAGATTATTGGGCAGACTAGATGGGCCAAATGGTTCTTATCTGCCGACACATTCTATGTTTACTACATCTACTGCATTACCTCCTATATCAATGAAAATATACAACCTAGAGATATATACTGGTTTATGGAAAAGCTGGGTGATAATACATATGGCTGTTATTTTACCTACCAGCTTTCCTAGAGTGCTGGATGACATATCTATGTGACAAAGGAGCAGGGGATTATCAGCAGCTGTGCCGCCATTACATACCGAGTGGATAAGTGGTGCAGGACATGTTCCTTCTACTTCTTCAGTGCACGACTCTTGGTACATACAGCTGGGGTGCTCTCCTCCACACCACACACAGTTATATTTGGGGTCAGCAGTCTGACATCGGCTGCAGTCTGTGTGTCCCACTGAGCAGTTATATAGAGTCACTAGGGAAAAAAGTCCTATTACTAACAAGAATGTTTACAGCAGAATACGGTTAGTGTAGTTTATTGAAAGCTGGATCCACTGGACATACCATGGAGATCCTCATAACTGTCCACCCGCAGGTCTGGCTCTCTCTGCACATAGACCATCGCGTTAAACTCTGGCTGGGGAGCAGAGTAACTGTACTGCAACAAGAACAGCGTGTGTGAAGGGCCAAGGGTAAAGTAGATATTGATACAACATGATATTTTCATGATAGATGAGGAATCTGATTCTATGAGTTAACCCTTCCCCCCCTACGATGTACAGTTATGTCATGGGCAGGAATACGTTAGCCATTTTATGTCACTTTGACATCCAAAGGTTACTTAGCCTGTGCGGACTTGCACAGGGAATTTCAGCTGCAGCAGAGTCCCGTTGAATTCAACAGGACTCTGCTGCTCTGTGCACACGGCGGAATTTCCGTGCCAGATGTGTCCAGCATGAAAATTCCTTTTTCCGTGTCCGCACAAAAAATGAACATATTCATTCTTTGTGCAGATTCCGCACGTACGGTGTCCATATTAAGACATCCTCAGGCGTCAGCCAAATAGCCATCATTCCTACTCCCTTATCCTCAAAATCTGTCCTCCTTTAGAGTAATCTCGCCTCCTCCGTCATACCTCCTCAGACAAACCTCCGTCACACCTCAGACAAACCCTCCGTCACATCTCAGACAAACCCTCCGTCACACCTCAGACAAACCTCCGTCACACCTCAGACAAACCTCCGTCACACCTCAGACAAACCCTCCGTCACATCTCAGACAAACCTCCGTCACACCTCAGACAAACCTCCGTCACACCTCAGACAAACCCTCCGTCACATCTCAGACAAACCCTCCGTCACATCTCAAACAAACCTCCGTCACACCTCAGACAAACCTCCCTCAGCTCTCAGACAAACCTCCATCATGCCTCAGACATCAGCCGTTAAAGTTTTCCTCAATTCGTAGAAAACAGAGCGCATGCGCAGCACTCCACTCACAGTGTAGGGCTAATGTAGGCAGCTTTAGGAGCGTAGCCCATGCGCAGTTGTTCGGAGTAACTGTAGAAAACTGTGTGTACATGCGTACGTAGTTATAGTAGGCAGGGAGAGGGGGGAAACCATCGTAGGGTTAGTGTAGTTTAATATTAGTGTAGCGTAGCTAGCTTAGATTATAAAGTAGTTAGCGTAGCTTAGGTTTTATAGTGATAGGAGGTAGGTTATAGGTTTTAAAGTAAAGAGACTACAACTCCCAGCATGCCGGAAGTTGTAGTTTTGCATGTTTTAAAGTGAAGGAACCACAACTCCCAGCATTCCCAGACAGCTAAAGGCTGCCCAGGCAGGATGGGAGTTGTAGTTTTACACAGGTATACAGTAGATAGCGTAGTGTTAGCGCAGTTTGAGAGGTGCAGTGTTAGCGCAGTTTTAGCTTAGTGTTAGTGCAGTTTTAGCCTAGTTAGCGTAGCGTGGTTTTACACAGGTGTGGTGTAGTGTAGTTAGCGTAGCATTAGCGCAGTTTTACACAAGTGTAGTGTAGCTGACTTAGTTTTACAAGCAGATAAAGCATAGTTTAGAGAGTGTAGTGTAGGGTGCAGCTTAGCTTAGTCACACAGTGAAGGGGCTACAACTTCCAGCATGCCCAGACAGCTAAAGGCAATTGCATTCTGCTACGTTAAAGTAGTAGAGGCCATTGTGCTCTGCTACGTTAACGTATAGGCGAGTACGTCCTTGTACGTTAAAGTAGCAGAGGCAGTTTTGCTCTGCTACGCTAATGTAGCAGATGCCATTGCGCTTTGCTACGTTAATGTTGCAGAGGAGAGTGCACCCTGAGCTGCGCTAGTTAGTTCATTAGTGGTATACAGCCATCTATAAAGATGGCTGTATATGGTGATCAGAAGGCCACTTACACTCCTCCGTTCCGGCTCTGTCACTAGACGTGGAGCAGCACAGGAAGATGATAGAGCTGGCACTGGGGTTGGTAAGTAAGGCTCTCCGGGGGAAGAACCCCCAAAAATGTACTAACCCATTTTTTTGTGTTTTTCTTCTTTCCCCGTTTCAGATATGTGAATGATGAGGACTACGACGGTGACCTACAATGTTTGTTTTGTTTCAATAAAACGGTTAACGAAGGCTGTGTGGGAGTGTTTTTCCCTAATAAAAATGTTTTAACGTGTAGGTGTGTGTTTTTTTTTAAATTACTTTACAGGCTTAGTAGTGGAAGCCGTCTTATAGATGGAGTCCATTACTTAGCATTGGCCCCAAAAACTGCTAGCGCTAACCCCCAGTTATTACTCTGGTGCCCACGCCAGATGATACCAACAGGCCTAGAGCGCCAAATATGGTACTCTTGGGCCTAAGCGGTAACAGTCTGGCGTTATTTCGGCTCGGGAGGGCCGGTAACAATGGTCCTCGCCCACCCTGGTAACATCAAGTTGTTGCTGTTTGGTTGGTATTTGGCTGAAAATGAAAAGACGGGGAACCACACACTTTTTTAGTGTGGGCCAGAGGAAGCGCCTCAGTGTGTGAAACCAGTTGCTACCCCCCTGTCATGCCCCCGCCTCACCTGTTCCATCCATGCTCCCTGTGTGTCTGTCTGCTCTGTTTTACCGGCTCAAGTCTGGAAAAAAGTTCTACTATGTGGCTGAACCTCTGATGCAATGAGTGCTTTATCTATATGCTCTACTTGCCAAGTTTCTGTTGTTACTGGACCTCTTTGATATTAGCACCACCATCACCCATAGCAACTATATAGCAGACAGATGTGAATATCAGCTGTATTATTTTGTTCAGAATATAGCTCTCCATATCGCAGTAGCGGTGCCAGATTTCCCTCTTTGTGAACAATTTCTGTGCTAAGACTACGCTATGCTAACTACGCTAAAACTGCGCTAACACTACACTACGCTAAAACTACGATTGCCATCCTGCCTGAACAGACTTTAGCTGTCTGGGCATGCTGGAAGTTGTGGTCCCTTCACTGTAAAACATGTAAAACTACAATTTACAACATGCCTGGGCATGCTGGGAGTTGTAGTCTCTTTACTTTAAAACCTATAACCTACCTCCTTTCACTATAAAACCTAAGCTAAGCTAACTACTTTATAATCTAATGTTAAACTACGCTAACCCTACGATGGTTTCCCTCTCTCTCTGCCTGCTACCTACTCTAACTATGTACGCATGCGGGCAACGTTTTCTACAGACTACTCAGAACAACTGCATGCGCTCTTATTCACAGGGCCACACTAGTGCCATGCTCCTAAAGCTGCCTACGTTAGCCCTACGCTGTCAGGGGAGTGCTGCGCGTGCGCTTTCAGTTTTCTACGAATCAAGGAAAACTTTCATGGCTGGGATACGGAGGTTTGTCTGAGGCGTGACGGAGGTTTGTCTGAGGCGTGACGGAGGTTAGTCTGAGGCGTGCCGGAGGTTAGTCTCTGGCGTGACGGAGGTTTGTCTGAGGTGTGACGGAGGTTTGTCTGAGGTGTGACGGAGGTTTGTCTGAGGTGTGACGGAGGTTAAGCTGAGGGTGTAATGTGGGAGGATTATGTTTATGTCTGAAGGAGGAGAGAGATTTGGCTGAGGGGTGACAGAGGTTAACATGATGTATGACGGAGGAGGCGAGATTACTTTGATGGAGGAATGATGGCTATTTGGCTGACGCCTGATGTCCTAATATGGACACCGTATGCACGGAATGCATAGCCATCTATCAGACTCGCACAGTGAATGGCGCATATGTAAAAAAAAAAAAAAAATACCAAGGTCCAGAATTGCAGATTTTTGGTCAAAAAAAAAAATGAATAAAAAGCGATCAAAAAGTCCCATCAAAACAAAAATGGTACCGATAAAAATGACAGCAGATTACAGCACAAAAAAATTTACCCTCATACAGCCTCTTGTGCAAAAAATATAAAATGAGTAATAGGGCTCAGAAGAGAACAATTTTAAGCATACTCATTCTTTTTCAAAAACATATTTTTAATAGTATTAACATATCTATTTAAATTGGGTATAATTGTATTAATAGTGTCATTTTATGCACTGCAGACACCCCACCACCACCACAATTTGCAAAATTGCTTTTTTTTTTTTTTAGACAACAAATAGTCATAGAATTTGCGGTAGTATTAGCCATGTCTTTACAAAGTAAATTTTTTTCCTGCATAAAACAAGCCCTCATATGGCCCTGTAGATGGAAAACTGAAAAGGTAATGGATTTTAAAAGGGAAAGGCAAGGGAAAAAACACACAAATTGGTCTGGTCATTAAATGGTTAAGAAACAACTGAGAGGTCCAAGCCAGGATAATATTTTGATCCCCTGGGATACAAAGCTGCATCCCCACTCAATAGTCTGAGGCTGCCCTTACATGTAAGAAAGTTTGATCAGATCCCTTGTCTTCAGTAGAGTCTAAAAGAATTAGAATGTGTACGGTCACTGGAAGAATACACTGCCCACCATTGTCTGGGGAAAGAGATACAGCTATGCTGTTCTTTGCCGATTCCTCTTGCCCCATAGGGATTTAAATACACAAGTTGGACAGCACTTTGTGTCTGTATGAATAGAAGTGCTGCATGACTCTTCACAATCTTGGTCCATGTTACATAGGTATATGGATGAAATAAGATGAAGTATAGTGGTCAGCATTCTCATAAAAATACGGTATGTGCTGCCATCTATTATCCTGCCAAACTTGTAAGTTAAAGTGGACCTTTTAGCAGGTTTTTGGTGTATAAACTAAGGCCATGGATGTATAGGGCTTTGACCCTAAGGGTATATTTCACACTGCAGAATTTCTGCATATCTGCATCAATTCCAGGTCCGCATTTATTTGGGTGGTTTCATGGGAATCCGCATGCCGAAATTCTGAAGTGTGAATGGGAGTGCGGAATCCCATGCCTTACAGACTGGGTGACTAGAGGCCTGAGAGACTAATAAGCCCAAGAGAAGCCAAATGATTCCAATGGGGAACAACACTTGTGTTAGGTGGGACTCCTAGACCCTTACTAATGATATCTTCTGACATGTCTCAATAGGCATTGTAGCTGCCCGCAAAGCAATCGTTTTTGGATTTTAACCCCCAGGAAGAATTTCCCTCTGCCTGTCACATTCTTTGTTCTCTGATGTTCTTACTTGGTGTAGCTGACATGTAATGTAATAACTAGACTGATCCACAGTATCCATTTCCACAAAGGCATCTGTTATCAATGTCCGACCCTCCAGAATTAGGACACACTCATAGTCCCACTGGGAATCCTATAGGAAAAGAACATAGGGGGATATAGTCACATTCATTACCTTCATAAAAAATTTAGCACATACACTGACCCCCCAAAAAATTCTTCAAAAAAACCTCTTATTTATTTTCTACTTATCCCGAATTAGAGGTCTGTTATTTATTGTGTCTTTAAAGGAGATCTCCAGTGCTGAAAAACATATCCCCTGTCCTAAGGATAGGGGATAAGTTTCAGATTGCGGGGGGGTCTGACCGCTGGGGCCCCCCACGATCTCCTGTACGGGGCCCCGGCAGCCTGCAGGAAGGGGGTGTGTTGACCACCGCATGAAGCGGTGGCTGACACGCCCCCTCAATACAACTCTATAGCAGAGCCGGAGCGCTGCCTTCGGCAATCTTCGGCTCTGCCATAGCGATGTATTGAGGGGGCGTGTTGCCCGCCGCTTCGTGTGGTGGTCGACACGCGCTTTCTGGTCAGCAAGCCCGGGCCCCATACAGTAGATTGCGGGGGACCCCATCGGTCGCCCCCCCAGCGCGATCTGAAACTTAGGGGATACGTTTTTCAGCACTGGACTTCCCCTTTAAAATCCCATTTGCAATCAGACAGAAAAATCCTATTTTTACGTTCAATAGTTTTTTATTAAGATTTTTGAAAGTATATAAAACAAAGAAACATAAACAATGACAGATGCAGCTGTCCAAAGTGCAGATAGCATAAATCTATAGCAAAGAATTACAATAAACAAATAAACAGAACAGTAAAAGGAACGACCACATGTTCTTAATCAGTGAGCAGAGTCAGCATTCATATGCGGAGTATGAAGAGAGTAATGGGATATGGAAACTGAAGGAAAAGAATAGTGTGTTGGACCCACTTGCTACTATGTCCATGGGAATATGGAAGGACCGTGTCACTTAGCAACACGTCTAATTGACCTTGTGCCACAGTCTTGTGTTGGGGAGAAATATGGGGGAGTCGTGTGGATTGACTCATTCCGATGATATGTATAGCAGGAATAATCATATATCTTTACAAAGGGGGGAGGCTGTCCATAAAGCCCATCTTGTTGAGAACTTTTTCATATTACCTGAGCCCATAGCTAACACTTTTTCAAATGAATAAGTGGTGTTCAATTTTTGTACAATGGCCTCTCTTGATGGAATGTTTGGAGATTTCCAATAACTAGTGAGGGAGGTCTTGGCTATAATGCAAATAATGCAAAACAGGTCACGAAAGTTAGGAGGTATGGAGTCAAGCCTTAAAAACAAAAGTGCCAATTCAGGGGACCACTGCAGGGGGAGAAGCAATAGGCTCTCGATCAGTGTTTTGCAGTCTGACCAGAATGGGGATATAAATCGGACAGGACCATAGTATATGATATAAGGTTCCTTTTTGGCCACAATTTCTCCAACAGTTCGGGGAGGAGCCTGGGTAGGCCTTGGCGATTTTATCGGGAGTGAAGTACCATCGTAAAATAGTTTTGTATGCCGATTCTAAATGAGAAGAACACTGGAGTGCTTTATTAAGGCAACGAAAGGATCTCTTCCAGTCGTCAGAATCAACGGTAATGGATAGTTCCCTTTACCATAGTCTTAAGGGGTAAGATTTTTTGCATACATCTGTTTGCAACATGGAGGAATACAACGGTTTAACCTCTTGGGGACACAGGGCGTATGCATACGCCCTGCATCCCAGTTCCTTAAGGACTCAGGGTGTACCTGTACGCCCTGAGCCCGATGCCGGTGTTTAAAAAGGGGTCACGCCGTGAACCCGCATCACACCGGGTCGGTCCCGGCTGCTAGTCATAGCCAGGACCCTGGGCTAACAGCGCACGGTACCGATCGTTGTGCCGCGCGCTATTAACCCTTCAGACGCGGCGGTCAAAGTAGACCGCCGCGTCTGAAAGTGAAAGTAAACTCTTCCCGGCAGCTCAGTCGGGCTGATCAGGACATAGCGAAAAAATCGCGATGTTCCGATCAGCTGGGACGCAGACGGAGGTCTCCTTACCTGTCTCTGTGGCGACAGATCGGGGTTTGATTGCTCCAAGCCTGAGCTACAGGCTTGAGCAATCGAGCCCCTATCTCACTGATCCGTGCAAAGCTATGGCTTTGCAGGGATCAGCATAAAAGATCAGTGTGTGCAGTGTTATAGGTCCCTATGGGAGCTATAGCACTGCAAAAAAAAAAAGTGAAAAAAAAAAAAGTTAACAAAAGGTAATTTAACCCCTTCCCTAATAAAAGTTTGAATCACCCCCCTTTTCCCATAAAATAAATAAAATAAATAAACATATGTGGTATCGCCGCGTGCGGAAATGTCCGAACTATAAAAATATATCATTAATTAAATCGCACGTTCAATGGCGCACGCGCAAAAAAATTCCAAAGTCCAAAATAGCGTATTTTTGGTCACTTTTTATATCATGAAAAAATGAATAAAAAGCGATCAAAAAGTCCGATCAATACAAAAATGGTACAGATAAAAACTTCAGAATACGGCGCAAAAAATGAGCCATCATACCGGCCTGTATGCGGAAAAATAAAAAAGTTATAGGGGTTAGAAGATGAGAATTTTTAACATAGAAATTTTCCTGCATGTAGTTATGATTTTTTTCCAAGTAAGACAATATCAAACCTATATAAGTAGGGTATCATTGTAACCATATGGACCTACAGAATAAAGATTTACTGCGTAGAAACGGAAGGTACAAAATGACATTTTTTCTTCAATTTTGTAGCACAATTAAATTTTTCCGTTTTGCCGTGGATTTTTGGGTAAAATGACTAATGTCACTGCAAAGTATAATTGGTGGCGCAAAAAATAAGCCATAATATGGAATTTTATGGGCAAAATTGAAAGCGTTATGATTCTTAGAAGGTGATGAGGAAAAAATGAAAATGCAAAAATGGAAAAACGCTGAGTCCTTAAGGTGAAAATAGGCTGAGTCCCTAAGGGGTTAAGACCCTTTAGTGGTGAGGAGAGGCGTCTGATGGTGGAGGCATGGAGACTTAAGGCGGAAGACTCTAAGGTAGGCAGAAAATGTCTTATTCTTAAATACTTAATCTTAAATTCGGATTTATGTAGACCATACTGGTTACTGAGTGTTTCAAAAGAGTGTAGGATGGATTGTCCGTATAGATGACCAGAAAAATCCTATTTTTATTTTGCAAGGGGCAACATTCTTCTAGATTTTATCAGCTTAGGCTCCTTTCACACTATAAATTCATCCGTTTTAAAGATCTGTTAACAAAACCATTAAAAACAGACGTTAAACGGCCGTTATAAAATCCCATTATAGTCTATGGGATTTGTACATTATCCGTTTTAACCTGTCATAGCCCGTTATTAATAATGGACGTTATTTTGTGACGGGAGAAAGAACGGAAGAAATAGTGCATGCACTGTTTCTCCCGTTACTTTCTCCCTTCACAAAATAACATCCATTATTAAAAACGGGCTATGACGGGTTAAAACGGGTAATGTACAAATCCCACAGACTATATTGGGATTTTGTAACGGCCGTTTAACGTCTGTTTTTAATGGTTTTGTTAACGGAACATTATAACGGCTCTTTAAAAAGTATTAATTTATAGTGTGAAAGGAGCCATAGGATCATATGGGCATTCCAACCTGTATAGGGTCTTACATTGAGGATATTATATAGATTTAGTGTCCATTGGAAATAACCAGAAGTAACTCTGAACAAAAATATGAAGAAACACAGGACTGCTTGTAAGAATAATAAGGTTACCTGGTAATGGTGAAAGTTTTTTCCAACTAATGTTATTTTACGCTCCACGTTGACTGGTAGTAAGGAAGGGCTCTGAATACTGTGCACACAGGGACATGCTTCTGGACCCCAGAACAGCTCCTCTTTATTCTGTAAAAAAAGATTGTATATTTATTTCCATCAAAGATCAGAGAGCACTGTGGTCATGACATCAGAGGAAAAGCATTTCTTTTTGGATTTCTCTTTAGTATACAGCCCCTAAAAAGTACTGGAAGGATTAAGATTTTTTAATAGAAGTGATTTACAAATCTGTTTAACTTTCTGGCACCAGTTGATTTAAGAAAAAAAAAAAAAAAACATCTTACACGGGAGTACCCCTTTAAGCAGCCCATACTAGTGGCAGCAATTAGACCGAACAAGTTTTAACCTTATCTTTCAGGGGTACTCCGGTGGAAAACATATATTTTCTTTAAATCAACTGGTGCCAGAAAGTTTAACAGATTTGTAAACTACTTCTAATAAAAAAAAATATTTACCCTTCCAGTATTTTTTAGCAGCTGTATGCTACAGAGGAAATTGTTTTCTTTTTGAATTTATCTTTGTCTTGTCCAGAGTGCTCTCTGCTGACACCTTTGTCCATGTCAGGAACTATCCAGAGCAGTATAGGTTTGCTATGGGGATTTTCTCCTGCTCTGGACAGTTCTGGATACAGGCATCAAGTGTCAGCAGAGAGCACTGTGGACAAGACAAAAAAGAAATTCAAAAAGAAAAGGATTTCCTCTGTAGCATACAGCTGCTAAAAAGTACTGGAAGGGTAAAGATTTTTTAATAGAAGTCATTTACAAATCTGTTTAACTTTCTGGCACCAGTTGATTAAAAAAATAAATAAATAAATAAAAAATTATATATATATATATATATATATATATATATATATATATATATATATGTTTTCCACTGGAGTAACCCTTTCAGACCTTCTTGCTTAAAGGGTACTCCTGTGGGAAAACTTTTTTTTTTTTTTTTTTTTTAATCAACTGGTGCCAGAAAGTTAAACAGTTTGTAAATTACTCCTTCCAGTGCTTTTTAGGGGCTATATACTACAAAAGAAATGCTTTTCTTTTTGCATTTCTCTGATGTCACGACCACAGTGCTCTCTGCTGACCTCTGCTGTCCATTTTTGGAACTGTCCAGAGCAGGAGAAAATCCCCATAGCAAACATATGCTGCTGTGGACAGTTCCTAAAATGGACAGCAGAGGTCAGCAGAGAGCACTGTGGTCATGACTTCAGAGAAATCCAAAAAGGAAAGCATTTCCTCTGTAGTATACAGCCCATAAAATGTATTGGAAGGATTAAGATTTTTTAATAGAAGTATTTTACAAATCTGTTTAACTTTCTGGCACCAGTTGATTTAAAAAAAATAATTTAATAATAATAATTTTTCCATGGAAGTACCCCTTTAACAGGGTCTCTGGCTTCAACCTAAGTGATATTGTCCTTGAACACAGTATCTTGTCTGAGACATGGCAGCTCTGTGCCAGCTGGCTTCCCTGGCAGTAGGAGGTTTTCACAGCAGTGGGATGAACATGCCAGAGAGATCTCAAATAATGTGTCCCAGCTCATAATTGTCCTCAGCATGAGCCAGCTGGCTTCCCTGCAAAGCCCTCAATACGCTAACAATTCTTCACAGAGGAACTGCCAAGCTGGGGACAGGGCATTGAATGCCATGGTATTATCAATTAAACACAAGATCCTTCACAAAACTCAACTTTTTAACAAAACTAATAAATCTCAAGTTCTCCATCAGCGGAGAACACTCTTGTAAATGTTATGGCAGTCTTTATCTTCAGAAAATGTTATTGAAATTGGAAAATAAAAAGCAGGTACTAGTTCTCGTAAAGTAACTCACATAAACGTAATGAGATGTCGACACTGAATCGCCTCTGTTCTCTTTAAAGAGGTTGTTTGTGAGCAAACCCTTTGTCATAGGGTCTTATGATAAACTGATCACACGGGCCCCCATTGATCAGATGCATTCTGTGGGCAAACCTGGGGGCAAGTGTTTAATCTCCCTAAAGCGCGACCAAAGGGCAAATGAAGCATTACACCAGTGTTTCCAGACCAGGGTGCCTCCAGCTGTTGCAAAACTACAAGTCCCAGCATGCCCGGAAAGCCTTCGGCTGTCCGGGCATGCTGGGACTTGTAGTTTTGCAACAGCTGGAGGCACTATGGTTGGGAAACACTGCATTACACAATGTCCACTGACATCAACTGAAGTAATGTGTGGACATATTTGAGTGCTCTTCAGCAAGAGATGATTTTGCAGAGACACTTCTGTCTCTGGCTAATAAGTTGAGTATTGTGCAAGGTTTCTTTATTGAGACAATATCAGACGCGTTTCGGGATGGCACATCCCTTTCTCAATGAACAAATGGCTTTTGTTCATTGAGAAAGGGATGTGCGGTCCCAAAACGCGTCTGATATTGGCTCAATAAAGAAAGCTTGCAGAATACTCAACTTGTATTGGTCTCCATCCAAGCGGATTGCGCCTCGTACCCCGGCATTTTTCCAGATAGCATCGCTATGCCCACATATACCTATTACCATCAGCTGGAACTTCCAGGAACTGATTCCCGGGTGGCTGCACAGCAAAACGTATAACATCAAAAAGCTACACAAAGTGGTTGTGTCTGCCAACACAACCCGAAAAGGTGAGTTTATTTCTCACCACTTTGCTCAATCACAACCTTTATCAGATGTACTGTCCTATGGGAGGCTCTGTCTTTTTTTCTTTATAGTAGTCTCTGGCTAATAAAGGAGGATTCTGAACAGGGACCCCAAACCCCCATTACCCCCACAACAGACCCTTTAATGCAATTCTTACCAGTTCAATAAAACCCGGATCATCAAACTGATAATCTAAGTCTTGTTTGATTATTGATGGAAAATGAGATGATGTTCCCTCAACGTCCCCATCTCCAGACAGGATAGTCGAAGCTGAGAAGGCGGAGGTGTCATTTTCCATGTTGGCTGAGTCCACCCAGTCATCTGCCTCAGTATGATCCAAGCTTTCTTTAGCTCGTTCCTCCATAACAATCGTAGGTGGCTCTTCAGAGTATGGAATCTCAGTTTCTAGATCATCAGGAAAGTCAGGTAAAGAGGGAACAATGTGTATTTGGCCAGTGGTTGGAATAGGAGGGATGGCAGATGTAAATTCCTCTGGTGATGGTGTAGGGGTGGTAGTCACCCATGTCATTTCACTTTCGGTATCAAATGTGGTGGGTGCCTGGACCAATGGAGGCACTGTAGTGTCAGGAGGTGTGGTTGGACCCTCGGTTGTCCAAACCTCTTCAGTCATATCAATATCAGAAGTGATAGAGAGGGTGGAACCATCTGTGACAGCCAGAGTTGTGACAACATCTACAGGTGGAGTGGTTGGCACTGTGGTTGGAAGGCTGGTTGGCTCTTCAGTTGGAGGCTGAGTTGTTATTTCTGGAGTGGATTCCTCAATAGTGGGTTCAAAGGTGGTCAACTCTGGTTCTGGGGTGGTGACATCTTCTATTGTAGTCACTATGGTTGTGACAATGATGGTGGTTGGTATAGTGGTAGGGGCTGGTGTAGGTGTGGTTTCTAGGACAGTAGTTGTTGTGGTGGCAGGAGTTGTGCTGGTAGTTGTCTCAGGAACTGGGCTTGGGGTGGTTGTCATAAATGTAGTAGTAGTAGGAACAGCAATGGATGTTGGTTCTGGTTCTGGTACAAGGATGGGAGTTGGAGATGGTTCTGGCATTGAAAACTGAGCCTGGAGAGAAAGATACATAATATAATAAGGTGAAGCCACAGAAACAGATTTGACTCAACAAAGCTAAATGTTTGCGACTGAGGTAGAAGATAGGTAGGTAGATAAATAGATAGAAAGGCACTTACCAACTTATTGTAGATAATTGTTCCTTCTTCGCATGTGGCTTTATGGGTACAGACATGCTGGTGAATGCACCAGTTACATCCCCATTCACTACTCACACATCCGCGGCAGCTGAACATAATGAAAAAGTAAGGAATGATATAAATCCAGCAACAATATTTACAAATAGCTTGTAAAGAGGATAAATGTCTCAGATGCCAGTCTGAAGTAAAAAGGTTGGCGTTAGATGGACAAGAGTTATTAAGAGGCACAAGAGTTATTAAGAGGCACAAGCCTCTTCAAAAACTTGCTGCATTTCATGCACAGTTCAGAAATCCACACCAGCTTTGAGCCCAATTATCCACTATATTTTTTGTTTGTATTTCATCACTTTTTAGTGTTTCCACTAGGTGCCTCGGTTGTAGCAGGAATCAAAAGGGGATGATACAGGGGCTGCTAAGAAGAATGAAAGGGCATTAAAGTGGGGCTCAGACACGCCCAACTATTCCCTAGCTGTTGTGGACCATTGGAGGTGGGTCATAGTGGGTCAAGTAGTGCCAATAGCAGAAGAAAGCCTACTGATCATAAATCTAATAAAAAACTCTGTCTGCATCATCACCATTTAGGTCAAGATCTAATATAAGGAAATAGGTAGGAAGCATCAATAGTGTGGGGTTTTATTTGCAGTAACACGGGCAGAAAAGGAGCTCCTGTGAAGGGTCTGGGTGCTGAGACCCTCACCAGTTGCTAAAACAAATGGGAAGAGGTGCTTGGCGGAGCACTATTTCTCCCCAATGTCCTCTATCTGCAGGAGACAGGTTCTATTGAAAGCAAGAGGACAGCGAGGAAAGACAGCACTCAACTCAGAGCTAAATCCTCTTTTTTTTTTGCAATACATGGAGGTCTCAACAAGCAAAAAAAAAAAAAAAAGTCAATTTTTTTTTTAAATCACACAATCACTTTAAAAGCAAACCAGCCTATAAGAAAAGGAATCTAATCTATACAATATAAGCTTGTATTCAAACAAAATTGCACTATACCTTGGAACTATACTTTATTACATCACACATTAATCCATACTTACGGGGCACTTTTGTAGAGTTGGGCCACAGCTGTACAGTCGTAAAAGATGAAATCCGCAGTGGTAATGGTCACTGCCCCAAACTGAAGCTGCAGTTTGACTCGCACATGATCTGCAAGTACAGCATTCACTAATAAAGCAAGATTGGTAATTCAGCTCCTAATGCAGTAGATATTTCTGCCCGCAGTTACCTCCTAAAACAACCATATGCAATCTAAAGTCCACCAAACAATGGAGGATCCCACTGACCTGTTCCTGCTTTGATCACAGGGGCTTTGCTGGGGTCGGGAGATGGACACATGACTCCAGACTCTGTCCTCACTGCTCGACTCTCAAAGTCTTCAAAGAAACAGGAGTAGGATTCTTCTTGATACAAAGACGGTAAGTCAGGGATGGACAGGAAGATCTGTGCGCACAAACAAGTGGATGAGTGGTAGCTAAGCTTTCTTTTAACTGAGGCAAAGATTCAGCATGCTGCTCTGGTCTGTAGATAAATGTCTTGGCCATGGCAGAGTGGTTTATTGGCACCCAGCACCTGCCCGCCCCCTGGCGATACCCCTTCCAGATACTTACATTTCTCTTCTCTTCTTTACTGATATTTGCTGGACTTAGAGACTGTACAGTCAGGCAGCGTTGATTCTCATCATGAGCCCAAAGCCACTGATTCTTCTTTCCTGACCGCAGACACTCGTATCTCCGACTACATCTGTGGAAGGTAAACCATCAGGTGGAGATTAGAGGATGGCACAGACCCTTCACCCAAAGATGAGATATGAACAAATCTTAAAAAAATATTTGGCTGATTCCTTATTGTAGCGGAACTAGATCAGGTATCTTCAACAAGGCTTAAAAAAATTTGTGAACCTCCCTAGATGTCTCTTTAGACAAAGAACATATGTAAAGAGGTTGTTTGGTTACAACATCCCCTGTCCATAACCTTATTAGAGCATACGATGGTCCAAATTCCACTGTGTAATTCTATATTTGCCCTGTAGTGGCCGCTACAGAGGAAATGTTTAACGGGTGTTATATTTCACTATGACCGTGGCTGGTCATTAAGGATTTATCAAGCCAGATCTTCAGTGATCAGCATTGTGTTGTAACATTGTCATGTGACCACTACTTTCTCATTTTCTACATAACTACTCTAACTTACTTTCCATGGAGAACACACCAGCCGCAGTAAGGATCCCCTGCAGCAAGGCATGATGTACAATCGGTATGTTGGGAACATTCAGAAAGTGGCAGCTTTGTAACCTAAGGAGGATAAAAACAATAGAATATATTAAGCAATAAGAATAATGCATAATAAGCCTTATATAGTGAGAATCTGTATCTATGCCCTAAATCAATGGTCTACAAATGATGGACCTGCAGCTGTTGCAATTACTATTCCTAGCATGCCCGGACGGCTGTTGGCTTAACAGGCATGTTGGGAGTTGTAGTTTTGCAATAACTTGAGGTCCACAGTTTGAAGACCACTGTCCTAAATGTGTTGCCTGCGTCTGAGTTGTGGGACCAAAGGGGGTAATTTCAGAAATAGAAATAAGCTCAAACTATTTGTTAGTTCCCTTTCTATCAAGCAGAGGGTGCCAAAGAAGACAGGGGCAATACTCCTCCCAGTATAGAGAGAATATGAATTCTAAGCTGCATTCTAAAACATGATATGAGCAACAATGGCAATAATAATAAATTGGGTATTCTATATTTATATATTTTTTTTTATTTTTTTTTTTATGACTTAACTTCACAGTAAAGTTCACTCTATTAGTTATATTGATATTAAAAGTAAGCGGATTTGCCCTCTAAAGAGTCTCATTTCTACTTTCAAGATTCTATTTAAGCTACTTGCTAGTAATATCCCCAATGACCAGCATTAAAGGGGTACTCCAGTGAAAAACTATTTTTTTTTTAAATCAACTGGTGCCAGAAAGTTAAAACAGATTTGTAAATTCTTATATTAAAAAATCTTAACCTTTTCAGTACTTTTCAGCTGCTGTATACTACAGAGGAAGTTCTTTTCTTTTTAAATTTATTTTCTGTCTGACCACAGTGCTCTGTGCTAACACCTCTGTCACAGGAACTGTCACATGCAGGATCAGTTTGCTTTGGGGATTTGCTCCTGCTCTTTACAGTACATGAGTCAGACAGAGGGGTCAGCAGAGAGCACTGTGGTCAGACAGAAAAGAAATTTAAAAAGAAAAGAACTTGCTGTGGAGCATACAGCAGCTGATAAGTACTGGAAGGGTTAAAGGGGCATTCCAGGGGAAAAAAAATTCTTTATATCAACTGGCTCCAGAAAGTTAAACAGATTTGTAAATTACTTCTATTAAAAAAAATCTTAATCCTTTCAATAATTATCAGCTACTTAAGTTGAGTTGTTGTTTTCTGTCTGGCAACAGTGCTCTCTGCTGACATCTCTGCTTGTCTCGGGAACTGTACAGAGTAGAATAGGTTTGCTATGGGAATTTCCTTCTACTCTTGACAGTTCCCAAGACAGGTGTCATCAGAGAGCACTTAGACAGAAAAGAACAGCTCAACTTCATCAGCTCATAAGTACTGAAATGATTGAGATTTTTTAATAGAAATAATTTACAAATCTGTTTAACTTTCTGGCACCAATTTTTCACCGGAGTACCCCTTTAAAATCCCAATGAATTGCCACCCAACTGTCCTACCATCCAGAATGGCAAACTGGTCAAGTTATGTAGGTAGGGTACCTACACCAGTGGTCACCAAACTGTGGACCTCCTACATCTAGAGGTCCACAACTTGGAGACCATTGACCTTCACCATTACTGCAAAAGTGGACCTGAAGGACCCATTGAGCATTTCACTGTGATTTCATTTTCGTATTAAAACTAGAAGAGGATCCCGGAGTGTGACGCTTTCCCTTACCGTAGACTGAGTCATGATGTACAGATGTTTTTCTGGCTGATCGAACAACAGGTCTGCAGACACAGCAGTGTTGGACTGAGTGGGCACACTGGCATACTGCCGGGCATCATTGTTACCTCCAAGGTAAACCTAAAGATGGTAAATCATAAGGTCAGTGTTGTCCTAAGACCAAACTAAAAGAAAAGCAGGATGTTCCCGCTCCTGCATTCCCTGGTTGTTGCTAGGGAGAAGCATAATTTAGCAAACAGTTTCTTGTCCTCGACAGAGTCAGGACGTGGAAGCTGGTGACACACAGGAGTTTATCGGGCGTTCAATCTTACGTCTGAGAGCATTGTCTAGAGACATAATGTCACCATCTGAAGGCATTTCTCAGCTGTCTGCCCATTTAGGTCCTAATGCCAGCCCTGAACAATCCATCATGCAGTAGGAACAAGGCTGGTTATGCCTAGCCAGGTTTACTTGACCTTGAGTAGGACCTTCAGTCTCTCATTACACCACTAGGTGGCAGTGGAGCATAGCCTTTGGAAAACGCAAAAGCGGCAACAATGTTTTATAAAGTTAAGGCACGTAATTCGTACCCTGACGAGGTGACCGTGCTGTGAATTGGAAAGCGCTTGGTAGCCATACCAATTAACTCATAACCCGAGAGTGCTGTCCTACACAACTTTCTATTGTATATGTCATTGGAAGGATAAAGGGACAGGGCCACCAACATGATGTAACTTATAAAAACTGACTCTGTACATGTATGTAATCACTAAAGCAATACGTGAGGCTCAGGTCTTTCTAAGGCAGTGTTTTCCAAACGGTGTGCCTCCAGCTGTTGCAAAACTACGACTCCCAGCATGCCCGGACAGCCGAAGGCTGTCCGAGCATGCTGGGAGTCGTAGTTTTGCAACAGCTGGAGGCACACCGTTTGGAAAACAATGACCTAAGGCATTTTATTAGATTATGGGGGAGATTTATCAAAGTCTGCCGAAGAGGAACAGCGAAGCAGTTGCCCATAGCAACCAGATTCCAGGTTTCATTTAGAAAATTCTGCTGAAAAATGAAAGCTGGAACCTTGTTGCTATGGGCCATTGCTCCAGTGTTTCTCTGTACAAGTTTTAATAAATCTCCCCCTATATGAAATGAAAAAGCTGCAATGTCACCTAGAGATTTCTACATTCCCCGTAGGCCACAATAAAATGTACACAAGGGAGAGGTGACCTTAAAGGCTTTAATCTGGTTTTGGAATACTATGAATAAGGATAACCATCTAAACGAGGAGGGTCCCAGCTGCCGCTTCAAACGGTGACTGGCGGGGCATCACTCACGAGACAAGTTTGTCACGGAAGGTGGCGGCTGGAGCTCTCCGATGTAGAGACAGACTACGTTCTGGAGATCGGGGCGGTCTCAGCAGTTGGACCCCCAAGATCAGACACTTAAAGAAGTAGTAACGTGTATAGAGCCCCGACTCTTCTCCACAGCGGCGCATCACGATCCCTGCCCGAAGCAGCGACGCCACTAGCTGTATGAGGGAGCCATTTGGCTATCTTCGTCTCTCCCATAGAGCTATATGGAGGAGGCATGGTGGCCTCCGCTTCGGGCAGGGGTCGTGATGCACCGCTGTGGAGGAGAGCCGAGGCTCCATACAAGCAGATCGTGGGGGGTTGCCTGCTTAAACAAAAAAAGACAACTGTATTTGCCTTCCCGTAGCATCCGATATTGTAACACCTGGTCTCCGCTGCGCTCTACTTGCTAGTGCTGAGGAGGGTCAATATCGACAATGTGACATATTGATGTGCAGCACTAGGAAGCGGAGATGGCGAACACCAGGTGCCGCAATACCAGAGGCTCTGGGGAAGCGCGGAAGGTTAGTAAAGGTGTTTTTTTTTGTTTAAGCAGGCAGCTTGGGCAGATTTTAAAAATAGTTACCTTTTTGGAGGAGCGCTCCTTTTTTACATGGGCTGGAAATACTGCAAACTTTCTGCAGCACTTTCAGAGGTAAATTTATGCAAATTGTGTGTACTTTGGTGCAGATTTATTGCAGATATGACTTTGTAGATTTTGGTGCAAGATTTGGCACATTTAGCCCTGTCTTTTTTTTTTTAGCAAAGCCAAGCTGCCTTGTCTAGCGAGGTGCAAAAGTGTTTAAGGCTTTACATATGTCCAGCATCCGGTGGTGTTTCCCTCTGGCGCTGTGAAAAAGCACCGGAGGAGAAATGATTGTAGAACTGATTCCATTCATTTGAATAGGACAGTTTACATTGATCCGGCGTCTCAAGTTGGACACCGGACAGTAAAACTCACTGCATGTGTGCCAGACAGGGGAACATATCTTGCTGTGCTCCCCTGTCCGGCATGCACAATAATGAATGCCTGATCCTAAACAACTGATGACAACTGATGCAATTTTGTCATCAGTTGCGGCGATTTAAGGCTGAGCCAGATGCCGGACATATGTGGATCCAGTCTAAGAAATGTCCTAAACACACTAAAATTGCACTGCAAGTCATGTAAGTCAGTTTTGTGGTGTAACCTGCACCAGATTTTTTGCTGCAAGCACTTTTATTCATCTTCCCCAGGGTATTTAAAAGCCTCAATTTTGGATTTAGCTGCAGATCCATTTTGAATATACAGCAAAATCCATAATAATAAAGATTTATGTTAGATTTTTTACATCCATGGGAAAAATCTGCAATAAATCCAGAGAAACTCTGCAACATAAACTGATGTGCTGCAGATTTAAGATCTATATCACAGGTCAATTTAAAAGTGTGTTTTTTCCAAGCATCGATGAGATTTGTTAAAACGTCATTCACTTTGCTGCTACGTTTCTACAGTATGTGAACAACTAACTCGTATTGTTACCTTGCTGAAACAACAGTGATGTACGTTGCAACTCATTTACAGCACATTTTATGCTAGGCTATGTTCCCATCATCTGTGCCCGGTACGCTTGGGGTATAGGTTGCCAACCTATCAATAAGGGCTGCCAATGACCATGCACTTTAATAGTCCTATGTAGGGAGATGTTTGCTGATGAACCAAGTGGTGCTCACGAGGATGATGAGCACAACATTTTCTCTATTAGGGTACGTTCACACGTGTGGATTTTTGCAGCGTATTTTGCTGCGGATCCGCTGGTGAAGGCCCCGCTCTATGCTGGCTTTACATGTGCCTGCTGGTAGCCGCAATACGCCGCTACCAGCAGACGCACTGCAGCGATGTGCGCGGCGTACTCACACATCGCGGCCGCTCTCCCTGCTCTGAGCTAGGCAGAGAGCTCCCGCGATGTGCGAGTATACTGCGACTCGCACATCGCAGGGTGTCTGCTGGTAGTGGCGTATTGCCGCTACCAGCTGGCACATGTAAAGCCAGCATAGAGCGGGCCTTCACCAGCAGATTTGCAGCGTAAAATACGCTGTAAATCCGAGCGTGTGAAAGTACCCTTAAAAGGGGTACTCCAGGGGGGGAAAAAACATTTCAATTCAACTGGTTCCAGAAATTTAAACAGATTCTTAGGCCTTCCAGTACGTATCAGCGGCTGTTTACTACAGAGGAAGTTGTGTAGTTCTTTCCAGTCTGACCACAGTGCTCTCTGCTGACGCCTCTGTCCATGTCAGGAACTGTCTAGAGAATGAGAGGTTTGCTTCTGCTCTGGACAGTTCCTGATAGACACAGAGGGGGCAGTAGAGAGCACTGTGGTCAGACTGGAACAAACTACACAACTTTCTTTGAAACTTACAACAGCTGATAGGCACGGGAAGTAATTTACAAATCTGTATAACTTTCTGGCACCAGCTGATTTGAATATTTTTTCCCTTTGGAGAACTGCTACAGTCCTGTTCTGTAAACTAATGGCAAGAGACGTCTGGAACAAAAAAAGAGCAGAACTTCTATTAGAGACCACACACAGGCCTCCTCCGTTACTATAGGGCACTCATCTCTGTGAGATCCTGCTATTTGGGAACATTGTATGTTAGGACTTGTTCACAGCTTGGCTAAAGGATTTACTGTATATTTAATGAACCCAAAGTGGAAATATTCTGTACTGTCAAAAAGGATAAATAAAATCCCTTCCAACATGACCCATTTACCGCTCTTTTACAGGGACCAAGACTGGAATAATTTATGTAGAATCAGCAGGAGAAAAATACAGGTCTGCTTTAAATAGAACTCTAATATTCTGGCAATTATGGGACAAATGTTGCTTGGTTACGAAACATTCCAAATTGTCGGACTTAAAACAAATCCAACGTTTTAGTGCAAGTCAAATTTCTCCCGCCTATTCACCAGAATAGGAGTTAGCTGCAATACCAGACTTGGCCTATAAACAAGTGGCGTTGTGAGTGCTTTTTTTTTATGACCCTTTATTAATTAATTAGTTAATTTAGCATAACCCCTTTAGGATCAATTGGAAGAGAAAAATAACAAACAAGTGAGTGATCCAGCTCACCTTCCCTGATGTACGGTGCTCGGACCGGTGCCCGACAAGGCATCCAATATTGAAGAAAGAAGGTACGGAGGGTCCAGCACTTCGTTGCAAGCAGCTTTATTGAAGATACATTACACCATAAAACCAACAGTCAGTCAGACATGTTTCGAGCGCAAGCGCTCGAAACATGTCTGACAGACTGTCGTTTTATGGTGTGATGTATCTTCAATAAAGCTGCTTGCAACAAAGTGCTGGACCCTCCGTACCTTCTTTCTTCAAGAAGAGAAAAATAACCCTGAAGAACAAATGACAATGGCCCTCATTTACCATTGCAAACCCGATATGTTTTGTCGGGTTGTGCGCCAGATTCTGTTGCATTGCGCCAGAAATTCTGTCAGCGCCAGAATCTGCGCAACAAATTCTGTCTGCGCCAGAATTTGCGCCAGAATTGAAGAAACCCCGACTAACTCTCCATTTTGCTAAGAAAACCCAAAAAAGGGACTTGGCTGCCCAAAAAAGGGGGCGTGGTCTACGAAAAGGGGCGTGTTCCGACATTTGGAAAACGCTGAGGAAAACCCTACAGATCAGAGCATGTGTAAAAAAAGCAAAGTGTAGGGAAAGTGGGAAACTGTAGGGAAACCTTCGTAAATACCGTGGAAAATAAATTGTAGGGAATTAAAACCCACAAAGAAACCTACACAACACTCTTAGTAAATGAGGGCCAATGAGTTGTGCCAAGTTATCAGTTTAGGTCTGCTATGCTGGTGCCTTTCATTACAAATCAGGTAGCACACTGAGGTAAATAGCATTCCCAGAGGTAAGTCACCGGGGATCAGGGTAATGCTCATTTCAGGCGAGGATGGTTGACTAAACTGAATGTTTTTAGAATCCAGCTGTGACATCATCTGCGATTTATCTGGAAGTTTCTGACCGAATCCCTCACTGAGCGCTGCCCGTGTGAACAGGAAATTGCTGTAATACAATTTGTTCCAGGTGAACAGTCACCAGGAATTTGCTTGAGTACAAATTAGCTGCTTAAAGCCAATGCGGTCAGTGACAGGCCGGAGAACAACACGATTGGTGCTAAATATCATCGTGACCTTGTTCTACGTGACCTGATTAAGGTGTCATTTTTCCTACAGAAAAGGTTGGGGGTCTTAGAAACAGAGACCACGATAGTTTAAAATTTGAAGTGTACATCCTCAGGGAAAATTCGAGATGATAATATTAACAAGTGACTGACTGACTCAAATAGGTTTTCTGAATTGTGAATAGACACTTTGGCATGGAGGTAAATCTAAAAAGATAAGTTAAGAAAAAAATAAGGTCTCTTTTTCTCAGAAACAGCACCACTCCTTTTCTACAGGCTGTGTCTGGTAATGTAGCTTAGGCTAGGTTCACATCTGCTTTGGTTTGCACAATGGAAACCAACAAAGCCCAACAGACCCCCAATGACTTTAAAGGGATACTCCCGTGGAAAACATATATATTTTTTTTTTTAATTAACTGGTGCCAGAAAGTGAAACAGATTTGTAAATCACTTCTATTAAAAAAAAATCTTAATCCTTCCAGTACTTTTTAGGGGCTGTATACTAAAGAGAAATCCCAAAAAGTAATGCATTTCCTCTGATTTCATGACAACAGTGCTCTCTGCTGACCTCTGCTTTCCATTTTAGGATTTGTCCAGAGCAGAAGAAAATCCCCATAGCAAACATATGCTGCTCTGAACAGTTCCGAAATGGACAGCAGAGGTCAACAGAGAGCACTGTGGTCATGACATCAGAGGAAATGCATTTATTTTTTGGATTTCTCTTTAGTATACAGCCCCTAAAAAGTACTGGAAGGATTAAGATATTTTAATAGAAGTGATTTACAAATCTGAACAATGTAGAAAAACCGCACTCACCCGATCTTCGTGCATAGATAACTTGATTCCGTGAAGTATAAACATAGAACACAGGGGACAGGCAGTCGGCAGGAATGCCGGGGAACACGAGGTGTAGTTACAACTGTTTCACGGGAACGCAGCCCTCTTCATGTGACTCCTCAGATGAAGAGGGCTGCGTTCCCGTGAAACAGTTGTAACTACACCTCGTGTTCCCCGGCATTCCTGCCGACTGCCTGTCCCCTGTGTTCTACGTTTATACTTCACGGAATAAAGTTATCTATGCACAAAGATCGGGTGAGTGCGGTTTTTCTACATTGTTCTGATTCCGTAGCGATTTTTGCTTTCCTGACCAGCACCCCAACTTAGCATTAGGGATCGACCAATTATCGGTATGGCCGATATTATCGGCTGATAATCACGATTTTGGGCATTATCGGTATCGGCAATTACCTTGCTGATAAGCCGATAATGCCCCGCCCCCCGCCGCCCCCCCCGACCCGCCGCATCGCACCGCGACCTCCCCCCCCGACCCACTGCACCACGTCGCACCCCACAACGTAGTGCTGGGCGGTATATCGGTATGGATTTTTGCCCATACCACTATACCGGTCGGGCCCCTCCCCCACCCTCTGAGTCAATAAAAAAAATTAAACTTACCCGTAACGGGGGTGGTCCGGGCCATCCATCCTTCCTGTAGTGTCCGACGGCATTCCGGGTGGAGGGTGAATCGGTCCGGGCTGTCCTTCTCCGGGGATGCTCTTCTCCACTCCGGGCAGGCTCCGGCCTAGTACGCTGCATAGACGCCGCTACGCCGTGACATCAGGTGCGTCGCTGCGCACGGGCGTCACTGCGCAGCGGCGTCTATGCAGCGTACTAGGCTGGAGCCTGCCCGGAGTGGAGAAGATGACCCCCGGAGAAGAAGGACAGCCCGGACCTGTTCACCCTTCACCCGGAATGCCACCGGATACTACAGGAAGGAAGGATGACCCGGAGCACCCTGACAGGTAGGGGGAGAGAAGCGGGTGGTGGCGGCGGCGGCGGCCTATGGCCCCGCAAAAGCCACTGCAGTGCATTGATTTAAAGCGCCCGCTTTAAATCAATGATCTGCAGCAGTGTCGAGGGGGGATAAATAGCCGATAACTTATACCGGAATATCGGTATAAGTTATCGGCTATCGGCCCTAACCTCCACCGATTATCGGTATCGGCCCTAAAAAAAACGATATCGGTCGATCCCTACTTAGCATAGACTGTATAGTCTCCATTCATGCCTGGATCAGCGGATACCATACTATCAAGTATATTGCCTTCACCTGCATAGCAGTGCCGGACTTGTACTTTTTCTACTTTTGATTTACAAATCTGTAACTTTCTGGCACCAGTTGAATTAAAAAAAAAAAAAGTTTTCCACGGGAGTACCCCTTTAATTTCACTGGACAAATAAATTGCGCTTATAACGCTGGTTATTTGAAAGAAATCTGCAACAGAAGCTCCAAATGAAGCCTCAGAAGCAGATGGGAACCTAGCCTTATCTCTATTCAAGTAACTGTAACTAAGCTGCAATACCACAAAGTGCGAATAGGAGGCGGTATGCAAAAATGAAAATATAGCTGGGAAATGAGGCAGCTCATCTCAGTCTGGTTTTATATAAAGGACTTAAATAAATCTAGAAAGTTTTACCATAAAATCCTATTGTTTTTCTTGGACATATGAGTCCAAGGGTTTAAAAGACAGAAAACTGATGAAGTAATCGTACACTTATGTTTTAGGTCTGGACTATTTGAGCCGGCATTCTACTATCAGTGGTCTTCTGATGAGTGAAGCATAATGGAAGATGGAATCATCGGGGCCCATGAACTGAGACCCCCACTGAATATGCCACAGCCTGGTGCATAGTACACTTTCAGAATGGTCCTAAATATCAATGACTTCAAATATTGTGAACCAAGCTCATTCTTAAATAAGTCAGGTTTGCAGGCATCAAATTGAAATTGGAAAATCCTGCAGGTAACTGGATCGCTGACTCCATTATCTGCATGTTTTTGCATATAAAGTAATTTAGCTCTAAATGAACAATTAAAATTGAAAAGCGGCTGAGCAGCGGCGGTACATGGTTTAATTCTCCTCTTATCGCCAGGTCTGTTCAGGAGGCTATGCACCATGAATTCATGGGGCACAAGGCTATGTCACATGTTTACTAAAATAAGTTTGAGGGAAGGGGGGGGGGGGGGGTTAAGAGACTAATTCTTTGAAAACATCCATAGAAAAAAGTCTGGAGACAAAGCTTGTGTAATGCCATGTGCGGCACCAGGGTATCATCTGCATGGAATCTGTTTTATCTACTCTATACCAAAAGACACAGTTACCTCCCTTTAGTCAGACAGGAAGTAGCTATCTGACATCTGCCACAGTCAACCATATTAGCTGTCATGGCTCTTTGTCACAGTGTCACCCACACGTTCCTGTAGTCTCAACCATGATCTGGTATAAGTGGCCAAATATCTATTTGTTCATGACCAGCACATTCACTAGCAGACATGAGCAAATTTTGGTCTTTTGAGTTTGGAAGCCTAAGACAATCTAGATAAAATAATTCTCTAAGCTAAGAGTAGGGTAGATAGGGGGCCCTCCTTGAGTTTGTGGTCCAACTGGCTCCTGTTCAGCTGAAGCCAGCCAGACCTGCCACCAGGGATGCTTCAGAATGACCAGAACCTTTATTATAATTATTGCTTAAAGAATGAATGTTGGGGAGTGCAGGTCAGCCATGACACCAGTGAAAGCGGAGGTAGCTAGACTCTCTTCCAGTTAAAAGGGATTGTCTGCCATTTTTAGCAGAGACCAGGTACCACTGGCACAGCAGGGTACTGGGCAGAGAAGTACAGCCATTTTTTTTTCCAAGACTATTTAAAATTAGGATTAAAACAGTGGACCACCTTTTAGCTAGAAATCCATATGGCTGGCAGATAGAACAAATTTAACAACTATAAGCATGTTATGTCTCAGACACAGATCAGATTCTACAAGTGGTGGAAAACCAAAAGGAAGTGACCAATGTTTTTAACTAGTAAGGAAATTTAGGATAAGTTGTGAAGAACCTAAAAAAACATTAAGTTTCAGTACAAAAAAGTAAAACACAAAAAAACAAACAAAAAAAAAAACCCAATAAGAACAGTTCCTATTTTGGTGGACAAGGTCAAATCATGTATTATATAGTCAGCATAGGCATCTATATCTATATGATATGGATAGAAAGATAAATGCATACATATAAACTAGGTAGATATGATGTAGATAGATAGAGTATGAAGGAGGTAAGTAGGTAGGAACATATGAGATAATAAGATAGATGATAGATATATAGATGAGAGAGATAAGACAGATAGATAAATCAGTGTTCCCCTCCAGTTGTTGCAAAACTAGAACTGCCGGCAGGTACACTTGTTGGGAAACACTGAAATAGATTGATAGATAGATTAGATGAGAGAGATAGGACCGATATCCTACCGGGTCACAGATGAATGGGAGCAGACTTCTTATCTTCCCTGTACTAAGCACAGGAGGGAGGAGCAACATGTAAGGACCATGTGCAGCACCTGAACTGTTCCCCTGCCCATGATAGTCAGCCATTAACTTGAAGGGCCAGTATATAATGCTATATTTACCCTTCAGTGACTGCTACAGAGAAAATGTTTTACTCAGATGATACTTCTCCAGGTGAGAACAGTTGGTGGTCAGGGGGTCCAGGAGTCAGATGCGCGACCTGCTATTTTGATACAAACCATATGGGCCACAACTACCAAAGTCACTTTTTTTGCACTGTAGCAACCTACTTTATTAAGTTGTCCCTTGTTGTCACCAATAAACGCGATTGTGTGTTCTTCTTCTACAGTAACAGCAATGGCAGTAAGTCGAGCATCTGGACTCTCAAACACAGGTGCAGCTTTCAGAGGATCCCAGCTTGCCATGGGGCTTGGAGTATGGTCTGAGCCACATGGATAAGCATCTAGTGTATCCTGCAAACATAGAGAATATTCTATAAATGAATCCAATGCAATAGAAATGGGTCTGAATCTCATAATTAGTAGTCATAAAAACTGATTTTATTTCCACTAGAACATCAGCTTATGACCTACAAGAAAATGGGGTGACTATGGCTAAAGATATTGGGCCAAGACAAGGCACCATTGTGGGGTGTAATTTATAAAGGGTGACAGCTAATAAGCTAAATTACAGGCAAAGAGGGTAGGTTAAGCATGTTCTTAAACCTCAGAAACAAGGGCAGTGCATGGCACATAATTCTTTCTTTGGTGTTTATTGACTCTGTCCACACGTTACATTATGGTACCATTGTGATACTGTTCTACTACAATTTTAGAAAACAATGTCATGCCCTGCCCCCCAGGCCCTACACTTGGCCTAACACAGGGTGTCAATTACACCTGAAGTATTCCTTTAATTACATGGGCAATGGGGGAGATTTATTAAAACCTGTGCAAAGGAAAAGTTGCCCGTAGCAACCAATCAGATTCCTTCTTTTAATTTTAAAGAGGGCTCTAAAAAATAAAAGAAGCGATCTGATTGGTTGCTATGGGCAAATCGTCAACTTTTCCTCTGCACATGTTTTGATAGATCTCCCCCAATGTGCAGACAGGTGAAAACAATACTCACGGAAGGAAGCTGGACACAGTTTGACTTCACATCGTATTCAATATATGCCACTTCTCTGTCATCTTCATCTTTCCCATCCCTGGTGTAACAAATGTCTCGAGTCTGATTGATCAGGCGGTCAATAAGATCCATAGGATATAAACACAGACCCGATTCTTCACCAACTTTACCAGAAGCTGCATGCCACTGAGAGAACACTGCAAAGAGAACATCTCCATTGGTGTTTAAAACCCCCCTTGCCATCTTCTCTCCAGGCTGGGAGACATAGGCAGCCTGAAGAAGATTGTAGCTTCTACTACTATCTTTAGTTTGGCAACTAAGAGGCAACTCAACATAGGAATAGTAATGGGAGTCATCAGGGCAGATACGGGAAATATAGGTTTTATATTCCCGGGAGGGTGATTTTAGGTCACGACGATAAAATAGGAAATATACATTGGAACGGTGAGAAAAGACTTTGACAAAGTGGTGGTTATACTCTGAGAGTCTCCCAACTACTGCTAATTTGGCTGTCTCTTCATATGAGAAGACGGAATGAGAGTCACTTCCACCATTCAGATTGCGAGTCGTGATGGGAGGAATGCCACCCACTCCTTTACTGGTGTATCCTCTTCCTACAAACAAAAGAGGTGTGCCATCCTTGGAAAGCCCAGCCAAGCCAACCGTGGTAACATTTGGATCATTTGCAGCCACATACTGAGAGTCTACTGGTCTTTCGGGTCTAAAGAGGACCTCATTAATAGATCCTAACAGTCTTTTCTCGCAAATGCCTTGAAAAACACTGCCACATACTATGATCTCTTTTTGGCTTGGCACCACCAGCAAAAGCTTGTTGTGGTTATTTGTATTCTGTACATGTGCACATTCGCTGGTGACTGGCGGTAAACAGTCCTTGCTATCCAACACAGGTCCAGTCTGAACTGGTTCCGTCTCAAGCATTAAATCCTCCGTCAACTGGTAAAGATTGTTTGTGGCACCAAGATATAGAGTCCCTGTGTTGGCATCCAGGGTGAGGTGGTTGAACATTGTGCTGTTCTGTGAAAATGTAAAATAGGCTTGTGCACTGGAGATGCCAAGAAAACACAAGGCGGTAAGGAGGACAGTTCCTGGTGGCATGGTGATCATTCTGTAATAGAAAAATATATTCATTAGTTCATACAGAGACATGGGCAAATGATCTGTAATTTAACATTAAATGTCTCAATATGATTATATAACATCAAAGACCCTTCTAGGGAATTTAGAGTTCATATGATCCCCATTCAGGACCCCTGAATATTATTTAAAGCCAAGAGCAGTTACTAAGCCCGTCTGTCACTCTGGTGGACCCAAAAGGTCCATACAGTACACAGACAGTCCCTTGATTCTAATTAGATTCTTGTATCACTTTATTTCCCTCTAGGTGGCACTCTAAGGGAATTGAACACTTGCTGCCAGGTTTCCCAACAGATTATAGCTGAGGATACCCTTCGATAAACTCATGGACAAGCCCTTTTAGTGTACAGTGATCCCTCAACTTGCAATGGCCTCAACATACAATAGTTTCAACACACGATAGTCTTTTCTGGACCATCGTAAGTTGAAACCAGACTCAACATACAATGTACAGACAGTCTAGATCTGTGAAACGTGTCAATGGCTGGAAGAACCGACCAATCAGAATGGGCATTTTACTTGTAAAACCCCTGTCTTACTGAAGTGCATGCACTGACTGGTGTCTGGTAGCGCCCCCTACAGTACAGGGAGGTATTACATGTTCTGTACACATTACCTGTACCAGGGTTAGCTGCTCCTTTGGACACCAGGTGAGGGCGACTCTATTACTTTTTTGGGACATTGTGTGTACTGTCCTCTACATAGACCAGTGTTTCCCAAGCAGGGCGGCCCCAGCTGTTGCAAAACTACAACTCCCATGCTGGGAGTTGTAGTTTTGCAACAGCTGGAGGCTCCCTGCTTGCGAAACAATGACACAGACAGTGATTTACAGCTCCCAGCAGATCTTTATTACTTTTATATGTAAGGATTTGCTTTATCTATATTAGTTATCTACTTATTTTTCTTTAATTCTCACTTTTATCCTATTTTTGGATGACATTTTGGTGCCTTTAGAACCAATTACCAGGTTTCCATAGCGTTCTGGTCTCAACATACAATGGTTTCAACATACAATGGTCGTCCCAGAACCAATTAATATTGTAACTTGAGGGGCCACTGTAATTATTGTATTGTTCCTTTAATTTCAGAACTCGATCAGACTCAAAGAGTCCAGACAAGGGATGGAATTTTGTATTCACTTAACATCGTAGAATAACTTTCATTCTCTATCGCTTGGAAAGAAAACTTGAGTACAATCCTGTATAAAGAGGATTTTTACACTGCAGCCACTGATGACTGCAGCTTCTACATGAATGTCCTATTTAGCAAAACCACACAAATCTAGCCCTGACTCAAAAGGACTCTCTGTACGGATACCTCTTCAAAGAGAAACGCTTCGCCCCTGTAAACATGGGCCTATGATGCTGTTTATGTGTTCACGGCAAATATTTTAAGCATGCCTGTTTCTTGTGCTTACCAGATAGAGGAAGCCTTAATTTTGGAACGGGAGAGCTGGTTCTAGCAAAAAAACTTAAAGGGGTACTCCCGTGGAAAACTTTTTTTTCATAAATCAACTGGTGCCAGAAAGTTAAAGGGGTATTCCAGGAAAAAACTTTTTTATATATATCAACTGGCTCCAGAAAGTTAAACAGATTTGTAAATTACTTCTATTAAAAAATCTTAATCCTTTCAGTACTTATGAGCTTCTGAAGTTAAGGTTGTTCTTTTTTGTCTAAGTAATCTCTGATGACACGTGTCTCGGGAACCGCCCAGTTTAGAAGCAAATTCCCATAGCAAACCTCTTCTAAACTGGGTGGTTCCAGAGACACGTGTCATCAGAGATTACTTAGACAGAAAAGAACAACCTAAACTTCAGAAGCTCATAAGTACTGAAAGGATTAAGATTTTTTAATAGAAGTAATTTACAAATCTGTTTAACTTTCTGGAGCCAGTTGATATATATATATATATATATATATATATATATATATATATATATATATATATTTTATTTATTTATTTATTTAAAGTTTTTTCCTGGATAACCCCTTTAAACAGATTTGTAAATCTCTTTTATTAAAGAAAATCTTAATCCTTCCAGTACTTTTTAGGGGCTGTATACTAAAGAGAAATCCAAAAAAGAAATGCATTTCCTCTGATGTCACAACCACAGTGCTCTCTGCTGACCTCTGCTGTCCATTTTAGGAACTGTCAAGAGCAGGAGAAAATCCCCATAGCAAACATATGCTGCTCTGGACAGTTCCTAAAATGGACAGCAGAGGTCAGCAGAGAACACTGTGGTCGTGACATCAGAGGAAATGCATTTCTTTTTTGGATTTCTCTCTAGTATAAAGCCCCTAAAAAGTACTGGAAGGATTAAGATTTTTTAATAGAAGTGATTTACAAATATGTTTAACTTTCTGGCACCAGTTGATTTAAAAAAATAGTTTTCCACGGGAGTACCCCTTTAAGCTAAAAGCTGATGGACTAAGTTGCTGCAAATTTATTAAGAGGTGCCTGTTTCTTAATACATTTGTTGCATCTGTGCGCCAGATACTTAAATATACACAAGCCCATAGATTCTAGCTACAATATATGGTAATTTCTGGTGTAAAATAAAGTACATCTGTCATCCTGCTGAGGGCCCCATCCCTCCTGCTTAAGTCACCTTATTTATTTATTTATTTTTACAAAGTGATGCTAGTGGTGCAAAAGTAACAAACTTTACACCAGAAAACATATAGAGGGAGATTTATCAAGGGATTTAGAGGTTTTTTTTTTCTTTCAAAAGTTGCAAAAAAAGTCGCACGTGCGCGTAAGCAACTTTTTACGCAATTTTTGTGGGTAAGCAAAAAATACCAATCAGCCCTACCTAAGCAATTTTCACTTTGCAGTGATCGGGAATTTATCAAGTGCGAAAGTCGCATGTAAGCAAAAAAAGAAAAAAAAAAACAGCCACCCTTTAGACCTGGCTTACAAACTTGCCTCTGACAGCAATTTTTAAAAAGTCGCACAAAAAGTCGTAACTGCACAGCTCCGCTCCCCGGCTACCCGCCCGCATCTATCACCCCCTGCTAGCTGTTGGAGAACTATAACTGCCCTTACAGTGAGTACATGCTGGGAGTTATAGTAACAACAGCTTGGGGGCGAGAGGTAGATATGGGGAGCGAAGCTGGCTGACAGGAATATGAAATTACAGCACTGTAATTTCATATTTCCCGGACAGACCTGTGATTGGTCCAGACCTCCTGGCCAATCACAGCTGCCAGAGGGAAATATGAAGTTACAGTGCCGTAACTTCATTTTCCCCGCTGGGAAGCCAGGGAGCAGAGCACAATGCCGCCCGCTTCCCTGGCTTCCTCGTCACCCGCCCGCGCCACTCTACTGCAACTCCCAGCATGCCCTTACAGTAAGGACATGCTGGGAGTTGTAGTCGTGCAGCGGGGGCAGATGACAAGCACAACTCTCGCCTGCCTGTGTCACAAGACTACAACTCCCAGCATGTGCGGGCGGCAGTATGTGAGTGCAGGTGACAAGCTTCCCTGACTTGCTTGTCACCCGTCTGCACATCTTCAACCAGTCCGCCATCGCATGACTACAACTCCCAGCTTGCCAGGAGATGTGGGGGTGTGTTACAATAAATGTCATTTCAGATCAGTGTATCCTGTGGACTACTACGACAACCAGCGTTTTTTTTTTTATGTTAATAAAATGGTTAACAAGGGCTTGTAGGGGAGTGTTCTTTTTTTAATAAAAGTTCTTTGTAATTTACTTTACAGGCTTAGTAGGGGAAGCTATATTATAGACGGAATCCATTACTGAGCCGGGGCTTAGTGTTAGCCCCAAAAACAGCTAGCGCTAACCCCAATTATTACCCCAGTACCCACAGCCACAGGGGTACTGGGAAGAGCCAGTACCAACAGGCCCAAAGCATCAAAAATGGCGCTCCTGGGCCCAGGCTGGTGTTATTTAGGCTGGGGAGGGCCAGTAACAGTGGTCCCCGCCCACCCTGGTAACGTCAGGCTCTTGCTACCTGGTTGGTATCCGGCTGAGAATGAAAAAATAAACATATCTTCATTCTCAGCCAGATACTAACATATATATATATATATATATATATATATATATTGCACTTTTTTTTCACAGCTGCGACTTGAGGTAGGGTTACAAAGTGTTGTTCTGAAGTCATTTATTGGTTTTTGCTTATGTGTGCTAAAAAATGGTATTCAAAAACTATTTATTGGTTTTTGCTTATGTGAGCAATCCCCTCCCTCTGCAATTCTCTCCCCCCTCCCTCATTGTAAGGTCCTTACAGTGAGGACAAACCCCTCCCATATACTTGCAAACCCTTCCCACAATAACCCACACCCCTTATTGTCAAAGCTTCAAGTTGCATTATATACTTAAATAGGGTTAGTCGTAGGTGGTGGCAAAGCCCCCATTTTTTAGGAGTCCCCAAAGAACTGGACCACTAAAAACCACCAGTTCATAAAATAACAAGGGGTATACCATTAACCCCTTCACTGCTCTAGATCACCAGAGACTTTACACTTTGTAAAATGTATTAAAATAATAGTAATGATTCATTATATTATCAAAATAATACTATGTTCTTAATGTGAATAGTGAATACATTTCTCAGTACTTCGTAATAATTCATTATATTATCAATACAATATGTTCTTTGTGTAAATAGTGAATACATTCATCAAGTTAGTAATAATTTATTATATTATCAATATAAAATGTTCTATATGTTAATAGTAAATACTCAATACTTGATGAAATACAACATGTGAGGGTTTGTTTTAGGCATTTTTGTAAGGTGGCCACATGGGTGTAAACCGGTCAATATCTCTACTGATTGAGAACAATGAGTCTGTCGGAACTTGGAGAGTCTGTTTGATTTCCTTGCCGGCTTATGACCTTGGGCACGTCGCTTAATCTTATAATGTCTCCGGCTCAGGCACGTTTGGGCTCATCAATATAAAGGGACTTGACACTACTATAAACATTAGACAATAGGTAGAATACTGACATATAGAAATACAACATTCGCCAATATAATCTCTGGATAAATACTCCAAGGAGTGGTAGAGGAGAGAACAAGATTTACGGGCGATTATCCTAGTGCTTGCACAGTACAAACCCCAGGTGTATGGTTGTTTACCCGGAATTAATGCTGATGAATTTGTAGGATAATTTACCCTTAGGATGTTTAAAGTCAACAATTCGATACAAAGGAGGCAGTGGGCCCACTACTTTATATGCCTGATCTGGAGTGAACTTGTGCAGTTGCACAGAGGTCCAGTTGGTACAGGGCTCACTCTGCCTTCTGTGCCCGTCCCTGGATAATGTGTTACTTGTAGAACCCAAAGAGGTAGTTTCTATATCGAACTATCCTGTGAACTCTCAGTCACCTCCTCCTTTAGAAAGATTTTCACTTCCATTTCCAATGTAACGATAGCCGACCATAGGACACAGCTAAAGCCATACATTTACAGGCAAGGATGTCAGCTGAAATTTTTCTTGGCCCTACATATACAGCTTACATGTGCAGCTATAAAACAACCATATGTATAAGACGCTAAACAGATATTCTAGAACTTTAAAACTTATTCCCCATCTACAGGAAATGGGGAAAGGATCCTGGGAAGGATCCAACCTCTGAGATCCTTCACCGTCTCCAGAACAGGACCCCAGCTCTCCCTGTGTGTGGAGTGGTAGGGTCGACACGCATGTAATATCTATGGCAGCGATGGAGATATACGAGTGCTGTACTCTGTGGAGCTGGAGCCTCCCCCCCCCTTTTCCCTGTGTTCTTTTGGATTGCTGTACTCTGTACTGGTATCTCCTGTGCTCCCATACACAGTGTAAGGAGCATGTGCTGACCTCGCCACTCTATGTAGGGGTGAGCCAAAGCCTAGTTCTAGAGAGTGCAGAGGGACCCCATCGTTTGGACCCCTGCAATCAGACACTTATCCCCTATCCTGCAGACAGGGGATATGTTTTAAATACTGGAGTTCCCCTTTATGTGATCTATATTATCTTTCTAAGACTCTAACATGTCTATCTCTCTAATGTTTTATAGTTGAACATTTTGTCCCCATGAACATCCCTCAAAAGGAAATGATTTTATTAATGGCAGATGTTTTACCAGATGAAGCAGAGGAACAATAATATGGATTTATCAACAAATAAATCCCACTTAGTACTTTGTTGCTCCTCCTCGGGCTTTTGTGACACTTTCTTTCAACTTTGGCATAGCAGTGACAAATCAGCTTTACAGGATGGAGTCTTGTCATGGGCCAATATTTTACATTTCTATGATAGGTTTTTGAGATCCAGACTATTTGTTGGCCATGTCTTTGAGTTCTTATGAATTTCTTGAAGAAAAGCTTTAACACTCACTGCTCTATGGCAAGTTGCATTATAATGAAAATGTACTTTATTATTACCAAACTTACTTCCTATCAATGTATAAAAAAACGTGTCAAAACTTGTACAAGGACTTTTAAGGTAATGATCACCATCTTTCCTGACATGTCATAATGGAGAGGAGGGGAGTGTCGTTTCCTTCAGGCATCTTCTTTATTGTTTTGTCTTGTAACACATTTAACAGCAAACTGAATGGGAACAACCAACATCTTTTTTCACACTCCATCTTGAGTTTTCTACTCCTTTCCATTGTTTCCATTAACAGTTCTCTTGTTGGGGACAAGTTTTCTTCTAGTTACCAAAGTGTACAGCTTTGTAAAACCCCTAAGCCCTTTTCCTTAGGAATGCAGAATAAGTCACAATTTTAGACTTCTTTGATTCCATAAATTTTCTCCTCAACCTTGAGCGATTTTATAGTTTTTCCTCTATTTTTCTACTTAATGTTCCCAGAACAGTTTTCAAACATTTTGATTGCAAGGTGAGATTTTTAATTCCTTTCTCTTCCATATTTTGAAATGCTTCATCATTTGTATGTGAACTATTCCTCCAACAGGGATAATCTGTAATCTGAGCTCCAATGGTGCTAATAGCTCTGTTTGATGGGCGCACCTTACCAGCTTTTATAATTACAGAACAAATTTAGGTTCTTGGAACCGAAGCTCGATCTCCAACCTGGCTAATGAACCTTAGCCCATCTGCTGCCATTAAGTCAGGAAAATATTGGTTGCGCTTTTCCAATGCACCTTTGTTTTACGAATGGCCATGGCACAAACAGAGACCAAGCTAGCCAAGTGTGGCTGCCTTACCACAGCACATTAGTCTGTATATTAGTTGGGAATTTATAATGCAGAACCAGTATCATCCTTCACCCATGTGCCATGTAACAAAGACAAATCACTCCGGCCACATGCTCACAACCTCTTAATGGATGTGTAAATATAATTTACAGTGATTGGAACCCGCACACTAAGCTTATTATACATGGTTTGTTCTCTATAACTCCTTCACTGCTGGTCTAGAAGATACTACAGCACAGTAAGTTTTACATATAATAAAAGCAGCCACTGGCCAACAAAGGGGGGGGGGGGGGGGGGGGTATCTAAAGCTTCAAAACTAAGTGTTACTTACCCTGGAAAAATATACATAGATAGACAGACAGACCGACAGACAGGCAAACATATTTGGGTGTATTCACACTTTGTTTACAGTGGAAAACTCACAATATGTACCCGAAACATATACGAAGGCCAAAAAAAGAGTCTTTTTAAGCTTCATTGCATGTAGGTATGTCTTGTATAGAATAGTGTAGTACTATTGTAATGTCCCAGTACCGTTAGGCCTTGTCAGGTTGAGACCCTCAGGGGCATGGGGGCTCCCCTGCAGGGTCTCCCCGTTGTTTCCAGAATGTTGTGTATATTACTTTAATGTATAGACAGGATCCTAATGTATAGATAGAGCAGAGGACCTGTGAGAGGTTGTCTCAAGGACCTGTGTAAGTCTGTCACATGTTATGTTATGCAGTCACATGATTTGTTGTCACATGTTCTCCCAGAGAGCACCAGCTTAATCTATGACTGCAGCTTGACCAATGGGGCATAGTCCAGCCCCCCACTATATAAAGGGGTGACCATTACAATCCACTCTTTTTCTGCTGAGGACAGCTAAGCACAGACATCACAGATCTTGTGTCCAGTACATCTGGGGGCCACAAAGCCATCACACCAGCCACATTGTCAGTAAGTCATCTCATCTATGTCTGCTGTCTCTACTGAAGTCAAGACACTGATCAAGTCTATTCTAGTCTGCGTGGCTGAACTAAAGTCTATTACAATAACTACAAGTCCCAGCAAGCTACAGGGCCCTTTCCGTTTTACTGGTCAACTCTCTGGTCTTTTTAAGTGGCAGAGGAAATTCTGGGCCTACTTAGGCACCACGGCCCCGATGCAAATTCTACCTCTGCGACCCCCATAGCTAAGCCACTGTAGATAACCCTGTCAGGGTGAAGGAGTCTGCAATCATTATTTACAGATTAAAGAATGCAGTTTTTTGTCCTCGGACAAAGTGGTTGTATTTTCATAGAGGTTTAATTAGATTGTTGGCACATATTCACTAAAGAACATTATTTTAGGCTGATAAAACAACTTGCCCAAGGACGCAAGGATTAGAGCCAGAGGTTTGATCTTCAAAGTGTTTTATGGAAGAAGGGCAATCTCTACTTGCAGAATATCAATCACCTCTAAAGTTTACAACATAACTTTTATTAAAGGGGCACAAAGATTTGCTTAACCAAGAACAAAAAAAGGGATAATTCATAGCCTCTTATACTGAACAAGTTTTCCACTTTGGACAATCACTTTATTGATTAGTTATATTATGAAGTGTTCAATTTCTATGCAGTGCCACCACAGGAGAAATCAAGTACTGCACAGTCCCCATTGAGGTCAATTGACTGTGTGGACATGACCAGTTCTCCAGACTTCCATGCTAAGGTTGCGCCACAAACCCACCTCTACTGACTAGGTTTAAAACTGGATTTTCCAAACTAGTAATCTCCTTTGAGGTTGTGGTTAAAGGTTGGCATTTACTGTAGTTATTGAGAATGGCGATGGGAAATCATGCAATTGCATCGGGCTGTCCTGTGCCCCCAGCAAAACTTTTATCCAGACAAGATTATCTAAAGAAGAAGCTAAACTCCCATGACACATCAGGCCTAACAATGTCAAAGAGTTATGTTCATACAGGATAACCCTGGTGTATTTTCCTTTAAAAACAGTGTAATAGTAACATATGAAGTAATACCCAAGAATATAGAGGTGCACTGTTCATCGGATCTTAAAAAAGCCATTAAAAGAAAAGGATATATCAAAGTAGTTTCCACCTAATATTGCGTAGAATATTGTGGTTTGGCGTGTGGTGCCTTTAAGACTGCTGTATGAGAAATGGCTGAAAGGCGATTAACGTATGAGCCCAGCTCACTGCAAAGCTGGGAATACTCTGAAAGGAATCATTTTCTTTTTGCTAAAGGTTTATATTACACTATGCCTGAGACACAGGGAGGGAGGCCGCCGCTTTACAGAATTTAATACATTCCTGTACTGTTAATGGGCCCAGTGATTATAGGAGCACTTAACTGGCACCTTCTGGTACACACTCAGTCCTACTATCTTTATAAAAAATCTTAGCAAGTAGATTACCCAGCATGCAACTCTGTACGCCTTAACCCTCATTGCTGCCTAGGACTTTGACCGAGTCTCATACCCAAATAAGATTTGCTTCTCAGTATAATGCAAGTCTTAAAGATCATAGAAGGAAGAGAATAAGAATGCCAATGGTCTCAGCTGTCTTAAGGCTTGGGTCATTTGTTGCAATATACTGTTTATCATAGATATGGATATCATTTTTTGCAATTAAAAGCCTCAGCATTCATTAACTATTCGTACCTCTGCAACAGGTGGACCATAGACAAGAGTGGCGCTGTTACAGGGGAAAAAAGGCTTTAAAAAGGGGTTATACCATGATAAACTTTCCCCAACAAACTTAATATTTTGTTAGGTTGAATGAAATTAAATGTATTTTTTTCCACTTCCCTTATCATATAAAAATGTGTGTGATGGGCGGAGCTTCTGATTGTCACTTGATTTGCTATAAACTTCATTTCCCAGCAGTCATTAGTGCAGATGATTGTTCCTGTGCTGCATGGAGATTCTAATCCTCATAATGGTAAAGTTATCTCTTCTCTCCTCACACAGTATACAGTGTTATAGTGAATATCAAACCTCCACTCCTGCCAAGTGAGTTACGTACATAATGTATATTAACCTCATCCTGGTCAGTGAATATTTAGCCAGACAGAGACTGCCTCACAAGTATGTAAGTGAACTATATGCAGTGTAGCAGCTGTGTGCTGCAATCTATCTAGCTTTATTTGGACTGTGTGTAAGGAAAACGGAGCAACTTAGCATGCCTGACCAGAAGAGAAAACTGCCTACAGGACATATTCCATGGTAACAAGCAAAAGACGAGAGAGAGAGTATTCAGTCTAAATTGGTATGGCTGTCTAAATTTCGGTAGTGTGAACCTGATCTTGTCAATAAATTATCACTGGACGAGTTAGTAGACACTTTAGGACTAAGTGCCTACACCACAAATACCTGTCCTACTCTCTCATTTCTACCAGTATGGTGGCATGCCCACTGCTGGGATGTAGTGTAATGCACATGTACATAAGGATTAGATAACAAAAACTATGTGATTGTGGAATTTTACACGATACTTAAAATTCATAGAATAAAATAAGTAATATAGGTAAATATAATGGGGTAGATTTATCAAAACCTGTGCAGAGGCAAAGTTGCCCAGTTGCCCATAGCAAGCAATCCGCTTTCTTCTTACTTTCTTAACAAGGCTTATGCAAAATGAAAGAAGCAAGCTGATTGGTTGCTATGGGCAACTGGGCAACTTTGCCTCTGCACAGGTTTTGATAAATCTCCCCTAATATGTACCTACAGCCATATTTCTATACATGTACATCTAACTTACGTTAGCATAGTCTACAAAGTCAGTAATGGCAAATAAAAAAATCAAGGCTCCATATCTATGACAAAGTATACACTGCTTCTTCTTATCTAGTTTCTTTTTTCTGTACAGACTAAACTCCTGAGCCTCCAGGGATTTTCCTCCTGTGACCTGAAGTTACTAGACGGGCTTTGGAAATCTGTGATCTATACAACAGGACTGCACAGAGGACATTTCGAACATCTCCCTTTTTGTCACCCGGATCAATACAATCAGTCAAGGTGTGTTTGCAAACCTAGGAAGTGTCCAGGGAGAAACATAATCTTGTTTTTCTCGGCTTGCTATCATCCTACACAACAGGAGACCCTGTTATTATGATTTATCGGGAGCCGCGCTGATCTGCAGTCACAGCAGTATATATCATGCAGAAAACAGGCAGTGATATTGAGGAGCATACTGGGTCTTACACACCATTTGCAATCTTGGTGACATTGAATATCTGCCCAGGTGTCAAATCCACATTACTGACAATGTATATGGAAAGGTGCACCTTGCATCGAAAAACTTGTGGACATTTCTGTATGACAATGTGATACAATTAAGAAAAAGCCCATATTTCATTCATTGCATCTTTATTGATGTGACAAACATATACTGTAAAATAAAATATGAAACACGGCATTACTTCTATAGGACAGCCTATTGTAAAACCTAATTCTGTCTCTTTATACCACATCATACAGTATATTATTTGGAGATATGTCATAATTGCTTAAATATTATAGATATCCTGTTTGGCATTATATCAGCTCGGCCTTGTGTATGGAACATGTATGGCAGCACACAATGGCCATAGAGCCTTTAGGTGGCCATACAGATTAGATAAAATAATCATTGAACAAACGATTATCTGATAAACAAATGTTTCATATAGATTTTCCCTGCTCCTAAATGCCATTTCTGCTTATAGATGTGTCACTTTATGCACAGGCACACTTCAGAACTCATGTAATAGTCCCTGTAATGGTTCCAGGGCTCAGAATGGTGGCAAACTGGTCATGAGTCTGCTGTATTAAGCAGATTTGGCTGGGAAAACTGTGTGTGACAGTCAGACCGCGTAATGACTCATTAAAGGGTCTGACTGTCACACACTGCAATATGCAGATATGCTATTCCGGAGCATGGAAAAGCTGGGTAAAACATTCTCATCTAACTTTTCTATGCTCTTGAATGGCATACAGTTATGGCTGCAAATGTTGGCACTCCTCAAATTTTTCTCACAGAAAAGGATTGCAGAAACACACGTTTTGCTATACACATGTTTATTCCCTTTTTGTGTGTGTTGGAACTAAACCAAAAAAAGCTAATTGGACAAAAGCAAATTGGACATAATGTCACACCAAACTCCAAAAATGGTCTGGACAAAATTATTGGCACCCGTAACTTATTATTTGGTTGCACACCCTTTGGAAAAAATAACTGAAATCTGTCGCTTGCTAAAACCATCAATAAGCTTCTTACACCTCTCAGCCGGGATGTTGGACCACTCTTCCTTTACAAAGTGCTTTAAGTCTCTCTTATTGAAAGGCGCCTTTTCCCAACAGCAATTTTAAGATCTCTCCACAGGTGATCAATGGGATTTAGATCTGGACTCATTGCTGGCCACGTCAGAACTCTCCAGCACTTTGTTACCATCCATTTCTGGTGCTTTTTTACATATGTTTGGGGTCATTGTCCTGCTGGAAGACCCAAGATCTCGGACGCAAACACAGCTTTCTGACACTGGGCTGTACAGTGCGACCCAAAATCCGTTGGTAATCCTCAGATTTCATGATGACTTGCTCACATTCAAGGCACCCAGTGCCAGAGGCCACAAAACAACCCCAAAACATCATTGAACCTCCACCATATTTCACTGTAGGTACTGTGTTCTTTTCTTTGTAGGCCTCATTCTGTTTTCGGTAAACAGTAGAATGATGTGCTTTACCAAAAAGCTCAATATGTCTCATCTGTCCACAAGATGTTTTCCCAGAAGGATTTTGGCTTACTCAAGTTCATTTTGGCAAAATGTTGTCTAGCTTTTTTATGTCTCTGTGTCAGTAGTGGGGTCCTCCTGGGTCTCCTGCCATAGCGTTTCATTTCATTTAAATGTCGATAGATATTCAAGCTGTCCTGAGGGCTCAGGGAGCATCAGTGTCAGCGTTAACTATCTTTGGAACTTGTTTGGGGCTGCTTATCCACCATCCGGACTATCCTACGTTGACACCTTTCATAAATTTTTCTCTTCCGTCCACGCCCAGGGAGATTAGATACAGTGCCATGGGTTGCAAACTTCTTGATAATGTTGTGCACTGTGGACAAGGGCAAATCTAATGTCTGGAGATGGACTTGTAACCTTGGGATTGTTGATATTTTTCCCAAATTTTGGTTCTCAATTCCTCAGACAGTTCTCTTCTCCTCTTTCTGTTGTCCATGCTTAGTGTGGCACACACAGACAGACAAAGCAAAGACTAAGTGAAATTCTCTCCTTTTTATCTGCTTTCAGGTGGGATTTTTATATTGCCCACACCTGTTACTTGCCCCAGGCGAGTTTAAAGGAGCATCACATGGAATCTTATTTATCCACAATTTTGAAAGGGTGACAATAATTTTGTCCAGACCATTTTTGGAGTTGACATTATGTCCAATTTGCTTTTTTTCCTCCCTTTTTTGGTTTAGTTCCAATATACACAAAAGGGAATAAACACGTGTATAACAAAACATGTGTTTCTGCAATAATTTTCTGTGAGAAATACTTCATTTTCTTGAAAAATCTCAGGGGTGCCAACATTTACGGCCATGACTGTATCTGCACCCTTTAGGCACTATAGAGAAGTCACAGGGCATTGGTGGGCACTAACTTTGCCCAGGTCACTGGTGGTGAGCACTATGGTGGCCATGTGCGCTTGGTCCTTCTGACAGAAGTCTCAGTTCTATCCCGTAGGGTGACTGAGCGGTGCAGCACCACTGCCGATGTACTTACGACATGGGGAGGTGTCTGTAGCACAGCCAAGCATCAGACACTAGAGGCTGCACAGCCGAGCTTTGGACACTGGGAGAGGTAAAATGGAAAGTGGCTTGACATTTATGTCAGGATTAGACAGAAATCTGGGAGTGCGTAGGATTAGCCGGACTCTCAGGTATAGCTCCCGCCCACAACATACCGAATACCCCCGCTTCTGTAAGTATTTCAGTGGGTCCTGTGGGATCCCAATCCCAATGCAGTCCTCTACTTTAGAGTGCTTTCGAATAGGCTGTCAGGTGTCATACATACCAAGTTATTTTCCATTAAAATTTATCAGAGGCACATACAGGTACAGTAAAAGCCCTACATGTACCCATGCACAGGGGTACTCCGGAGGGGAAAAAAATTTTTAATCAATCAACTTGTGCCAGAAAGTTAAACAGATTTGTAAATTACTTCTATTTAAAAATCTTAACCCTTCCAGTACTTATCAGCTGCTGACACCTCTGTCCATGTTAGGAACTGTCCAGAGTAGAAACAAATCCCCATAACAAACCTATCCTGCTCTGGACAGTTCCAGACACGGACGGAGGTGTCAGAGCACTGTGGTCAGACAGAAAAAAATTCAAAAAGAAAAAAGAACTTCCTCTGTAGTATACAGCAGTTGATAAGTACTGGAAGGGTTAAGATTTTTAAATAGAAGTAATTTACAAATCTTAGAGAATAAAAAGGAGATCACTAGCACTGGATGGGTCTAGTTTGATGTGTGATTGTACTGCTGCTTTACTATAAATGTGCTCCCCTATGGATGCACACTGTAAGTAAGTAATGTAAGTAATATACTGAAAAATTATTGAATAGTAAGCGCTGTATTATACACACAATTTACAAACTGACCTGTAGATAGTACGGTTGCTGATAAAAAATCGGTGGTTGCGGTGTAAGTGTGATGATCCCACAGCAATGCTGTTACAGCGCGATCGCTGTGTATTGCAGTGAAGAAGGTACCGCTCTGCAGATACGTGGGCTCCCTGAAGTGGTGTTCCAGAGGTTGCAAGTGGCTCTTATTGGATTGACTCCCGGATGTAGCGGGTTACTTCTTTTAATGTTGTTTCCCAGAGTGTTACTTCATGAAGGGTCCGGCCATCCAGACGAAGGAAGCAGAGACTTCCGAAACGTACAACGATAGCCTTGTGGACTGCTGAGGGTACCATAGTGACGTCACTCACAACACACTCAGTCGGAACCTTAACCTGATCGTAGCGTGCGTGCAAGTTGGTAGAGGCGCCACCGGCCGGGGCGCGCTCCCACTGCAATCCACGCTCCTTCCTAGAGACCGGACCCTTCATGAAGTAACACTCTGGGAAACAACATTAAAAGAAGTAACCCGCTACATCCAGGAGTCAATTCAGTAAGAACCACTTGCAACCTCTGGAACACCACTTCAGGGAGCCCACGTATCTGCAGAGCGGTACCTTATTCACTGCAATACACAGCGATCGTGCTGTAACAGCATTGCTGTGGGATCATCACACTTACACCGCAACCACCGATTTTTATCAGCAACCGTACTATCTACAGGTCAGTTTGTAAATTGTGTGTATAATACAGCGCTTACTATTCAATTATTTTTCAGTAATTTACAAATCTGTTTTACTTTCTGGAACCAGTTGATTAAAAAATTTTTTCCCACTGGAGTACCCCTTTAAAGTAATAAAAATGATTGATTTTAACAAAAAAAGATTGTTTATCTGGTACAATGTCACAATGAACAGACAAAAGACAGACCAACATCATGTGAACCCAAGTTGGCTATGTTTTCATCCAAAACTTGCTAGTCCATGAATGGAGATTTCATCAGGAGTCTGCACCGGCAAAACAAGCAAGCGCTTAGACTGCTCAAAAATGTTCCATCTCAATAGACAGCAAAGCATTTCAGAGCGGATTCCACCAAAAAGAAAGATGTTTATTCTTTTGTAAGAGTCTTGGGTCCGGAATTTACATGGCAGAACGTCCACCACGAAAATTCTGCAGTGTGTCTGGTGGAGCAGAATCCCACTGACAACAATAGGAGGCTGCTGTGCCATATTTTCCAAGCAGGAATTCCCTTTGGAATATCTTTAGTGTAAATGTGCCCCTTTAGATTTCTCCTACATATTCCACTTGCATCAAAAACAGTGTGTGTGTGCCTGTTAATGGCCATTTTAAAAACACAGAATGCACAGGATGACTTTCGTCGTATCATACCTCGTCCAAAAGTGAATCTTCAATACATATACCTACACAAGATCCTTCCCTCAATGAATGTGACCCTAAGGAATACATATGTAACCTGTTTTATTAGAAATTCAATGTGTCACAGTGATACTGTCTTTCTCATTATTGTGGCAGTATTTTGGGAACACTCCATCTGTTTTCGCCTTGCAAAATGAGTATCAATGAAGAATGCGGTACTTGACCACCTGAGGTTGATACGGCTGCCGCCAAGACAAGAAGGGTGATCTTGAATTTGGCTCCACGGTCATTTTCATGAGCCTCAGCTTTAGTAATGTCTTATTTACTGCTGCTAAGATTCATATTTTATTGCTTGGAAGTGGGAACCCTAAGTAATGGGCAATTCAGTCTAAACCAATCCCCATAGAACTCCTTAATACGTGAGCGCTCCAATATTGAGCCAACTGCTTGCGTTCTGCATTAAAATGTGCAGAAGGACTTAGGTCAAACACTCCATTTAGGAGCCATTAGAGGAGGCGCACTACTATATAATTATGTTTCCTTCCTGTGATACACTGATAAAGATCCGCCTGTGTATTAGTCCACAGGTTATTGCACTATTCATCACAGACAGGATAGACGCCAAATGTAAATGGAGAACTAAAACTACTCAGCTCTGTGCATGGCCAACTATTCTCTGATCTTCAGCTGTCAAGGAGCTCTCCACGCACCATATTGAAGTTTAGTAAATCTCTACTGATCCTGATATAGAGCCTTTATTATACTCCAGAGCTGCATTCAACATTCTGCTGATTTCAGAAATTAAATCTCCCAGCCTTTCTTGCTACTTCAATGTTTTCTGTGAAGGGTTATACATATGGATACCTCTTGTGGTGCGCCACGGGGTGTGAAGGTGATGGGCAAATGTTGTAGCCCAGGGGTAGATGGTATTAACCCCTAAATGTTCGTGACGCCAGGGCGTGGTTTGCCTATGTAACCACCCGAAGGTAGCTCTGCTAGTCCTAGTTAGGCAGGGCAAATAAAAGTCCACGGCCAGGTCAGGGTCAGCTTTACTGAGGTAGACCGATGGTAACAGTCTTTACAGCTTGGCCAGGATCCCAGAGAGGTGACCAGTAACACAGGGGACCTTGCAGCTTGCTGGGACTTGCAGTGACTTTGACAGACTTTAGCACAGCCACGCTGACTATAATAGACTTTACTTGACTGAAGATAGTGACAGCAGACAGAGATGACTTTACTTACTGACATGTGGCTACAGGTTAGGCTTGAGGCCTCCAGATGTGCTGGACACTGGCTCTGAGACGTCTGGACTGAACTTGACCTTGGCAGAAAATGAATCACAAGAGAGAGATTGTAGTACCTCCCCCTCTTATAAAGGTGGGCAGAGCAAGGAGCCCATTGGTCAAGCTGCAGGTCACCTGGTTAGCTGGTGCTCTCTGGGTAAAAAAACAAGTGAATTGAACATGTGACCACATTATCGTGTGACTAATAATGTGACCATATTAAATAGTATACAACTAATTACATCATGGGGTACACTGCAGGTGAGCCCTGGGGACGTGCAGGGACTCAAGCTGATAGGACTGTGATGCATATCCCGTACTGGGACATCAAACTCTTATAATGAAAATAGTAGAATTTCCTTATTTCCACAAACTATGTGGAATCCTCTCTTCATTTACCCTTTAGGGCTAAGTTTCCCAACCAGGGTGCCCCCCAGCTGTTGCAAAACTACAACTCCCAGCATGCTCGGACAGCCTTTGTAGTTCTAGTTGTAGTTTTGCAACAGCTGGAGGCACACTGGTTGGAAAACACTGCTTTAGGGCATATGGATGTCCCAGAGAAGGGTCTCAGACCTAGGATCCCCCTCTAATAGCCAAAGTGTAAAGCCACTGGAATATTCCAGATGGCAATGGCTACCGCCGTAATGAAGCTGCTATAGAATTATAGCTATGCAACCTAGTTTTAAAGGGGATGTCTTGCTTAGACACCCCCTCGTCTTGGACAGGTCCTTTTAAATAAAGCCATTTTAAGGAAGTCCTACTGAAAAGAAGCTAGAAGATGGCACATTTCAAACAGTTGTAATGGAAGATAATGGGGGAGATTTATCAAAACCGGTGCAGAGGAAAAGTTGCTGAGTTGCCCATAGCAACCAATCAGATCGCTTCTTTCATTTTTAACAAGGCCTCTGCAAAATGAAAGTAGCGATCTGATTGGTTGCTATGGGCAACTCAGCAACTTTTCCTCTGGACAAGTTTTGATAAATCTTCCCCATTGTTCTTTGAGTGAATATACAACCACTAGTTTATCTTTAGTAAGACATGTATAAGGGGCGTATTTATCCTCACATGCCTTGTGATAGAATTGGCGCTAAATGTTACGCTTTCCTCTCCGTAGGACAGAAGCTGCTGTGTAATACGTTCAGCACGGTCTTGTTGCTACCTGCTCTAGCTATGTGGTGCGAGAGCGCGGGATCTGAGGCTGCAGCTTTCCTCATCGCCGGAGCTTGTCTACACATCAGTGATTAGTCCTACTGTGTGATCTAATCACTGTTTTCCTTAATTGCAGACATATATAACCCCGGGCTCATTTCCAGCACCGCTCCAACATGTCCTCTACAAGATATACTCATTGTCTTCTAATCACACTGTATCGCTCATTGTCTGCCATTTTTTTTAGAAGGCTATTATGAGCTTAGCAACATTTCTGATGGTGACAATATAGTTTTACATTTCTTCTAACTGAATGGTTGGTAATTCCCTGTGTCGGATTCGGGATGAAGTATTGATACTTTTAAAGGAGCAGTAATTGACATGCTGGAAGTATGGGCGATAGCTACAGATCCTGTCGTCACAACATACATGTCTAGGGCACTGCCTGGGGAGGCGCTGCATGACACAAAATGAAATAATACCAAAGAGATAATACCTTTTAATGCCTGGAACTTAGCATAAAACTTTGTATTGTTTTTGCCCCCTTTACGGGCTAGGACTCCATGATGTCACCTGTGAGTCCTGGTAAAGTAGATTGACTACGAGGATTTCCTATCCCTGCAAAACTAATAATTTTTAAAGGGGTATTCCGGCCATAGACATCTTATCCCCTATCCAAAGGATAGGGGATAAGATGTCTGATCGCGGGGGCCGCCTCTGGGACCCCCTGCGATCTCCGTGCAGCACCTGCATTCTATGCTGGGCTGTTGCTGCAGTCTTGGAAACCTCTGTGTTTCCAGGACAGGAGACATGATGTCACACCACGCCCCCTCGTGACGTCATGCCACGCCACGCCGCCTCCATTCATGTCTATGGGAGGGGACGTGACCGAGATCGCTGCACCGAGATCGCGGGTGACCTATCATTTGTATAGGGGATAAGAGGTCTATGGCCGGAATACCCCTTTAACTAACAGGAAAAAATGACACCGGTAACCACACAGTGCCCAGTACAATAGTTGTTTTGTGCCCTTGAGGCACTTCAATGGACCTTTGGAAGCCCGTGTAACTGCAAAACTAGATGCCAGTTCCACACTCCCCGTTACGTCTGCTGTCCTGTTGTTCTGTGTCATGGATTGAAGATTAAAGATTTTTGAAGACATTATTTGGCACTGAGCACCACCTGGACAGGCTCGGCAGACCTACCTCATCTGTTATTAGTATACTGAAGCTGAAGCGTTTTGGCAGATATGGAGTAGTGTTGTGCCAGGTATTTATTTTCTTGTGTATTGGTAGTAACTCTATAAGCGAGATCACTATAGTCACACATGAAAAAGCTAAGTTGAAGCAGTCATGCCTCCTTCCATAGACATGAATGGAGGGGGCGGGGCGTGAAGTCACTAGGGGGCTTGGCCATGATGTCACGTTCCCTGTCTCGGAGGCAGCACAGAATGCCCGGGGCTGCACCAAGATCGCGGGGGTTACCTGCGGTGGGACCCCTGCGATCATAAATCTTATCCCCTATCCTTTGGATAGGGGAAAAAATGTATAAAGCCGGAATATCCCTTTAAATTAACTTATCCCCTATCTCACATAATATTGATAAGTTGCTTTTCTGGACCTGTATCAACAAGTCTGATTTCACCTATGTCTTGAAGGGCCCATCAGAGGTATTTGTTGGCAAACTCATTACATATACCTATAAAGTGTACCCCATAGTTGCATCTATCATACATAGATCCCATGTATAAGCTGTATCAGTGGAATAGCAAGAGAGCCTGCGCCATTCAATTCAGCAGCATATATGTCAGGGCCTTTCCCGAAGATATGACAAGTACTTTTTTTCATATTTTGTGACAAGTAAAAAAAATAATTTTTTCATATTTCCAAAAATATTTAAAAAATTTGAATTTTTTTTAACCTCTTAAAAAAAAAAAAAAATTACATTTGGTGAAACATTCCTTTTAACGTACACAGCTTATGCTGTATGAAATCAGCCTCAGCTAGTTAGAAGAGTGGCTACACAAAGCATCATTCACTCTGGAGTACCCAACACATCTGTGCAATACATCGATTTCATTGAACCCTGTGTAATATTTCATTTCCCCTACAGTGGCGCTGCAGGGAACCTGAATATTTGCTGCCCTTTTCCCTCATAGATTACAGTTGATCCCTGTGGGTTCCAGCTGTCAGACCCTCTTTGATCAGCTTATTACCAAGAGGCTCTTCTCACCATAAAGGATTGTTCCAAGTGTCCCCTTTAAGTATATTTCAGATTAATATTTTTTTCATCATTAATCCTATTAATACCCCTATGTCTCTTTCCGTTGTGCGAATCTGTTTTAATCCATTAAATAATTTTATGGAACAAGCCAAATGTCTAAAACACAGCAAAAAATATTTGCATAAGATCGTTGAATTCCATCCTGGCCACATCTTCATGCTGATACATTGTATTTCGGGATTGACAGCACACGGGACATAATGACACATTTTATGCCTCTGGTTCCAATTTACAAATAATTTTTTGGATGAAGGGAGGATTTTGGCTCCTGTTCATCATTACTCTAGGGTAGAAAGGGATAAAGCGACCCCTGAGGTGGTCCTTAAGAAAAGGAGCTCAAGATCCAATTGAGGTCATAAAGCAGAATCTGCACAGGTCCATCCTGCACCAGTATTATAAGCATCCTTCTGCGTAAATCGGCTTGGATAGCAGATGCATTCACTAAATCCTGGTGGCTCTCAGTAATGGAAATCAGAGACTGCCAAGGATGTGGAGAGCAGATTGGAGCAGAGAGTAATCACTTTTATACAGAGCTCGCTGGAAGCATCTAATGGCTTCGCCTGACCCTTCATCCCTGTAATCTCTCCGGTCCATCCCGGACTCTGTCCCTTTATCGGTTTATTCAATCTATATAACAATATGTGTTTGTATATTACAGAAACACCTCCAAATGGCTGGAGATACTTCAATTAAAAGTGGTACATATGTTATAAAAAATATAGATAGTTAAATAAACCCTAACCCACCCCATTTGCAAGGGTCAGGGTTTTTGTCAAGTTCCATGCAAATGTATGGGACTTCCGGTACCTTACACCTCTTGCAACCCCTGGTGAGTAGGTCAGTCCAGCTTGCAAGCCATGCTCCTTCTATTTTCATCCCTTTTTTGTTTCAGCTCAAGGCAGAAAACATCATTTCCACCTGATACACCCATATGACTGGTCATTCAACCACAAACAGCCCCACCTAACTCCCCAAGCTCCGCATCTCTGGGTGAATGTGTCACATCCCCTATTATTTTAGGTCCTTTATTGTGCGCTGGTCCAGCTGCAAGCAACACCTCTATTCATAAAGCCACATCCCCTGCAAAGCGATGCTCCCTTCTAATTTTCTATTTTTATTTTTACAATCTCTTCAACACAGTTTTTAGCCTCTCCTGAAGACAGGCTATGAGGTCAGGATAGTAGTATGAGGTCAGGATATGAGGACGGGGTATGAGGTCAGGATAGTAGTATGAGGTCAGGATATGAGGACGGGGTATGAGGTCAAGATATAAGCACAAGAGTGTCATTGCTTTTCCTCTCCCACAAGGTTTAGGTAGGAAGACCGGGCAACGGGAGTAGTTGGGAGTTGTAGTCTTGCAACATCTGGGAGGGCCACAATTTAGAGACCACTTCTATGATATATAATCAGAAGAATATTTGTTTTATTCTTTTCTGTGACTATTTATTAACACAGAACATTTGATAAACCGGCACCTATTCAGTCTTATTGATGCTGAATTAAAGGAATCTGACTGTAATAGAAGTGATAATGAATATATAATAGTAGACCTTGAATGGTTAATTCGGAAATATACACATGAGGACGCTTTGTTTTAGATCTGAACCCTTTATCCCTTGGGGTTAATTTATGCCGATGGCTGGTTATTCTTTCCTTCCCCCCTGGGGAGAGAGATATATCTTGAGGATACACTGGGCTTCTTAACAGCATCCAGAGGACAATGTGCAGACCTTATTAAACTGGACAGGGACCCAGCATGGTCCTCCAGGAGCCTGACTAACTGTACAGAGATGCTAAGTAGGACCTGATGCTTTGCAGGACAAAGAGCATTTACAGAAATCTATAATGTCATTACACTTACAAAATGATTGTAAAATTAACTTACAACAGATCCCTTAATGTCCATGTGACCCTATCTGACGTGAACGCTTATATGTTCACATTTGGAGTTTTTTTTTTAGCTTTTTTGACCAGTTATTGTGGAAAATATGGCCCCTAAATTTTCGATTCTACCCCAGAATGTAAAACATTTTGGATGGCTAAAGGGAAATATTCTTGGTATAGTACTGTATGAAAGTTCTATTTTTACTTGCATTTCTATATGCCTATTTTGGTGTAAATATTACCACACAATTTACCAAATTTACCAATTTGCACCAGATGATGGAATAATAGGCAAGTTTGGATCTAGGGAGCCAGTTTCTGAAGCAATGTAGAATGTTTTTACTGGGAATCTGTTTCTTAGGTCACAAAGAGGGACATTTAAAGGGGTCTTCCAATTTTCTGTTATAATGGTGAGTGGCTACCACTCCATTCATTCTCTATGGAAGCTACTGGAGATAATACAGCATTTGGCTGTATCTACAACTTCTACAGAAAATAAATGGAGCAGCAGCGCGCATGTGCAATCCAAAGATCCAGTCTAACTGGAGAATTAGGGGCCAATTCTAGGTATCTTGAGGGGGTAGGGTTCCAGTAGTCAGACCCCCCAATCCTGTGGATAAGTGATAGCTTTGCCAATTGCAAAAACCTTTTTAAAGGGGTATTCCAGCCGTAGACATCCAAAGGATAGGAGATAAGATGTCTGATCGCGGGGGGCCTGCAGCTAGTGTCCCCCCCCCCCCCCCATCTCCATGCAGTACCCGGAATTCTCTGCCGTGCTGCTGTTTCAGTCTAGGAAACCTCTGTGTTTCCGGGACTGGAGACATGACATCATGCACGCCCCCCTCCATTTAAGTCATGATGGCCATCACGCCCCCTCCCATAGACATGAATGGAGGGGGCGTGGCATGATCGCACGAGGGGGAGTCACGCCACGTCTCCAGTCCTGGAAACACAGAGGTTTCCAAGACTGGAGCAGCAGCCCCGCATTGAATGCTGGGTGCTGCACGGAGATCGCAGGGAGTCCCAGCGGCAGGCCCCCCGCAATCAGACATCTTAACCCCTAACCTTTGGATAGGGGATAAGATGTCTATGGCCAAAATACCCCTTTAAATGGGTTATCCAGCTGTTAAACATGTATCCCCTATCCACAGGATAAAAGATTAGTGTATGATCGTGGGGGTCTGACCTCTGGTATCCACCACGATTTCCAGAATAGGTCCGACTTTCCCCACCTTCCGAGACAGAGGGACTTGGATCAAAAGCAGTGACTGGGAGGTATGCCCACCAGCTTTAATCCAGTCTAGGTACAACCCAATGTACAGTTAACACATGCAGCTTGTAGAGGTGTAGCAGGGCTGAATATTTAACTCCTTAGCCTTCTATTGTAAGTCATGAGTGTATGATGACTGTAACTCACCAGCACAGTGATTTTACCTGCCCTCCTATGACGCCATCACAACTCCGGCTCAGCTACATCTGTATATTAAACATACCAAACCGTAATGATTCATTATGTTCATCATTGGAGAATGACTTGCAGATTAGTCGGATTAAGTCATTTTAAGATGCTTGTGTGCCATTATACATTTATAAAATTATTATTTAATTATAGCCTTATAATAAACTGCTTTTCTGTCTATTTATTTGTATTGGACCACACCTGAGCAAAGGCTGCCAGGAGCGTAACATGCATAAAGAGCATTCCCTGCCAAAATGTTGGGTGGTATCCAATATGGAGGCTATAAAAGTTTCCTAACTAAGAAATAATAGAATAGAATTACAGTAGTCCCTCAAGTTACAATATTAATTGGTTCCAGGACGACCATTGTATGTTGAAACCATTGTATGTTGAGACCATAACCCTATGGAAACCTGATAATTGGTTCTGAAGCCACCAAAATGTCTTCCAAAAATAGGAAAAAAGTGAGGATTAAAGAAAAATAAGTAGAAAACTAATACAATTAAGCAAATCCTTACATATAAAAGTAAGAAAGATCTGCTGGGAGCTGTAATCACTGTCTAGGTCAGTATTTCCCAAGCAGGGAGCCTCCAGCTGTTGCAAAACTACAACTTCCAGCATGCCCGGACAGCCAACGGCTGTCCGGGCATGCTGGAAGTTGTAGTTTTGCAACAACAGGAGGCACCCTGGTTTGGAAACAATGGTTTATGTAAAGGACAGGAGCTTCTTCAGGGTCCTATACAGTACAAACAGTGTCACAAATGGAGCCGCCCTTACTTGGTGTCCAAAAGAGCAGCTAACCCTGGCACAGGTAAGGAGTAGTACAGAACTTGTAGTTCCTCCCTGTACTGTAGGGGGCGCTACCAGACATCAGTCAGTGCATACGCTTCAGTAATACAGGTGATTTACCAGTAAAATGCCTATTCTGATTGGTCAGTTCCTCCAGTTGTGACAGGTATCACAGATCTGGACTGTCTGTAGTATTGTATGTTGAGTCTGGTTTCAAGTTATGATGGTTCAGAAAAAACATTGTATGTTGAAACTATTGTATGTTGAGGCCATTGTAAGTTGAGGGATCACTGTATTAATATTATTATATTATTTTTTTTTTACAACATTGCAAAACAGATATTAGAAGCCAGTAACTACTGGTGACTCCTGCCTATGCTTTGCTCCAATATCAAGGCAGATTAGTTTGTCAGAACCCAGGAAAGCTGGGTGACAACTGCTATATTTTTAGCTAGAAACAATAGGACAGGGATGGGGAATATTAGTCTCAGACGATCCAATTTCAACAACCGCAATGCTTAGATGGCAAGAGATCTGAGGGCAGACCACAGCAAGAGACGCAGCAGGGAAGAAAAAGAAGCCCCTGTGCCTTTAACAGAGCCATCGCAATTATCTGTGCTGGATGTGGTCCACAGCCGGGCCTCTGGGAATGCCTGAACTTGTAACTAATCCTCTGTTTTCATTCCTTGGAGGATATCCTCTATTCATCTACTTCATTATTCATTACATTGGATCTGCAGATTGTCTGTTACTTCAAAAATATAATAAAACTATATATATATTTTAATATCTTATGTAATTGGATTACATCTGTGTTAAGCTGAAGTCAATAAGCCTGTAAAGGCTATTATTTAACATGAACACATGGATGAATATAGTAGAAAAATTAAATAGAGCCTTATGCAAATATATAATTGCCCTCTTAAGCCTTTATATAACATCAAGATGGGAAGAAGCTACTACATCGCTTTGTAGGTCCAGAAAGCTGAGCTGATGAATTTCTTACTATATTTTTATTGCAGTCAGAGATCTGTTTTATTGATATATTGCTCGAAATCCACAAAACTGAACAGTGTTTCCAAACCAGTGTGTCGCTCGATGTTGCACAGCTATGATTCCCAGCATGCCCGGACAGCCAACGGCTGTCCGGGCGTGCTGGGAGTCATAGTTGTGCAACAGCTGGAGGCACACTGGTAGGGGAACACTGGAATAGATGAAGGTTAGAGGCTAAAATTTTTTTCTTCCTGCAGCCACCATTAGGGGGAGCTTAAGAGATTACCACATACTTGTTTATTATTGAATTCAATGTAAGAACAGTATGCAGTAAACTGAAAGAAGGCAGAATGTTATTTTTCAAGTTGATGTCTATTCAGGTGATTTGATACATTTAGAAAACACACTCTAAACTCCAAGTACTGTTGTTTCTAGAAAAAAAAAAAAAAGATTTTTTTTCTAATATTATATAACCCCATTTAAAGGGGTACTCCGGTGAAAACCTTTTTTTTTTTTTAAATCAACTGGTGCCAGAAAGTAAACAGATTTGTAAATTACTTCTATTAAAAAATGTTAATCCTTCCTGTACTTATTAGCTGCTGAATACTACAGTGGAAACTACAGTTTGAAACACAGAGCTGTCTGCTGACATCATGAGCACAGTGCTCTCTGCTGACATCTCTGTCCATTTTTGCAACTGTCCAGAGTAAAAGGAAATCCCCATAGCAAACATATGCTGTTCTGGACAGTTCCTAAAATGGACAGAGATGTCAGCAGGGAGCACTGTGCTCATGATGTCAGTAGACAGCTCTGTGTTTCAAAAAGAAAAGAATTTCCGCTGTAGTATTCAGCAGCTAATAAGTACAGGAAGGATTAATATTTTTTAATAGAAGTAATTTACATATCTGTTTAACTTTCTGGCACCAGTTGATAAAAAAAAAAAAAAGTTTTTCACCGGAGTACCCCTTTAATGGTATCATGTTGTTATACTATGGTATAGGTTGCATGCACTATAATACCTGGACCTGTTTCACATCTCTGGCATACAATGAATAACACTTGGCATTACATATCGTATGGATATTCCATAAGTGCTTATATCTCTGTTTTTACATATACGCTGCACTCTGCTAGTGGTATTTTCCCTTTATTGACAAATGTGTTTCACCCGGATGTCGCCTTCTTAAAAATCCAAATACAGGAAACCGCATGGAAATATACATATGGGCTGCAAACTGCTGTTAAGAATAAAAATCCACATCTGGAATATATCCCCATAACCTTTTGGAGATGCCAGCTTTTTATGATGCAGCCGCCAGCTGTACCCAGATCACAACCCAAAGCACTTCAATTCTATAAAAGCTTCACTCCTCATCATACAACTCATGGAGGAAGTCACAGCGGAACCTCGCTTTGATCTACGTGCACTACAAGAACAGATTGCGTAAACATATTTTTCTTATGAAATTTAATAGGATCGCGCCAGGGAATAATTGCTACGGTAAAAGGTTAAGCTGAAGTTTGTTTGTAAATAAATAAATATATATTTAAAATATATTTAAAATAAATATATATTATATTATATATATTTAAAATATATATATATTATGTGCACTGACACACAGAACGGCGTGCACGCCGAGGATACAAAACCGGCATCCTACGCCATTACAGTACATGCTGTCTTACCCGGGAATGAATGCTGTCTTACTTAGGCAAGGTACCACATAGCAGGGCCTGGAAACTTGTCAAGAAACAGATGGAGAGCTGACTGGATAAATTGCTATAAAGTAGTGGGCTCAGAGTACCTTCAGCCTTGGGAGCTTTGAGTCTACGGGTGTGGTGTCCCAGTACAGGATGGTTGTCCTGTTGACTAAATGTTGCCTCCGGCGCCTCTGGTGTCACTGTTCTAGGCCCATTGCTCTAAGGTGTTCTGTTGTAATGTAATGTGGTTTTTTTGCTATGTTATAATGAGTTATGTTACTGTCTGTTTAAGGAAGCTTTGAAGAGTGACCCAGGTGAAGCTGACACCCCAATGGGAGCCCCCCTACATATAATGTAGGGGGGAAGGATCTGTTCAGTCTAAGTGGAGAGCTCAGTTTTAGCTGAGGTACAGTGTGGAGTAACAGTGTGCGGAGAAGTCCAAAATCTGCAGCTACGTAAATCTCAGGAAAACCTCATCGCTCCGGTGAAGTTCAAGCCTGGCAGTAAGCCCACGCTCCGGGGGAAAAATAATCTTCAGTCAGTAAGTCAGTATAAAGTCTCTAATTCAGGGTGGCCTGTCATTAATCCCAAGTCTGCAGTTTCAGCAACTACAAGTCCCAGCAAGGTGACAGGCTTCCCGGGCTCACACTGCACTTCCCTCTGGACAAATCTGTACTGTAAAGGAATTTAAAACATTGCTGCCTCAGTAAAGATAAGAGCAAAAACCGTGCGCTCTCGTATCCCAGCCGGACCTGGCCCGTATCGAATTAATTTCAATGAGCTGACCAGAGTCAAACGGGGACTCTGGTTGGCTCATTTTTGCCCCGTATCCGGTTTTCTGACCGGACCTAAAACCGTGGTATGCTGTGACAGGTACTCTTTAACGTTGTCTTGGTGTTGCAAACGGTGTATTACATTATTCAACCTGTAGACACCACATGGGGACTATGGGACACTGGGGTCCTTTCATGAACCATTGCAACTAGGCATGGGCTATATAATAATTTTACTCCTGTGGGAGTCTGGCAGGGTTGTGTGTGATCTTCAGTTATTGGGAAGAAGTGAAGTTTGGACAGGCTTAACACAGAGGCTTCAGCCTAAAAAGATCTGTGACCTGTAGTTAAAGAGAAGGTTGACTACCCAGAGCCAGTTATGCCATTCCTGTGAAATTGCAGCACAGGTGGGATCTAAAAAGGTAGAGTAATAGGCCACTTGGATCTTGTGAAAAATCCAAGGGTTATAAAGGTATCACTCATCCTGAACAAATAAATAGTTCATGTGTTGCATATTATTGAGTTCTATCACATGCAAGTCTAAAATAATATCAAAAAGTGCTCAAAAACCATTAAGCTTATTTGCACTACTTGACTCGACATGCACTGTAACCATCAAGAGTAATGTCCCCTTTTTGGACAAAGGTGTTATGTTTTTCTGACTTGACAAAATACATTATTATGGTTGCCGACAGTTACCACAAGGGGGAGCTATTTGCATATGGATTTGTACAGTAAGTATGAAACTTAGTGGGAGCTGAACACATCTGTATGCAGTGACCGCCATGTAGTGGTGACTACAGGGAATTGCTATTGCAGTGTTGCAGCAAACATGGAATCCGTTTAGTGCTGTGCTTCTTCTTAACATCAGCCCCATAGAATCTGCATGCCCAGAGGGGAAAAACTCTCTCCTTATACCCATGATAGCCTTATATCCCTAGAAAGCACAGCAGATGACAAGCAATTGTGTGATAGAATTATAAGAAATCACCCATATAACTTAGGACTTCTACACAGCGCCATGGTTTTACTGTCACATTCAGCAATATAAGCTTAATTATATTAATATGCAATTTGTTACCAATAAATTAAGGACATAATTATATTAAACTTAAACTGCAAACTCAAGACAACATGTAAAAAGTCAATAAGATCCAGGATAATTGACACAGAAAATGAGCATCCTGTCAAAGGAGAATTACAAGACCCACATTGATCAGTCTGTAATGTGTTTAGCTCGTGTACATGCTCTGTTATACGCTTTTGTGGCTGCAGCTGATTGTTGCTTTTTAATGCATTAATGTGAAGCAGATTTTATATAGTATTGGCAAAATGTCAACTATAGAAGTTATAGGTCTTCGGGCCCGTGCACAGGCAGATCTGTAAAACTGAACCTATGGAAATTTGTGCGGCCACAGTGTGCCTCTTCGGACCTTCAAAAATTTTGTGTGCTCCTACATCTAGTATTATGGAAATATTAGAGCCAGAAATCGGCCGGAATACGGAATTTTTTGCCATACGGTTTTCTTTAGAAAAACGGATTGAAAACAGTATGGCAAAAACGTAGTGTGAACCCAGCCTTATACAGGTTCTGCTATACCCAGAGTGGCAAGTGCAAAAGGAATCTAACTGGTGATCTACTGTATTTAGAAAACATGGCTGATCAATGTATAAATAAAACATTATCTGCTTTTGTCTCAACTACATCTCTCATAGTAAATATTTAGTGTGTAATATTGTATTGTCTTATGTGTCCTTAGTTGTACCCTCTAAATTGTAAAGTGATCTAAAATTTGTTGGTGCTATAAAAATAAATAATATTATTATAAATATTATTTTACAGAGAAGTGGTAGCAGGATGAATTATCGGAGCAAACATGCAGTGGATCTTTTGTCCATGTGGTTTGTATCAATATTTATATACAGTTAAAATTCATATCAACTGGCTCCAGATTTGTAAACTACTTCTATAAATTTTTTTGAAATCCTTTCAATAATTATCAGCTGCTGAAGTTGAGTTGTTGTTTTCTGTCTGGCAACAGTGCTCTCTGCTGACATCTCTGCTTGTCTCGGGAAGTAGAAGAGGTTTGCTATGGGGATTTGCTTCTAAACTGGGCTGTTCCAGAGACAGATGTCATCAGAGAGCACTTAGACAGAAAAAAACAACTCAACTTTAGCAGCTCATAAGTACTGATAGGATTAAGATTTTTTAATAGAAATAATTTACAAATCTGTTTAACTTTCTGGAGCCAGTTGATATATAAAAAAAAGTTTTTTCCTAGATAACCCCTTTAATACATTTATAGTCGGCCATCCAAATTCAGAACACTAGTTACTTTGTACTATTGCACTAGTATGTGAAGTATGTATGCGTACTAAGTTTGTTAATCTTCCTAAGAGCTTTTTCGTATAGCCTGGGAACTAAAATAATACTAGGAGCTTTGTTCACACTGCGGCTGTGCACTGCCCCCGTTCAGGGTCCGTTTGGCGCCAAACAAAGAAGCCAAACTGACCATTTCCCCAATGGACACCAACGGGTCCTGACAAATCACATTAACTTGAATGGGGTCCATTGGGATTCCGGTAGAATAGAGGAGTTGAGTGAAGAAAAGACACACAATATTTATTTTCTGTTTTCCTTTAGCAGAGCCTAGCAGCAGTGTGAGCCTAGCCTTAGATGGACAGACAAGTACCCCGACTATGTGCTCATACAATGAACCATTTACGTGGTCCAATTGTTGGCAGTGAACCTCTGCATGATCATTCATGTGGCCATTCACTTCCATTATTGTCAGCAGAACATCCCTTATTTACACAGGGAGATTTGCTGACGACAAACAAGGATTTGGGATGCAACGAAGATGATGTGATCAGTCAACGAATGAGGGATTTTGGCTGATCTCTGGGCATTTTACATAGGGCTGTTCAGCTGATAATCATCCTGTGTAAAAAGGCCTTTAAAATGTTTTTATGACACATCATGTACTGACTGCATTTACGGTATAGCTGCACTTGTGAGCCTGTAAAATTGTGGCTACACGCTGGGATGATATTATGTGCAATATGGTTATTACAGATTTTATTATATTGAATAATTAAAGTTTATATCCTTCTGTAAGGATATCCTTGTGGTGAGTCACCAAAATTTACTTTTTAAAGTTTCTTCCCCATTTATCTGTACAGTGGATACTATTCTCAATTTTGACCGCACCTACAGTTATATATGTAAGTTTTAGGTGACCAGATAAATTCTGTATTCTAAAGAATTTCCAAGTCTGAAAATATCTGGAAATGTCAGCAGTTGTGCGTAACACACTTTGTAAAGGTCGCTTAATACCACACAATGTGTAAGTCAAAGCAAATAATTTAATAAGCAACTAGATATGGTTTTATATTACATGAATGAGCAGTTTCCTCTATAAGAAAAAAAGAGAAAGAAAAATCCATAAATATAAGTCCTTAAAGGGAACCTGCCATATGGAACATGATAATTGAGCTGCAGGTAGCATGTTATTAAACAGCAGAATCGGAGCAGACTGATGTATAGTTTTGAAGGCAAAGAGTCTGTAAATATGTAGGAGGAAATTTATCAAGACTGGCCAAAAGTTTTGAGACTGACAAATTATGGTTTTCACAACGTTTGCTGCTTCAGGCATGTTCACACAGAGTATTTTTGATCAGTATTTTTAATCAAAGCCAGCAGTGTGACACAAAAAGGTGCAAATCTTTGTGTTAGTTCAACTCCTAGTTTTGGTTAAAAATACTGAGCAAGGCACTGAGAAAAATTTACATTGTTGACCCATCTGCAGTTCATCCCGGCATGCTGGGATGCTGGGTATCACCTTTTGGGCTATATTCTGACAGATGACAGCCCATTCTTATCTAATCAGTGCTTGGAGTTTATCCCAATTTCTGTGTTTTTCTTACACAGAACTCCAAAAGTATAGGATATAAACTGTATTATGGCCTGTACAAGTCTGACAGTGCAATGCATAACACTGGGCTCACTCTTCTAATGTTCTGAACACTGTCATGAGATTTTGTAGTAGTTACTTCACGGTATCACGGCAGACTTCCGACCTTTTTTTTTTCTACAGTCTTTAATGGCAGGGTGAAGATCTGGAAACTATGCTGCACTAGACCTACCTCGAAGCCCACCTTGTTCCTATTAAGTAGCTCAGCTTTTCCCCAAAAGTTGGAACTTTCCTTTTTATCTTCCTGCACACTAAGTTTAGGATTAGGCTATGATTGGTTGCTGGACAGAAATCATAGCAGGAGCTGAATTTACTCCAGGCTGTCCTAGACTGTGCTCCTCTTGAAACCTCTCACATGGAGAAATGACTGCTCTAGATTAAATAAACTTCTTCTTCCTCTCACTAGAGAGGCTGGACCAGAGCAAGCTCCTCCCTTCTGGAAGGTCCTTACCTGTGTGTGTGTGTAGGTTAACCCTTACAATGCTCTCAGCCTTGCCAGACACATCACCGATACAATGGTATAACAGTATAAAACATAATAAATATCATAGGTGACACAAAGTCCTCACACAAAGTATAGGACTGGGCTATGATTGGGCGCTGGACAGAAATCATAGCAGGAGCTTACTTCTCCTATGGCGTGTGACTGCTCTAGGTTAAATAAACTTCCTCTCACTAGAGAGGCTAGACCAGAGCAAGCTCCTCCCTCTTTTCTGGAAGGTCCCTAGCTCTCTGTGCTTGTAGGTTAACACTTACAGTGCTCTTAGCTTGAGAAAAAACATCATACATATCATAGGCAGATCTGAGATGTGACATATAACAACCAATAACAGGCCCCTTAGGAATCCCAGTGGGACACTGCACTTGGGTTATAGCTAATCCAGTCTTATGGGGTTGTCACTCAGCTTTTCCTGTCTCCTGAATGGCAAATCGGTCTGGCTGTGCACAATTAGATGACAACCTCCACTTTAGCGATACTTGATGTAACCCAACTTTCCCAGAAACAAACAGTTAAATTAGAATATAGTACTGATGTTTGCTGCAAGCTTAATTTCGGGTACAATATAAGCTCCTCTGTAGAACCTAAAGCTGTGAGATTTAGAAAACTGGGACAAAGGCAAAGTGTTGTGTTGAACGCTGAAGCCTTCAGTCTGCTTATTTCCCTGGCATTCCGCAAGACCAGCGATGCTAAGAATGAGTAAGATTGACGGTAAATCAGGGGGGTGGAAGCTTCTTACTCCAAAGCCTGGCAAATGGCACGTGATACAAATACCCAAGTGATGTCAGAAATGAATGCATGAATATAGTCGTGAACTTGATGAAAATGCTGACATAGGACAAATGGACAAGGTAATGGACAAAAAGACAAGACCATAGCAACAACTTCTAAGCAGGTATTCTCATCCTAGTGACTTTAGAGGCTATTGATATTCTGGAAGGTTCAGCTCTGATGCCTTTTACTCATGCCGAGGACGCAGGGTTATTTCTGAGCAATCATTTGTACGGCCATCGCTCATATCTGCCACACCAATTACCAAGATAAAATGAAATACCTCTGTCATTTGTTAAGTTGTCTGTTACCAGGTCACCGCAGCACAAGGGATCATACCGGAGCCATTCATTTTAATATCACAAAACCTGGTGCAGGGAGAAGTGTGGGAATAAAACGGAAAATATCTCATTTCATTTTATCCTTGAAAAGTCATTAAATAGATGACCTAAGTGAAGGCATCGGACTGTACAGAGGCTAAAGGGAGCTTAGGTTCTACTGCATCCTGTGCATACATTGATAGAAAACAGTATACAGTAGGCTCTTAAGCTCCCCCTGTTGGAGGCTTGAAACAGACAAAATGTTATTATTTATCTCTATATCTGTCAATTGCAAAATATTTTTAGCTTGGCATCAGAACGAAAAGAGACACAAATCATATAAATATACTGTGTATTAGTGCTTCCAACCTGTGGTTTTCTAGCTGTTGAAAAACTACAATTCCCAGCATTCCCTGACAGCCATTGGCTGTCAGGGCATACTTTAAGTTGTCATTTTAAAAGAGCTAGAGAGCCCAGATTAGAGAACACTGCAGTATATCTCTGACCTTACAAACAATATAGAAAAAATAACCCCATTTATAACCCCTCCTGGGATCAGACATCTTATCCACCCTATCCTGTGGCTAGGGGATAAGATCTCTAGGGGAGGAGTACCCCTTTAAGGACAACATAGAAATCCACACAGTGATTTTAAATCAAAATTTACAATACCTAGTTTACCCACCAGGGGTGCTACACTATTGCTCCCTTGACAGTAACAGAGGCACACTAAAAAAGCAGAGAGTGGACTTAAAAAAACATTATTTATCCTAACCTTACTTTGTGTATGGTATAACAACTTGCCTTTATTCACTTCAATGGGGCCGAGATGTAATACCACACATAAACTGAGGACATGAGTAGTGCTATTTCTAGAAGAATAACCCCTTTATTAAAGGGGCACTCCTTTGGAAACATTTTATCCCTTATCCAAAGCATAGGGGATAAGATGTTAGATCGTGAGGGTCCCGCCGCTAGGGATCCCCCCCGTCGTGTCCGGACCGGCACCCCCTGTCATTCGGTGGATGGAACGAAAACCACTCTGTGCCTGATGACTGGCGATGCCAGCCGCAGCGCCCCCTCCATTCACTTCTATGGGAGGAGACGTGACAGCTATGTACTAGCCGTCATGCCCCCTTCCCTTGGACATGAATGGAGGGGGCATGGCGTGACATCACGAATGCGGAAGCTGCAACCCACAGTGTTCCGGATGCCGCTGCTACCTGCCCGGAGATCGCAGGGGTCCCCAGCTGCGGGACCTCCGAGATCTAACATTTTATCCCCTATTCTTTGGATAGGGGATAAGATGTTTCCAACAATAACCATGGCATACTGATTAAGTATTGTGCCTACAACTGATTTTTAATAGCACAAATGTGGCAGGGAATTGCTATATTTGCAATTGTCTGATGAAATAATGCAGGCTCACTTTGATATGTACATGTTTTAACAACTTCCTGAAGACGTGCCATAGACATAATTACTATGTTTGTGAATTGGTTGAGAAATTCCGGTAATATTGCGCTTTTACTAGGCTCTTGGAGGCTGATAGGGTTAATCCTCTGCATTATGTCCATATATGCCTGACTGTACCTTAAATATTCATGCTGTTTATGGGAAGGGTGGAAAACCATGCAGAATGAAATGTTCCTTTAATTACAGAAAGCAATCCTCTGAATTATGTAGGAGTTACACTTATCCTGGGGCGGTGTGAAGAGTCCGACATTCATTCCTTCCAGTGTAATCCACTTATTTTAATACACATTTACTAAGTGTTGCTCTAAGCTTGGAATGTCACTTCCTTTTTAAAGAGATTATTCCATTTTATAGCCCATGACAAATATTAATATAAAAGAAGTCATGACTGTTTGAGCACAATTTCTTGCCTGCGACATGTGTATCTTCATGTATACATCCGGACCTTTAGTGTGGCATAGTTTACTACCAACCGGGGTCTGGAAGGCCCCCAGATGAGCATCATATGTATATTAACCATATTCATCCTATCACTTTTTTATATGAATAAAATACAAAAATGACAATAAAAACTACAGACAGAGAAGGGGAGGTGGTGATGGTAACTGCTAAAAAAAAATATCCACTAGAGTGGGGCTGTTTTGCAGCTCCCAGAAGAACAGGTGGCCAAGCTGTTCAGGCCATATCCCAATGATCTGGAGACTGAAATGATAAAAGGTCCTTCCTACACATTCAGAAAGTTATGGAATAGCAGGGAATTCCTCTTTTATCATTCAGTTCAGGGTATAAAGAAAGCATGATGTCAACCTTTATCTTAACTTTAAGACTTCGTTCACACTACAGAGAATCTACAGCACAAATTCCGCTTGCAGCAGCCTCCCATTGGTTTCAATAGGAATTCCGATGATCAGTTCACATATCCAAAGTTTTGTAGCGGAAATTCTGACTAGGAATTGATACCGGGCAGAAGATTGAACGTCCCCTGGCGGAATCTGTCAAGATATCCCAGTTCTGCACTTATGTATATGTGATGGCACTTATGTCCCTGGCAACATGCTGTGGAATGGCATGAATCCACTGAGGGGTTCAGCAAGTGTGAATTGGAGCTCAAACTTTTTTTTTTTTTTTTTTTGGCTGAGCGGCATATTGGGCCCAGGCACCAGGAAGAAGACCGGGTCTGGGCCTTATATGTCACACTGCTGCTCAGCCAATCACTGGCCGAGGAGGGACACCAATGTAGCCAGCAATTGGCTGAGCTGCACTGTGGTGTGTTGGGCACCAGAAGCAGGAAGCGGAGTGTACAAGATGCCGGAAGGTTTAATTTTTTCCATGCATTCAACTTTAGAACATTTTTGCCAAAATTCTTTGCCAAGTTCTTGCTTATATCTCAGAAACAGGATGACTTATTTTGATTGGTTGTCTTTGGGATTGCAGATCTTTCATTTTCAGGGCAAGCTGGTGCCGTTTCTGTAAATAAAACAGACCTTTATTTTTTCAATCCTAGACAACCCCTTTAAGGATTCAATGGCTGACAAATTCATGACTGGGATCAGAGTTGTACACAACGCACGTAGGAGAAGCAAAGCAATTTATGGCTATGATGGTATTTCATTAAAGGAATACAGGATGTCATAAACAGCACCTGCGTACTGCTAATGGCTCCTGGGGGCCTTCCCTATATCCTAATTATCAAAGGAGCAGCATCAGGTAATACTGATGACTCTTTCTGAATTCCTCCTCCATGCCAGCTTTAGCTAGTCTATTGGTGCCAGTAAGCGCCCGGCCCCAGCCTCTTTTCCAAGCATTGATGAAATTTGTTGGCAGCGCTTATTTGTCCTTCAGTTCCATTTCAACTTCTCAGACTTTCCATCTCTTAAGAGCTATTAATTAACATTAATTTGCTTTTGTAGATGGAGATTTTTTTTTTCTTCTATTCATTGGAATCTGAAGTGACAATAAAGATCCAGGGGATGCCAGAATATCCTTCAGCAAGAGTGGATAGAAAATGTACTCAAATAATAGGAAAATAATTAAATATTTAATACCATCATTTTATAAATAAACATATTTATATCGGATGGCAGAAGGGTCATTTAAAGGGGTTCACTTGAAAGGGGCTGAGCTGCAATACCAGTCATAGCTCATGGACAAGAGGGGCGCTGTTTCTGAATGAAACTAGCCATGTTTTTCTAATTTCGTACAATTCCTTAGTCTCCTTAAAGGGAACCGGTCAACAGATTTTAGCATAAAGATCAGTGTTTCCCAACCAGGATGCCTCCAGATGTTGCAAAACTACAGCTCCCAGAATGCCTGGACAGCCTTCGGCTGTCCAGGCATTCTGGGAGTTGTAGTTTTGCAACACCTGGAGGCACCCTGGTTTGGAAACACTGATACAGATCATGTGGCAAGGTGTTATACAGTATATGGTAAAATCTTCTTCCCCATCTTCCTCATCAACCTGCCTATGGGAAGCAGTATATATAAGGACGTAGGCAAAGATAAATCTGTCTTATTGTTTTTTTCCACTGTAAAAGATATAGGATACTGCCCCCCCTCTCTCTCCTGATAAATGATGAAGGCACTGGTAGTGCTACTCTCCCTTCTCCTTCTATGGATTACACAAGCACAGGTACTACTTATTCCCCCTGATACTAATGTAAATGAGGTAAGCACAAATAGTACTGCCTGCTAGTCTCTTTATGTAAGCAAAGTTACTGTTATGATTCGGCTAGCTGGATGTGGATCCTCTGTGTCAGCGAGGGATTGGCGTGGACCGTGTCTGTGGACCGGTTCTAGGGTTGCTACGGGTTTTCACCAGAGCCCGCCGCAAAGCGGGATGGTCTTGCTGCGGCGGTAGCAACCAGGTCTTTCCACCGGCAACGGCTCAACCTCGCTGACTGCTGAGAAGGCGAAGGACAGAAGGACTAGGCAGAAGCAAGGTCAGACGTAGCAGAAGGTCGGGGCAGGCGGCAAGGTTCGTAGTCAATAGTAATAGCAGGAGGTTAGGAACACAGTAATGGTAAACACAGTAGAAGCTTTCTCTAGGCACTAAGGCAACAAGATCCGGCAAGGAAGTGCAGGGGAAGTGAGGTTATATGGAAAGGGAGCAGGTGGAAGCTAATTAGGCTGATTGGGCCAGGCACCAATCATTGGTGCACTGGCCCTTTAAATCTCAGAGAGCTGGCACGCGCGCGCCCTAGAGAGCGGAGCCGCGCGTGCCAGAACATGATAGCCGGGGACCGGGACGGGTAAGTGGCTTGGGATGCGATTCGCGAGCGGGTGCGTCCCGCTATGCGAATCGCATCCCCATCATGAATGCCAGTGCAGCGCTCCCGGTCAGCGGGCCCGACCGGGGAGCTGCATAGAGGAGAACGCCACGAGCGCTCCGGGGAGGAGCAGGGAGCGCTCGGCGTAACAGTTACTGCTTTGTCCCTATCTCTCCTTGCAAATTTGTAGTTCTATAAAGGTGCTGCCTTTCATACTGGACACATTTCGGCAAACACCTTGCCTTCCTCAGCTGTCTACAGTAGACAGGTAAGAAAGAATGGTGTTTGCCTGTGTATATTTGTGTATACTTTCCTGTGTATATTGCGTATCTTTTCTAGCAGAGCTTGGTGAGTGCTGGGACCTTGACTCTTGGGGCATTTCTAAGCTGGTTGTTCTAAGGAGGAAAAAAACTTTTTATATATATCAACTGGCTCCAGAAAGTTAAACAGATTTGTAAATTACTTCTATTAAAAAAATCTTAATCCTTTCACTACTTATGAGCTTCTGAAGTTAAGGTTGTTCTTTTCTGTCTAAATCCTCTCTGATGACACCTGTCTCGGGAAACGCCCAGTTTAGAAGAGGTTTGCTATGGGGATTTGCTTCTAAACTGGGCGTTTCCCGAGACACTTGTCATCAGAGAGGATTTAGACATAAGACAGAAAAGAGCAACCTTAACTTCAGAAGCTCATAAGTACTGAAAGGATTAAGATTTTTTTAATAGAAGTAATTTACAAATCTGTTTAACTTTCTGGAGCCAGTTGATATATAAAAAAAAGTTTTTTCCTGGAATACCCCTTTAATAAATGGAACCTTAGGATCTCAAAGTCATGGAACCCCCCCCCCCCCCCCCCCCCCCCCCAACCATTTGTAAAGACCTATGTGTACTATACCAAGTGAAAGTAAATAGATGGTGGTCCATTTATGAGACTCCCAACAATATCTCAATGATATATTAGAAGATAAGTATAAGCAGAACTTTCCCCTTTAATATGACAAAGCCCCTTGAGATCTCTAGAGTTTGTATAAAAGGGTATATGGGCCCTGTTTTCTGTCGGGCCCTATGAATGTCAGCTCAGATCTGCTTCGCGGAAACACAAGCTCCGCTCTAGACTGTAATTTTCTATAGCGACAGTAATCACTAACAGAGGGCACCTTCTACATAAAAAGTAAACTGTTCGCTGGAATCACAGTCACCCATAAATATTGGGACTGTAGGCACTTTAGCTGGGAGACAGTAATGCATCTCCTCTCTCTGCTTGTAAAGATGTCTCATTAGGGAATAGCAGTCTGATGTTTAAACATAAGATTACAAACCGCTGTGAACAAAATCTCTTTGAAAGGCTCTGGCAGATCTGAGACTCGCAGCTTTTTCCTTGTGCACACTCTTTCTCTGCCAAGCAAGAATCCCAAAGTACTTCTGAATCTGCTGAAGCCCAAACCTGGCATTACTGCACCCTCTCTAGATAGCAGGGGAAGAAGAAAAGGCAAATGCCACCAAAAATCTACATAAAAAGTTGAGTGACTTTATAACTACATTACATTACTTATCCTGTACTGATCTTGTATTATACTCTAGAGCTGCACTCACTATTCTGCTAATGGTTTCAATGTGTACATACATTACATTACTTATCCTGTACTGATCCTGAGTTACATCTTGTATTTTACTCTAGAGCTGCACTCACTATTCTGCTGGTGGGGGTCACTGTGTACATACATTACATTACTTATCCTGTACTGATCCTGAGTTATGTCCTGTATTATACTCCAGAGCTGTACTCACTATTCTGCTGGTGGGGTCACTGTGTACATACATTACTTACATATTCTGTACTGATCCTGACTTATATCCTGTATTATACCCCAGAGCTGCACGCACTATTCTGCTAGTGGAATCACTGAGTACATAGGTTACATTACTTAACCTGTACTGATCCTGAGTTACAGCCTGGATTATACATCAGAGCTCTACTCACTATTCTGCTAGTGAGGTCACTGTGTACATACATTATATTACTTATCCTGTACTGATCCTGTGTTACATCCTGTATCAAACTCCAGAGCTGTACTCACTATTCTGCTGGTTCAGTCACTATGTACAAGAATTACTTATCCTGTACTGATCCTGAGTTACAGCCTGTATTATACTTCTCTTACTATTTTGCAGTGTGGTCTCTGGGGTGTTGCAATGATCTTACAGGGTCTGGTGGTATTAACCCTTAATTGTCATGACTCCAGGGTGCGGTTTTCTTAGTATTGGAGGTCATGCCGACACATGCCACAAACGACAGGGATAATAAACGGAGTGTCCACAGCAGATTTTATGAGATAACTGGAAACTTTTACTTAAACTTTTATGCAAACAGTCTTTAAAATTGTACAGTTTCTCTTGAGGTAACCGGGATGCAGGTTCCTCACAGGCTTTGCTGGTACTTGTAGCTTTAAGCAGGCCACTGTGCTACTAATTATAAGATTTGAGTGGAAAAGTAGACACACAGGATTTGTAGTGATGAGCTTTGTAACGCACGGTTTTAGTGGCTGCTGGTTCTTTAGGCTTTGGCCTAGTTGCAATTGTGCTTGAATTGGTATTGCTGAAGTGTATAGGAGGATGAGCAGGAAACAAGAGCAGGAACTAAAAGGAGCGAATTTAGTGGCTACAGCCCCTTATATACCAAGGGGGCTGGACTGATCCCATTGGTTGCCAAGCCTGTAAGTCCTGAACCCGGAGAACTCTGGGTACATCACATGACATTATCACATGACCCAGGAAGGTCCTAAATATCTATACAACCATTATAATAGATCATGTGACCCGGGTAGGTCCTATACATTTATACACTATACAAAGATATTTATATGAAGCGACCAAGGGGCAAGCCCTGCAGGAAAGCCCTGTAGAAATGGACAGGGACTCTATATGAGGGGACTTTAGACAGGGACAGGACCAGGTCCTGTACCGGGACACCACAGCAGGCTTCACAGCTTAAATCTTCCAGAATTCCATGTGGGCTGTACACTCTCTGCTGGCAATCTGTATTGAAGGAAGTTTAGTCTTTACACCAGGCACTGTATAGTAATCTGATGTAGCAAAGACTAAAGGTTGCCAAATAGATAAGATAGCTGTTCATTGTACAGCTATAACTTCTGATCCTCACATACACATGAATGCTTGGCGGGAGGGGGTAAGCCGCTGCCAGAATCCTCTGGCTATGACTGACCGGGAAGTTGAAATTTCACAAGCCTGATCCTACTCTCCCCCGCTATCATCTGTTGGGGAAGAAATAAGAAGTCCTAATAAACATGATTTATGAAAACCTGTGCAGAAGAAAAGTTGCCCAGTTGCCCATAGCAACCAATCAGTTCACTTCTTTCATTTTGCATAGGGCTTTTTAAAAATGAAAGAAGCGATCTGATTGGTTGCTATGGGCAACTGGTCAGGTTTCCCTCTGCACAGTCTTTGATAAATCTCCCCCAAAATGGTCGGCTGAACTTACCGAAATAAGAAGGTTTGACCAACACATGTCTTACTCAAATTTAAACATGGGTTATATTCTTTATTATGGGTGATCATACAATGGGTTACTGAGCATTGGTATGAATGGATTAGACCAGTGGTCTACGATCTGCGGACCTCCAGCTGTTGCCAAACTACAACTCCCATATTGCTCACACTCACACTCTTGAAAAAGCCAGTTCTTACTGGCGAAACGTTGAGTCAGAGGATAATAGATTTTAGCTCAATCCCGGTCTCTGAAATTGGGTGGACCACGGAGATGCGTGATGCTAAGTCTGTAGACAGCATCAGAGCAGAATACTGCAAACACATCTCTGTGGTCATTACATCCAAGCATAGCATGCTACTGAACTGAAATTAACAAATAAGGGATTGTAATTTTAATCACACACTGCCACCTGATGGCAAATGAGCACCTTTAATTATTATTTGAAAATATTAAAAGTTAAGTTTTAGACCGGAGGGTCTTTATTCAGGGTTTTCCCTGAGGGGACTGACATCCCCAAGGTTGTTTATATAGTTGTACTTTTTGCAGCATCTTGAGGTCCACAGTTTGGAGACCACTGCTGTAGTGAATAGATATTGCAAAACTAAAACTCCCAGCATGCCCGGACAGCCGTTGGCTTTCCGGGCATGCTGGAAGTTGTAGTTTTGCAACATAAGGGTACGTTCACACAGGCGGATTTATTTGCAGGCTTCCCGCTGCGTATTTGAAAGGGGGCGGACTCTTCCTTGCTATCCGTAACAGATTTTCCACGGCGGAATTTACGCTGCGGAAAATCCGCCGCAAGCCCCATTGAAATAAGTAGGGTCTGCGGTGGATTTTCCGCAGCATAAATTCCGCCACGGAAAATCTGCTGCAGACAGCCAGGAAGAGCCCGCCCCTTTCAAATACGCATTGGGAAACTCGCAAATAAATCCGCCCGTATGAACTTAGGTTTGCAGACCACTGGATTAGGCTATGGATAAAATCTAAAGTGGTGCACTTCTATAGGATAAAAGAAATGCATTATTTTTATATTATTATTTATTATATTTATTATTGATATTATTATTATTAATATTACTATTAATATTTATACATTTTTATTTTTAAACTTTTCTTATTCACATTTCACACAATCTGCAACTGTTCTTAGGGAAGCTTTGTGACAACCAATGAGCATTGTGGTGGGTTGTCATTCTGTACGGCTAATGCAACAAAGCCGGTTATGTTACACTGCATAGCTAGGTCAGATTAACCATTCAGAAATTGGGGAAAGCCGGGTAACAACTCAAAAAAAAAAAAAAAGCTCAGTAACTGTTGAACAGATTTAAAATAATAATAATAATAATTCTGGTTTTTATTTTTATTTTTTATGGGAAAGTAGTTTAGAAAACAATCCACAACATGTGATGCCAATCATCTATGCACATCGGACCATATTATAAATGATCCTCATAGCGTATCATGTTAACTCACCTGTTCGCATGCAGGGAACTGGAGCCTTCGCTCTGATCACTTTTACTAGACCCAAAGCTTCTCTTACACTTCCACATCTGCTCAGCAGCTGAGAAGGTTCATGGTGCATAAAACAGAATGGAGTATTCAGGAGCAATCGCAACATTTCTTTCTTCCTCTCCCAGAAACTTACAGTATATGCAAGCATGGAGAAGGTGAACCCATAGGATTTGTGTTTGCTTTTATTTAAAACACAATGACAAGTAGCAATTTATGGGGGCACTGTGGCCATCAACGCTGGGGTTCTATTATAGAGATACTTAGAATGGCCCCCTATAGGAACGCTACAGTTGCCTCTTGTACAGGGTACTCTTGAATCTGGTACACTTGTTCTGCTTGTTCTACAGTGTCAAGACCTGCTTTAAATAGGCGTGGTCACTTAAAGGGGTACTCCACCCCAAGACATCTTATCGAGGGGGTCCCACGGCTGGGGACCAACATGATCTCGGCTGTGGCACCCCAGACATCCCATGCATGGAGCGAATTTCACTCTGTGCCAGATGACTGGCGATGCGGGGAGGAGGCTTGTGACGTCACAGTCACGTCCCGCTCCTGACGTCACGGCCACACACCCTCAATGCAAGTTTATGGGAGGGGGGCGTGATGTCTGTCATGCCCCCTCCCATAGACTTGTATTGAGGGGGCATGACCGTGACTTCACGAGCCTCCAACGCTGCACCCGGCACTCTAAACGAACGCCAGGTGCAGCAGGGAGATCGCAGGGGTCCCCAGCATCGGGACCCCCACGATCAGACATCTTATCCCCTATCCTTAGGATGGGGGATAAGATGTCTAGGGGCGGAATACCCCTTTAACACCTTAAAGGAGTACTCTGGTGCAGACTACTCCTGCTCCATCCTGCCCGTCCATCCTCTTCATACTTCCGTGTGAAGGAAGCGTCACATGTCGCTCAGCCTATTATGGGCCGAGGCAGAAGATCGCGGCGGACAGCGATAGCCTGAGCGCAATGTGACTCTTCCTTCACATGGAATTATGAAGAGGATGGACCGGAGGACCGATCAGCTGTAGTGGCGCTCCGCGGGAACCCAGGAACGTGAGTGATGGTTTATTTTCATTTTTTTTGCCGCCCGGGCAGGATGGAGCAGGAGTAGTCTGCACCAGAGTACTCCTTTAAGGACTCAGCCAATTTTCACCTTTAGGGTCTATTCACACGTACAGTATTCTGCACAGATTTGATGTGCAGGATTTCAACCGGTGTTCAGTTTACATTGACATCTGCAGCAGAAAATCCTGCGCATCAATCTGCGTATCAAATCTGCACAGAATACTGTAGTGTGAATAGACCCTAATGGTACAGTATTCTGCACAGATTTTCTGCTGCAGATTTCAATGTAAACCGAATGACTGAACACAGCTTCAAATCCTGCGCATCAAATCTGCACAGGATCCTGTACATGTGAATAGACTCTAAAGACAATTTTCATTTTTTCCTCCTCTCCTTCTTAAAAACATAACTTTGCACCTACAGACCATTATAAGGGCTTGTTTTTTGCATTACTAATTGTACTTTGTAATGACATCACTAATTTTATAACAATCAGCAGAGAAACAAAAAAAATAAACTTATTTGTGGGGTGAAAAAAAAAATGTTGCTTCTGTTACTACACAGTATACTTTTCGGTAAAAATGACACCTTATCTTTATTCTGTAGGCCCATTCGGTTACAAGTATACCCAATTTATGTATTTATGCTCATTTCTTGTTTTTGTCGGTTTCATTTTTGTTTTGATTTTTGTCAATTTTTTAATAGTTTTTTTAATAGATTTTTTTATGGTATATGAAGTGACCAAAATGCACAATTTAGGATTTTGGTATTTTTTTACTTGTATGCTATGCCATCGTTCATGCGGTTTAGCTAACCTTATACTTTAATAGTTCGGACATTTACGCACGTAGCGGTACCAAATATGATTATTTCTATTTTTCATTACATTATTTTATTTAAAAAAATAGGAAATGGGGGGGGGTGATTCAAACTTTTATTAGGGGAGGGCTTTTTCACATTCCCATAGGGGGCTATACCATGCAATCTTTTGATTGCATATACTGACCCCCAGCATCTTGGAAAACCTCTTAATATATTCTAATAACGATACAAATCTACATGGCCTAAAATAAAGGTCCATTATGAAAAAAATGACGTCTTTTCTAAATTAATATTATTATAGGTAATACTCTGGACACCATAGAATTGTACATATGCACCCAGTTAGCTTCAATTATTCTACTGGTTTGTATTTTTTCTACTACTATTATACTATTTGACTGCCTTATGTACAATATACAGGTCATTTCTCCTTTATTCAATAAACACCTTCGCAGCTATAAAGAAAATCCGAGTGGCTTCATATGCAACATTTATTTCTGGAAATATTCAAATTTTATTTAAAAAAAGGCAACAATTTTACACCAGATTCCTCTAATGCAGGGAGATATGCAGCATTTATACGGACATCTCTGGTGCCACTTGTCTCCAAGGAGCAGAAAGAAGAGGACGGGAAGCTGGAGTCGCGCTGCTAGATCGTCACAGTGCAAGGCAACCGGACATAGTCAGATTAAAGGTATGTAACATTTATTTATTTCATGCGTATCTGGGAAAAACCCTTTCATCAGGCATCGCATGAAAGAAATAAATGTTACATACCTTTAATCTGACTATGTCCGGTTGCCTTGCACTGTGACGATCTAGCAGCGCGACTCCAGCTTCCCGTCCTCTTCTCTATCTGCTCCATTGAACTACTACGCCGAGTTCCTCGGCTTTGGGAAGCCGCAGCAGCTACATTATATCCACGCCCTTGTAAGTGTTGTGCCTGGAATCTGCACAACCCCACCAGGTGAACGAATCCACGATTTCAGCTTGAGATTTTATCCCGGTGATCCGGGAAGCGCTCTGTGTTTTATGTCACTTGTCTCCATGGGAAAGGTTAAACCCAACCAGGCATGTTTATTGCTTCCCCGACACCATGAGGTGCCCGTCCTCATAGACATTAGATAATCCAAAATCAGCAGGATCCACTGGAAAAGAGCTCACAACCAACTTAATATATACATCTTATGTGGGAGATTTATCAAAACCTGTGCTGAGGAAAAGTTGCCCAGTTGCCCATAGCAACCAATCAGATGGCTTCTTTCATTTTGCAGAGACCTTGTTAAAAATTAAAGAAGTAATCTGATTGGTTGCTATGGGCAACTGGGTTTTGATAAATCTCCCCTTATGGGTATGATCATTTTGGCTGTTGGGCTTATCCAATACCCACTATATGGGTATAGTGGGTTTATCCATACATTTTATAAGATACATAATGTAGTACACAGAGTTCATAACATACTTTTATATCTGCTTGTCCCGTAAGCAGGAAACTCAGCAATGTATTGGTGGAGAAAGGGGCACTTTTGCTTTAAATTACTTTGAAAAGAATTGTTCTTTAATTCCTATTCTCTAGAGCTGAATGGGCTGCTGTTAAGATGTAATCCTCTCTCTTGTGTAGGAGTCAAAGGTTCTGGAGACTGGAAAGCAACCAGGCGTGAAGGCTTCGCTATTGAAAGCGTTTGTTTCCCTGAGTGCAGGAATGTGACAAGTAGTGCTGTGCGGATGAGGTGTAACAGGCTCCAGGAGCCCAGCTGAGGAGTTTATAGGAAGGCTGATGGAGAAATTGGATAAAAAATATCTTGTGTAAGAAGACCGTAATAGCTCTGCAACTGAATGCCGTAACCTCTATGCGGCTACACTGACCTACCTCACACTGTACCAGCACCTCTGCTCACCTAATGAAATGTATGTCAACGACATGAAAAAGTGACAATATTACATTCACACCCATCTTGTTAAATGTCACCCCCACCACAGTTCTGTAAAAGGGGTTGTCCCATTAGGGCCCATTACAGCATGTGAACACTACAGAAAGGTCTGTTAGTGGAGCATAAGTGATGTAAGCCACCGCTCCAGTTCTGGAGTACTTGGCATGAACATGCATTCCATGATTATCTATTGTTGTGAATGAGAGCCCTGTAATACCACAGTCTTCCTGTAGTGGCCACTGTAGGACAGACGTGTACCCATATGCAGCTTTCACTGGTGATCGCAGATGATCGCTGGAGATCTCAGTTTCTCCACTACAAACAGCACCTTGCCAAAAATCATTGTGGTTTTAAAGTGACAAACAACATAAAAAGTCAAATATGTGAGCGTCCTAAAGAGCGAGAGGTTACCAGGGGATACAGGTACCCAAACATACATAGTTACTATTCACGGAAATTAATGAACATTATGTGAACCTCAAAAAGATAGAATTTCCCCACAATATTTAATCAGACAACTTATTTGAAGGTGGAATATATGAGATTAGAAAAATGTGACTACTTTGTTAAAAAATAACTTTAAAAAAATTAATAAATATAAACAGTGCCAATTTTGACAATGGGTCTTGTTTAGTATAGCAGTATTTAAAAGGGGTTATCCAGGGATAGATGCTAATTTCTTCCAAGAACAGCACCACACCTGTCCTCAGGTTGTGTGTGGTTTTACAACTTGGCTCCGTTCACTTCAATGGAACTGAGCTGCAATATCACACACAACCTGAGGACAGGTGTGGTGGTGTTTTGGGAGCCATCAGCTATGTTTTTATAATGCTGGATAATACCCTTTAAGTTAACAAGGCTGAACTGCAATACCAAATACATGCTAAGGTTAAGGGTGCGTTCCCACAGGGCGTATACGCTGCGTATTTGACGCTGTGCAAAATGTATGGCAGCAGCGGGAAATACGCTGCGTATCCCTTGCTCACTATACACACAGGGCTTTCCGGCGGCAGCCCTATGTGTGCAGTGAGTTTTGGAGGCGGAGCCGCACGTCACAGTCACGCCGGCACACGGCCCCCGCCTCCAAAACTCACTACACACATAGGGCTGTTGCCGGAAAGCCCTGTGTGTATAGTGAGCAAGGAATACGCAGCGTATTCCCGCTGCTACCATACATTTTGCGCAGCGTCAAATACGCTGCGTATACGCCCTGTGGGAACGCACCCTTATAGTGAAGCTGCCTATTCATGGCTTTCACATTATAACCAGCCTCCATTTGCATGAAGCTCGGGCTGAGACGCTGAAGGTAAAGACTGTCATCGAATGTGTTAATTACGATTCTGAGAATTTTGAAGGTAGAATCCACTTTTAAGACGTAAAAGAAAAAAAGTTATTATCTCCTAAGTCTTTATTTAGGCACAATACAATGGGAAGAATGGCTTCTTGTCACCAGGAGGACTAAGTGGATAAAGAATAAGAGGGTTTAAATAGAGGAAAATTACAGATGGAAGGTAATGGAAATATAATTTACAGCAGGTATTATAACAGAGGGATTTACAAGATACAATGTATCTCAAGTGTCAGAAATGTTTTCCCTGCTTGAGGTATTATTGATATGATTAGAGTCTTTCAATCGCAACATAATAATACAGACAATGGGGGAGATTTATCAAAACCTGTGCAGAGGAAGTGTGGTGCAGTTGCCCATAGCAACCAATCAGATTGCTTCTTTCATTTTCCACAGGCCTCTTTAGAGGCCTGTGGAAAATGAAAGAAGCAATCTGATTGGTTGCTATGGGCAACTGCACCACACTTCCTCTGCACAGGTTTTGATAAATCTCCCCCAATATCAACAGATATGCCTGGCGATGGAATCTACAAGGGAAGCAATGTTCTATTCACAGCTTCATGTATCACTTATCAACTCCCATTGTACAAAAAGAAAAATACAAGTGGTATGCTTTTCTTTTTAGGGATTCCCTTGTATGGAAAATAGGGAACGTATGAGCTTTTGGACCTGCAGAATGTTCATGTGTATGGGGAGGTTGGGGGAGAGATAACTGGTGGCCGAACTAATGCAGATTTGTAAATTACTTCTATTTATCTATTTATCAGCTGCTGTATGCTCCACATAAATTTTTTTTCTTTTTTAATTTATTTTCTGTCTGACCACAGTGCTCTCTGCTGACACCTGGAACTGTCCAGAGCAGGAAAGGTTTGCTATGGGGATTTGTTCCTACTCCGGACAGTTCCTGACATGGACAGAGGTGTCAGCAGAGAGCACTGTGGTCAGACAGAAAATAAATTAAAAAAGAAAATAAATGTATGTGGAGCATACAGCAGCTTATACGTACTGGAAGGATTAAGATTTTTAAATCGAAGTAATTTACAAAATCTGTTTAGCACCAGTTGATAAAAAAAAATAAAAAATTCCAGCAGAGTACCCCTTTAAGTTTTACTTTTAGCTTAGTTCACATGTGTTTTTTCCCCCCCATTCATCTGCTCTGACAACAGCACGACGGACACCAAAAGTTCCCAATGGACCTCATTGGCTTTAATGAGGTCCATATGGTTTCTGGGATGATGTTCGTCATTTGAACTGACAAAAAACTGCTACATGCTGTGCTATTTTGTCCTATATTGTGGACAGAACCTGCTATGGAGGCAACCACAGAAGAACCTAGCCTACGAATGTGAACATAGTCTAAGCTTAGCCTAGTAGAACAATGGAGGGTCTCATTGTTTCAAATGTAATACAGATGACAACTACTCATTGTACAAATCTTAGAAGAACATTGCTTTACCCTCCCTCATCACCACCGATGCAGTACTCCAAATGTACTAAACCACTTTTCACAACCTAACCGGATTCCTCATCCCTCACCCAAGGCCAAAAACACTGGGGGTCTCCAATATGTGGTGATACCAAGCTCTCCGAGCACGATGGAAGTTGTATCTGCACCACAGCTGGATAGCCGGATCATTGCCTATTATTTAGCCATAGATGAGGCCTGTTAAGGTCCTGCAAGGACACCAGTTTCTAAGTTAAAGGGGTTATCCAGGAAAAACAATTTTTTTCATACATCATCTGGCTCCAGAATGTTAAACAGATTTGTAAATGACTTCTATAAAAAAATCTTAATCCTTTCAGTACTTATGAGCTGCTGACGTTGAGCTGTTCTTTTCTGTCTAAGTGCTCTCTGATGACACCTGTCTCGGGAACTCTCCAGAGTAGAAGCAAATTCCAATAGCAAACCTCTTCTACTCTGTGCAGTTCCCGAGACAAGCAGAGATGCCAGACAGAAAACAACAGCTCAACTTTAGCAGCTGATAATTATTGAAAGGATTAAGATTTTTTTAATAGAAGTAATTTACAAATCTGTTTAACTTTCTGGAGCCAGTTGATATAAAAAATAAATAAATAAATAAATAAATAAAAAGTTTTTTCCTGGAATACCCCTTTAACAGAGGAGTGACAGAGGGGCCAGTAGCACTTTTCTTGGCTACCGGCTGCTGGGGACACCCAGCCAGTGGTGTACTTATAGGGGGTGCAGTGGTAGCAATCGCACTGGGCCCTGGTGCCTAAGGGGGCCTCAAGGCTCATCTGCCCTATAAGAAATCAGTGTTATAAATGGCACCTGGGGCCAAGTTGCAGATTTTGTATTTGGGCCTAGAAGTTACACACCCAGCCACTATTATAACAGGTAAAGGCACTTACCATTTGTCCTTTGTGAAGTGTCTGAAATCTGGTCTCCCCTGTTTGTAGTCTGCAGAGCTGCATTAAAGAAGAAAAACTAAATTTTAGGGAGAAGCCCAAGACCAAAGATTGTGAGAAACCTAAGGAAAAAAAAAACATGGTGCATTCATTATGTCAGTGTTTTCCAAGAAGTGTGTGTCCAGCTGTTGCAAAACTACAACTCCCAGCATGCCCGGACAGCCTTTGGCTGTCCGGGCAAGCTGGGAGTTGTAGTTTTGCAATAGCTGGAGACACACTGTTTGGAAAACTGTGCAATCCCTATCGAATTCACGTTGTATACAATCATATATATACACCATATAGCTGCCGTTAGATTCTACTGGGAGCTGTAGTTCTGCAACAACCGAGTTTTCAGGCCGATACATTCTCCATAAAATTCCTGCTCCAAAGATCACATATCTCCAGTTATATAGAAACCTTAGAAACAACACCACTCTTGTCCACAGGTTGTGTCTGGTATTACAGTATTAAAAGGGGTTATCCAGGAAAAAATTTTTTTTTTGTATATCAACTGGCTCCAGAAAGTTAAACAGATTTGTAAATTACTTCTATTAAAAAATCTTAATCCTTTCAGTACTTATGAGCTGCTGAAGTTAAGGTTGTTCTTTTCTGTCTAAGAGCTCTCTGATGACACATGTCTCGGGAACTGCCCAGTTTAGAAGCAAATCCCCATAGCAAACCTCTTCTAAACTGGGCGGTTCCCGAGACACGTGTCATCAGAGAGCACTTAGACAGACAAGAACAACCTTAACTTCAGAAGCTCATAAGTACTGAAAGGATTAAGATTTTTTTTTTATAGAAATAATTTACAAATCTGTTTAAACTTTCTGGAGCCAGTTGATATATAAAATGGAGTTTTTTCCTGGAATACCCCTTTAAATAAATAAGAAATGAGATGCAATACCACACAAAAGACTATGGACTGATGAAGCGATGTTTGTGGATTAAAGTTAGACATATTTTTCTAATCTTTTGGGCTGAACACCTCCTCTCCCTTTCTGATCAGTGATGTCACTGGTCAGCTGGCAGATTATACCTAGTAATTCCATCTAATCTCACGGGGAGAAAAAGAATAGTCCATTATAGGGCATGCATTAATAATATAGCCAAACCACATGGATTTACTAATATCTGCTATACAGCAAGATTATCTGTTTTCAATCTGATCCTTTTTATTTAACCCTAAAGGACACTGTGGGCTTTGTATGCCTGCCACTGATCCGCCCTTATTTGGACACATTTTTTTTTGTTTGGGACTAATCTTTAAAATCTTGTCAACTATGTATCGAATGCCATAAAGGAACAATATTCTTTCTATACTAAATTCAATCTGCTTGACATTCTGATTCGAAGCCATATTCTACTCCGATCATCTATAACATTACAAAAAGCCATGACAAGTAAAATGACAAACCATTTATAAACCTTAAAAAATGGCGCGAATATATTTGGCAGCAAGTGAACAGTTAGTAGTTGATGTGTTGGAAGCAGAAAGAATGGGCGAGAGTAAGGATTTGAGGGACTAGAAAATGGACCGAATTGTGATTGCTAGATGACTGGTCCAGAGCATCTCTAACAAAAGTGGTCCAAGGAAGGACAATCCGTGAACTGGGGACTGTGTCATGGGCGCATAAGGCTCACTGATGTCTGCAGAAAGCGAAGGCTAGTCGGTCTGGTACCACAACCTTCTGCATATAGGGCTGTGTGGCTACAGACTGTTCAGGGTACCCATACTGACCCCTGGCTATTGCTGAAATTAACATAGGATGTTCAGGTGTCCACTTAATGGGCACGTGGATATCAGAACAGGACCATAAACCATTGGGAGAATGAGGTCTGGACCAGTGAATCACATCAAGTGGATGACGGTATGTGTCTTACCTGCGGAAGACATGGCACCAGGATGCGCTAAGAGAAGGAGGCTAACTGCTTGAGGCAGTGTAATGCTCTGGGCAATATTTTACTAAGAAACATGGCATATGTGGTTGTTACTTTGACACATACCATCTATAGATAAACATCGTTGCAAACCTAGTATCCCCCTTCATGGTAATGGTGTTCCCATAAAGGGGTACTCTGCCCCAAGACAGCTAATCCCTATCCAATGGATAGGGGATAAGATTTCTGATCACAGGGGTCCAGCCGCTGGGGAACCCCGCAATCTCGGCTGCGGCACTCCAGATATCCGGTGCACAGAGCGAACTTCGCACCGTGTCGGATGACTAGCGATGCAGTGAGGAGGCTTGTGACATCACGGCCATCCCCCTCAATGCAAGTCTATGGGAGGGTGCGTGACAGCATAGACTTGCATTGAGGGGGCGTGGCCGTGATAAAGTCTCATTTGCTGCACCCGATGCGCTAAATGAACGCCGGGGGACCCCCGCGATCCTTTGGATAGGAGATAAGTTGTCTAGGGGGCAGATTACCCCTTTAAGGCAGAGGTCGCTTTCAAGTGCCCTGACACATTGCAAAAACTGTACAGGAAAGGTTTGAGGAACATGATAAAGAGTAAAAGGTGGGGACTTGGCCTCCAAATTCCTCAAAGCTCAATTCAATTCAAGTATTTGTGGGATGTGCAGGAAAAACAAGTCTTATCCACAGAGACCCCGCACCTCACAACTTACAAGATTAAAAGGATCCTGCTGATAACATCTTGGGGCCAGATAACACAGGACACCTTGAAACCTCAATGGGACAACATTTTTGGGATGCACGAGGGGGACCCACGCAATTACATTTTGGCTTACCAAGGTATTATGGGGTTTTACTACCAATTGCCTTTTATAATATTAATATTGCAATAACCCCACATTTACAGAATGAGTTGAATCCAATATTAGAGTAAAATGGCTGAATAAGCATTAAAACCCAAGGGTGCACCCAGAGATGATACAGAGGCATTAGTCACAACCGGGCCTAAAAGACTTCTCTACCACATAAAAAGATACAAGAAAGAGCACATGATGGGTATGCGGCATGTTATAGATTACACATCGAGGCTTAAGTGGTTAACAGTCTTTTAACCAAATCCACCTTTTGTTGGCTCCTCCAGCAAGATAAAAGTGCAATTTCAGTCAGCCTGTGCCATGGCTGCCATGCTTGGCACAAGAGTCTTCGGTCACTTCATTCAAAGGAGACACAACCTTTGCCCTTTGACTATATGACTGGACCTTGTTACATTGACACAAATGTAATAAAGCTGAATTTGTTTATTCTGGGCATTCTGATAAGGCACTAAGATTAGATATATGTTTACCAAACAAACACAAAAGACCCTGCAAAGGCTAACATATAAGCAATCTTAGACAAGCAGATTTAACTGCAGCCCTTTGGAATGGCACAATGCACTGGGAACTAATGTATATAGGGCTTAAAAAAATTCCATTAGATAGTAGTGTCTCTACATCTTTTCTATCAATATACATTTCCTCTCTATTGCTGAGTGGATGTGCACTGCAAGTTGTGGAGCTAGAGAGCTCTGACCAATCAGATGCTGCCTCCTAACTGTTCTCCCTCCCCTATCAAAGAATCAGACTGCAGCTTCATCCCCCTCCTTCCCTCTCCTCAGTGTCTTCACAAAGATGCCATTTTCCCTAATAAGATATATTACAAAGTTTCTCCTATTTACATTTACTAAGCGTTACCATAATGGTGAACACACAATTGCTGCCCCCTATGGTCTCATCTCGTAATTAAACAGGATGACAATAATAAAATGGAGCTAAATAAGCTCATCACATGTAATAGTCATTATCCAGTGTATAATTTATCGGGTTTGTTTGATGGCTGATGGTTGCCAATAAGGGGTAGCGCAGTGTGACAGGTCCATTTAGCAGAGTGAAGACATCTACATTCCTCGTTCATTAGTAATGTCTGCACATAACCGAGCTCAATGGTGAAAAGCATTACAGACCCATCAGGGAAGCCCAGTTTCCTAAACGTTTGGCTGAAGTTGGCACGCAAGAATTCTAAGAGGCAATTGTACATCTGGCACAGTGTATATGGGCTTATTATTCCCAGCAAAAACAAGGTTATTTTCTAAAAGGTGGATTTAGCTTGTATAGTGTTGGATCTGACTTCCTAGTTTACAGTCAGGTGTAGGAAAGAACAAGAAACGGTGAGACAACTACTCCCAGCAGAGCCTCACGCAGCAGATATCTGCTGTATATTTTTATTCCTATTTTGCTTGTGTATTATGAACCAAATACATTTAATACAGACAAATAATAGGATGGTCACCCAACTATTTTACTTTGTAGAAAATACATATAATGTATCACCGATATGACACAAAACAAGATTTAAAAGGGGTACTCCACTGGCCAGTGTGGAACTAAAATGTTCCAAACATGGGACATTTAGTTCCACGCTGGCCAGTGGAGTACTCCTTTAACAGCTGAACATTTTGGCTTCATGAAACATTCCTCAAACAAACAAAAGTATTTTAGTTCATGGAATATATGTTTTACCAGATCAAGTAGAGGTAAAATAAATTATAATAAATAACCATGTCCAACGATCGACTGGTCATACTACCAACATATACCAGCCTGCTGGTGTGGGATTGCTTCTCTGCATAATTTCTCTCAGGCACTTAAAGGGGTACTCGGTGGAAAACTTTTTTTTTTTTTTTTTTTTTTTTTTTTTAAATCAACTGCTGCCAGAAAGTTAAACAGATTAGTAAATTACTTCTATTAAAAAATCTTAATCCTTCTTGTACTTATTAGCTGCTAAATAATACAGAGGAAATTATTTTCTTTTTGGAACGCAGAGCTCTCTACTGACATCATGACCACTTTGCTCTCTGCTGACATCTCTGTACATTTTAAGAACTGTCCAGAGTAGATTAAAATCCCCATAGCAAACATATGCTGCTCTGGTCAGTTCTTAAAATGGACAGAAATGTCAGCAGAGAGCTCTGTGTTCCAAAAAGAAAACCATTTCCTCTGTAGTATTCAGCAGCTAATAAGTACTGGAAGGATTAAGATTTTTTAATAGAAATAATTTACAAATCTGTTTAACATTCTGGCACAAGTTGATAAAAAAAAAAAAAGTTTAAAAAAAGATGTTAAAAGTTTTCCACCGGAGTACCCCTTTAATTACTTTCTCATTCTCAAGATCTGGGGTGCAGACCTGCTTTAGACAGATTTACTGCCAATATATTTACCATCCATCAGGGAATCCCATGGTAGCTGTATCTTCACAGGCCCCCATAAGTTAAATTCTTTCACCAAACTTAAAAGGGGTACTCCACCACTCAGCATTAGGAACAATCTGTTCCGAACACTGGAGCCAGGAGCTCGTGACGCCATAGCCCTGCCCCCTCATGACGTCATGCCCGCCCGCTCAATGCAAGTCTGTAGGAGGGGGCGTGACGGATGTCACGCCCCCTCCCATAGACTTGCATTGAGGGGGCGGGCGTCCCGTCATGAGGGGGCGGGGCTATGACATCACAAGCTCCCGGCGTCGGCTCCGGCATTCGGAACAGTTTGTTCCAAATGGTGAGCAGCGGAGTACCCCTTTAACAAAATTGAAGAGTCTCCCTTATTGCAGCCTACTGTCATCTCTGCTCTTGCCTCCTATGCCATCTTTACACATCATAGTCTCTCTGCAGCTGCTTCATTCCCAGATCAGGGGCTCAGGGCTTTTCTTCAAGTACACCTTCAGGCCTAAGGCATAGATCCTCTCTTTTCTTCCTCACTTTCCATGTGGCCTTAGCCACTGTACTAACTCACTTCAAGCATTCAGCTCCTTATATAACTTTTTCCCACCTATAGTTCTATAGTCACATCTATTGGCAACAATTATTACTGCATTACATACATTCAATGGAGTAGATACATACAGACAGAATCAACAAAGCACACTGTTACAGTAACATTCATTCATATCACAAATGCAACAGGTCAGTGGGAATATTTCACCAGTCATTTACATAAAGGAGGACAGATAAGGTTAACCGTCTTAAACTATACTTTTTAAAGAGGTTAATCTGTACCTACAGCTTTCTATGAGACACTCAGGATCTCTGCCCTCCAGTATTTGGCTCCCTGAGTGCAAAATGTCAAATCGGCTTAGTCTGTGATCAGAGAGATGAGTACTTTATCAAGTTGCAACATCTGTAAAGAGAAGTGAGAATCATTACAGAGGCAGCCAGGGAACGTGTGACTTCCCAGGTTCTAATAAATGGTAATTTCATTATGTTATAAGCCAGGTTCAATTATAAAATGGACACTGTGAGCCAAGGGCTGTCATGTTGCACATAAAAGCTCTGATTTACAGTGTGAACGATGTCAAGGAGCTTCCAGCGGGGAAGGTCAGGGAATAATTTAATAAGTGCATGCCACAGGTAAAAGATCTATACTGAACGGATTGACTCCGCAGATTCCCATTCTACGGGATACAAGCCCTTAGGATATATAGTAAAATTTTGAGTTCTAGTTGTAGACTGTGTGCGATCAAGTAGGGAGATCCAAGCATAATCTTATTGCTGTCACCAACATAAGAGGGGTCATAGGGTTTCCCATTGAAATGGTACATTATTAAAGTGCAACGGTCATGAAACTTTGGTGCAATAACCTGCACACAGCCTTTGTACTGTGTGCAGGTGGTGGGTATAGCAATATTTTTACCTAATATTTGCAGGCTTAAATGCTTTTATTCAAAGCCACTGACGGTCGGATAGGCGTGGTGCGAGGTACGCGATGCCCCGCCGCCGCCATGCCCACCCCATATGTCAGCCCTGGGACCGCTGTGTGATTGACACACAGGTCCCATCGCATGGGCCCTTCAGCTAATCTAACCTGCGCACCGATGTGTGTCATACAGCAAGTGCTCCCATCTTCCTCCTCAGTGCGCCTGCGCAGTGCTAGGTGCTGAGAGCGCGCTTCCTCTCTGCACCTAGTATTGAGAACTAACCTGATTGCGCCCTGCTCTGCGCAGGCGCACTGAGGAAGAAGACGGCGGTGGGAGCGAGCGCTTTCTGGATGACACACAGCGGCGCGCAGGTTAGATTAGTTGCATGCGATGGGACCTGTGTGTCAATCACACAGCGGTCCCATCGCTGACATACGGGGTGGGCGTGGCAGCGGCGGGGCATCACGTACCTTGTGCCACGCCTATCCGTCCGTCAGTGGCTTTGAATAAAAGCATTTTTTGCTATACCCACCACCTGCACACAGTACAAAGGCTGTGTGCAGGTTATTGCACCTAAATTTCATGACAGTTGCGCTTTAAGTGAGTATTGGCAGTGGCAATAGTAAAGGACATGGCTACTGTGAATTATATTTGGGAGCAGTGGCTATTATGAGACACTGTGGGTGGCACTCCTAAGAACACAGTTATTGGCAATATTACAGGGTGTTGTGTCTGATATTTATATGGGGACACAGGGACTGGTGCTGTTATATGGCAATGTGGATATTTGTTTAACAATGTGGCTGTTAGTTACAGGGGACACTGGCTGGCATTGTTATGGGGGGATAGTAGTGGTTACTGTAGCTGTTAATCACGTGGATCACTGTAGAGGGCAGTGTTATTAGTGCACTATGGTAAGAACCATTGTAGGGGAGCTGTGGAAATGCTATGTAGCACTGTCTGGCAATGTTATGGGGCACTGGCTGCCCCTATTCCTGGAGCAATGTGACTGTCACCATAACAGGGCACTGTTAAAGGCCATAATTGTCACAATGAAATGGTGGTTGGCACTCTTAAAAGAACATTGTGGTTGACAATGCCATGGACCAATGTTACTATTTTTTACATAATGACACTTAACATTAGGTACATGTCTGTGAGCAGTTGCATTGATAGAGATCTGTCAGTCAGCTTTCCTAGAAACAGATATAACGATGAAACAACAACATTATGCATAAGAACTGATCTATACGTCTAATTTTTTAGTTCCGTACCCCTCGATACCCGGCTAGACCAGTGCTTTCCTACAGTCTACATTATAGCTGCCCATATAAGTGTTATCCCATCCACTGTGAACTTGCCTCTTACATTCCGATGAAAGTTTATTTTCTCTGTTCCCCGCTGCTGGAGGTTTCATTTTGTCCAAGAGAATGAACCTAGATGAGGACACAAATAAATTCACTGGGAGGGGTGTGAAATGGACTCATGCCAATCCTCCACAGCCAGTGACAGCGTCAGAAACCCTTGTTCAGTGTGGTACACGATACCTTCATGGCTCCAAAGGCAAATCCCGAATGGATGAATCTCTGCACAAAATCCCACACTTTGTTAACCTTTTCTGTGCCAGGCAGTATCAAACACTGTTCTTTGCACCCAGAGAGCAGAGGACCTACCCTCCATCTATACAGAACTGCATTGAAAACATATCATCAATAAGAAATTGACAAGAAATAGATCCTAGTGACGTGATTGTTTCTAAAGTCACTTCCAAATGGAGTTGTGGTTTGCTCGATTTTTGTGGCCCCTGTTAAATTAGGGACCCATTATAGTGTCCAAACTTGGGCCTCTAGTACTTCAGTGGGTCAGTCCAATCCTGGTGCTACAAGTCCATAACTTAGTTATATCTGTTTCCAGGAAAGCAGGGAAAAGCTTCATAGTAAAGCAGACTCGTGTGTATAAGCCAATGCACATACTGTCCCCACGGAAAGTGCGTAAACTGAATTACAAATCCGAAGCAAATCTGCTGCGTCTGGATTTATAGAGGCCAAGTTTATTCTTCACTATGGGTCCCCTCTGTTTTATGCATGCCACTTGTATCTGTTTTGAGGAAAGCTGGGTGACAGCTCATGAATGTTTAGCAGAGAACAGATTAGAATTCTAATCAATGACTTATAGTAACTAAGGCTTTTTTAAATGTTTATTGTATGGGGGAAGGGGGGTGCCTGTGGGCACAGCCGGGCCCGCAACCAATGATGAAGTGCTAATTCCAAGTACATTTGATGTGTAAGTTTTCTTCTGCAAGACGTCTTTGTATGCCCAAGTAGAAAATACAGCAATGGTTGGATGAAAGGGAAAAAAACGGACACTGTGTTTAGACTGTATAAGAATCGGGTCATTTTAAGGATCAGTGTCCTATAAACACAAGCCTCAGTATGATGTGAAATCACCAGAGCTGCAGTTGCTGTATGCCGAGCCAAAGTACACATCGATCTCTGTCGCCCCCACCAGAAAAGCTGCATCACCTGACCACAGCAGGGTGAGCACTTTCCACCAGGTCCTGGCGGGCTGCAGCTCCGCTGAAGAAAAGGCTCATTTACAAGTGGCTGGTCAACATAGAGGTGTGGGAAGGGGAGATGGCAGGTATGGAAGAACCATATACTCGATTACTAATTTGTCCTGCAGCTATATGGATCCATTATGTAAGAGACCTAACTTAAATATAAGGGGGTAAATTGTCGCTGGAACAGTCTTAAGAATATAGAAAACATTTCATAGATTGCATATCCACTTAATTTTACACATCTGCTGTATGAAAGCCTGCCTAATAGGTGCAATGGCATCATTGTATTGTCCTCACTCCTACCCCACAGCCAAGTGTTTAAAGTGTACCCGTCAGACCCCCCCCCCCAAAAAATATATCACTCAGTACCTAATCCTGACCATGTACATGTAATTTTTGTGTCTAGCACCTTTATTTATTTTGTTATTACACTTTTAATATAGCTCACTAGTCTGAATTCCTCTCAAAGGGAGGGGCGTGGCCTCATTGTGCAGGTCTCCGCCCCCTCCCTCAGTATGCTGTCTGCTCACATCTCCACGAGCATTAGCAAAACTACAACTCCCAGCTTGTCCTCACTGATAGTAGTGGGACACAAGCTGACAGTGGGAGGATTTTTCCTTCAGCTATGAGCCCTGCACTCACAGCTGTCAATCAAGTAAGTGTGTCCATGACGCATGGACACAGCAGGATTAGTAGGTGTCCAAGCAGGCAGGGGGGCAGTTGTTTGACTGGCTTTTTCAGTATAAAATATTACAATTTTTCTAATGGAAGCAATTGCAAAACCTATTGGTTATACATGCTTTACAACATATCAGAAGTTTTTGTATCTGACAGTGCCCATTTAAAGGGGTACTCCGGTGAAAACCTTTTTTCTTTTAAATCAACTGGTGCCAGAAAGTTAAACATATTTGTAAATGACTTCTATTAAAAAAATCTTAATCCTTCCAGTACTTATTAGCTGCTAAATGCTACAGAGGAAATTCCTTTCTTTTTGGAACACTGATGACATCACGAGCACAGTGCTCTCTGCTGACATCTCTGTCCATTTTAGCAACCGTGCAAAGCAGATGTATGCTAAGGGCAGCATGGTGGCTCAGTGGTTAGCACTGCTGCCTTGCACTGCTGGGGACTTGGGTTCAAATCCCACTAAGGACAACAATAAATAAAGAGTTATTATTATTATAATGACGTCAGCAAAGAGCACTGTTCTCGTGATGTCATCAGAGAGAATTCCAAAAAGAAAAGAATTTCCTCTGTAGTATTCAGCAGCTAATAAGTACAGGAAGGAATAAGGTTTTTTAATAGAAGTAATTTACAAATCTGTTTAACTTTCTGGCACCAGTTGATTTAAAAGAAAAAAAGTTTTCACCGGAGTACCCCTTTAAAGGAAGTAAGCTGTGCCCCTATAACTCAGAATCAAGGTCATTTGATCCGATGCTTCATGAAGTTTGACAAAGTCTCAGTTTGTGCCTAAATGGAAACATTGCCTGTATATACCGTATATACTCGAGTATAAGCCGACCCGAGTATAAGCCGAGACCCCTAATTTCAACCCAAAATCCCAGGAAAAGTTATTGACTCGAGAATAAGCCTAGGGTGGGAAATACATCATCCCCCCCTGTCATCATCCAGACCCGTCATTAACATCCTCATCATCAGCACCGCCAGTCATCATCCCACACATCCCCCCTTCATCATCCCCTTATCATCTCGCACATCCCCCCTTCATCATCCCCTTGTCATCAACCCACACATCCCCCCTTCATAATCCCACCCCCCCCCCCTTTATCATCCTCTTGTCATCATCCCACACCCCCCCCCCTTCATCATCCTCTTCTCATCATTCGCCCTCAGTGGTCTTCAACCTGCGGAACTCCAGAGGTTTCAAAACTACAACTCCCAGCAAGCCCGGGCAGCCATCGGCTGTCCGGGCTTGCTGGGAGTTGTAGTTTTGAAACCTCCGGAGGTCCGCAGGTTGAAGACCACTGCGGCCTTCGACATCATCCAGCCCCCTCTCACCCCCTTTAGTTCTGAGTACTCACCTCCGCTCGTCGCTGGTCTGGTACTGCAGGGCTGTCCGGAGAGGAGGTGGTCCGGTGGGATAGTGGTTCGGGGCTGCTATCTTCACCGGGGGCGCCTCTTCTCCGCGCTTCCGGCCCGGAATAGAGGCGTTGCCTTGACAATGACGCAGAAGTACGTTGGCAATGAACGCACCTCTGCGTCGTTGTCAAGGCAACGTGACTATTCTGAGGCCGGGCCCGAAGCGCTTAGAAGAGGCCTCCCCGGTGAAGATAGCAGCCCGGAACCACTATCCCACCGGACCACCTCCTCTCCGGACAGTCCTGCAGCACCGGACCAGCGCCGAGTGGAGGTAAGTACTGTACAGAACTAAAGGGGGGTGAGAGGGGGCTGGATGATGTCGAAGGCCGCAGTGGTCTTCAACCTGCGGACCTCCGGAGGTTTCAAAACTACAACTCCCAGCAAGCCCGGACAGCCGATGGCTGCCCGGGCTTGCTGGGAGTTGTAGTTTTGAAACCTCTGGAGGTCCGCAGGTTGAAGACCACTGCGGGTGGGGGAGTTCACTCGAGTATAAGCCGAGGGGGGTGTTTTCAGCACGAAAAATCGTGCTGAAAAACTCGGCTTATACTCGAGTATATACGGTACACACAAACATTTGCTTTAAAAGATGAAGAACTTGTGGTTCTGGAGCATCCACACTGGATTAGGTGGAGCCGTCTCTACCCACCTTGTAAGGTCCAGCTCTGTGGAGTCACAAAAGTGTGTCATGTGGTTCCTCCTTGTCAAGAGAACCCAAGGATGGGCACATGTGGCAAGTTATTATTCAGCATTCTAATACTTCTAAGAATATTGGATACCTCAAATAGAGGGGTGGCTATGTGTATCTGGAGACCCTCTAAAGAAAGAAGAGGAAAATACAGCAAGCATTGTAGGTATTTATTTTACACCATTTGGTTGTTCTTGGGACTCCCTCCAATCATATTTTTCTGGCATATCTAACTGGTCATACGGTTTTAAAATATCCTGCTTAACAGAGTGTTCACCCTTTTGGAGTTGCCAAAGGATCAAGAAGGCTAATGGGTGTTGTCACCAAATATACGGATCAGCTTATTCTTTTCTCTCTCTCTCTGTAGTGGGCATTCAATGGGATATCAGTATAAAAAAAAGGATTGCTTCTTGAAGTTAACCCTTTTCCATATACAGTGGTCCCTCAAGTTACAATATTAATTGGTTCTGGGACGACCATTGTATGTTGAAACCATTGTATGTTGAGACCATAACTCTAAGGAAACCTGGTAAGTGGTTCTGAAGCCACCAAAATGTCATCCAAAAATAGGAAAAAGTGAGGATTAAAGAAAAATAAGTAGATAACTAATATAGATAAAGCAAGATCGTACATATAAAAGTATGAAATATCTGCTGGGAGCTGTAATCACTGTCTGTTTCAGTGTTTCCCAACCAGGGTGCCTCCAGCTGTTGCAAAACTACAACTCCCAGCATGCCCGGACAGCCAAAGGCTGTCCGGGCATGCTGGGAGTTGTAGTTTTGCAACAGCTGGAGGCAACCTCTTTGGGAAACACTGGTCTATGTAGAGGACAGGAGCTTCTTCAGGGTCCTCAAAAGAACATGCAATGTTCTAAAAAAAGGAAAATGGAGCCGCCCTCACCTGATGCCCAAAGGAGCAGGTAACCCTGGTACAGGTAAAGAGTACAGAACATGTAATACCTCCCTGTACTGTAGAGGGCGCTACCAGACACCAGTCAGTGCATACACTTTAGGAATACACAGGTTTTACCAGTGAAATATCCATTCTGATTGGTCGGTTCTGCCATTGACACATTTCGCAGATTCCATAGAATTGTATGTTGAGTCTGGTTTCAAGTTACAATGGTCCAGAAAAGACCATTGTATGTTGAAACTGTTGTATGTTGAGGGATCACTGTACTTTATAAGGACACTTTGAAGCGACAGAAAAGGATTTCTGCTCAGGACCTCTTTCTTTGAAATGCAGTCATCCACGCTTCATACACATTTCGTAGCTAGTTGCTTCCTCCAGTTTTTGTCTTTTTGTCTCTTCCTGGGAAAATGAATAAACTTTTTCATGGGATGTTTTACAGCAATAACTGGAGACCTGCTTTATGGTCACATTTTTAGAATTTCACACAAATACCTGGGAGATTATAAAGGATTCAGAGCACATTTTATGGTTACATGTGGATTACAGTATGGGCTTGGTCCAGGATTAAAATTTGTAATTTTGATTTAGGACTTTGGCAGATAACACTATACAAGTTTCTGTTTTGGCTACAAGATGAATATAGGGTCTAGGATTTTTTATTTTTTTTTAATAACAAGAAAAGCGGGAATTGTTGTTTTGGCACAAGGGCCCATTGTATTCTTCTTGTATTTCCTGAGATGAAAGTTCTACAACCCAGACATAAAGAGCACACTCATCCCCCTCTTAAATAAAAAAATAAAAATCTTTAAACATAAGTTAGTTGCCCTCTTCTTTGAAGTTTGTTCAGAACCTGGTAAAGCTGGATGGCAAGCAATATGTCAGCCCATACACTTTGGTCATCAGGTGGGCAATCATAAGTGGACCACAAAAAGAACCCCTGGGTGGGTTAGGGATCCCACTAATATATATTACACAAACCCGGGGCCGAAGCCCAGAGCACAAATCCCTATAGGGTAAACCCCCCAAAATAAAATATAACTTTTATTGTATTATTATATAAAATGATGACAAATGATTAAAACTCAAATTTCACAGTTCCAGATAAGTAATGAATTCTGGGATTAACCCAGTAGTTTCCTGTCTTATGGGTCTGCAGTACCCAAACAATTGGAATCTGCGAAATAGATTAAAATCTGAAAATTGCCTCCTCTACTAGTTTCGGCGCATCTGCGCCGTCCTCAGGAGGAATATGCGGCAAACACCCGTCCACGTGTCTCACTCTGTCTTTTATATCCTAGGTCAATTACCTCATCACTCCCCGACACTCTACCAGGCCAATCCCTGTTTCTTTTCCTTGTGTCCAATGAGTGCTTTCCACCTCACTTTCCTGTGTGGAGAGTGGCCAACCAGGTTGATGTTTACCTGTTCGTGTCTGATGACGTAAGTTGATATCATCACGATGCGCCATTGTTGTGATGTCCTGGTCATGTGTGTAATCACATGATCGGTCGATCGCTTGTCCTATTGCCGCGCATGCGCCCGGACTTAAACATCGCCTCCTATTTGGTGCGCAAGCGCGGGGACTTAGAAAATATTCCGCTCGCTTTCAGTATGTAACTCAATGGCGAATACGGCGCATGCGCTAGGACTTAGAAATCTACAGTCCATTCATTTTCTGTATATGTTACTATTCCGGACCATAGATATACAGTTACTCTGACTCATATGTATCAAATTTTCGAAGGATATTTGTCCCATGAAATGAGACTATCATGTAGTAAAATGAAGTTTTCAGTCATTAACTGCATTAAATATTCCATAATCAATAGGTTGTGTCCTGTAGTTAGTTAACAACATCATGCGATCTTAAGGATAATGGGATGACCATACATAAACATAAACATAAAGGTAAGTATTATCTTATGTTATTCAATCGAATTTTAGTGCAGAGGAGACAAATGACCAGTGGCAAACATTTTTAAATTGGAGTACTAACTCCTGCTTCATTTGAAGTCCCTATTTCCATGGGACCTTCCATCTTATCAGCAGAGTGGACATAATATACATGGAGGATGTTTTAATGTCATCTCAACTTAACCTTAAACCATAATAACTTATTGCGGATCTAGAAAAGCGGCAAAGGAAAACCCTTCATTTAGACCCAAAGGAGCCATACTTTTTAGTCTATATATCCATCTCGCCTCTTCTTTCAGTAGTAATGAATCTATATTACCCCGCCTGGGACCTAGACGTAGCTGACAGAGACCTACAAAGCGTATGTCTTTCAAACTGCTGTTGTGACAAGCCTGCATATGACGAGATATAGGGGTGTCTTTTGCTGTTCTTATACAGCTTAGATGCTGGGAAATTCGTCTCTTAAATTCTTGAGTCGTTTTACCCACATAGATTCTCGGGCATGAGCAGACGGCCACATAGATAATGTTTTTGCTGTTACAATTCATAAATTGCCTGATCTCATAAGTCCGAGAGTCTATGGGGTTCGTAAAAGTCTTGCCTTTAATGATATAAGTACAAAAGGTGCAATGTCCGCACGCATATGAACCAACCGTCTTGTTGCTCAACCAATTTTTGTTCGTGTTAGATACATCTAGATGACTATGCACCAACAGATCTTTTAAATTAGGTCCCCTCCTAAAGGTTATACTCGGTTTCGCTCCTATAGCAGGTGCCAAATCCCTATCATTCGACAGCAAATGCCAGTGTTTGCGAAGGATTCCCATGATCTTGTTGGTATATCCATCATAGGATCCTATGCACCGTATTTGGTTTTCTTGATCTCTACGGGTTTCTGTCCTAAGTGTATAATTTCTGTCTGTCTCTTTTGCCCGATGGTATGCTCTTTTTAGATGTTTCCTAGGGTATTGTCGTTGTCTAAATCTGGAGAAGAGTCTCTTACTTTCCTCTTCAAACTTAACGTCCTCTGAGCAATTACGACGTGCTCGTAGATATTGTCCTATGGGGATACTGGCCTTGAGGCGATCCGGGTGCCAACTGTTCCAATGAAGGAGTGAGTTGGCTGATGTAGGTTTACGAAAAACCTCTGTCTGTATCTTGAGGTTTTCATCTATATAGATGTGCAAATCAAGAAAATTAATGGATCTGCCTCCTACCTCACTGGTGAATACCATGCCTATACTGTTGGTGTTAAGTTGGTGAACAAAATCTGTGAATAGTGGAATATCTCCGTCCCAAAGAATTAGGACATCATCGATATAACGCCCCCAAAAAATAATGTGATCGGTGAAAAAACTAAAAACCTCGTCAAAAACAATAGTGTCTTCCCACCACCCAAGAAATAAATTAGCATATGTCGGTGCACAGGAAGCCCCCATAGCTGTGCCTTGTGTTTGGTGGTAGAAGGTGCCATTAAATAGAAAATAATTGTGAGTAAGGATAAATTGAAGTAAATTAATAACAAAAGTGTTGTGTGCTGTGAAGAAGGTGCTCTTAGTGCTTAAAAAATGAGAAATAGCTGTAAGACCCAAATCGTGTCTAATGTTACTGTATAGACTCTCTACATCTAAGCTCATTAGAGCTATAGACACTATTGTTTTTGACGAGGTTTTTAGTTTTTTCACCGATCACATTATTTTTTGGGGGCGTTATATCGATGATGTCCTAATTCTTTGGGACGGAGATATTCCACTATTCACAGATTTTGTTCACCAACTTAACACCAACAGTATAGGCATGGTATTCACCAGTGAGGTAGGAGGCAGATCCATTAATTTTCTTGATTTGCACATCTATATAGATGAAAACCTCAAGATACAGACAGAGGTTTTTCGTAAACCTACATCAGCCAACTCACTCCTTCATTGGAACAGTTGGCACCCGGATCGCCTCAAGGCCAGTATCCCCATAGGACAATATCTACGAGCACGTCGTAATTGCTCAGAGGACGTTAAGTTTGAAGAGGAAAGTAAGAGACTCTTCTCCAGATTTAGACAACGACAATACCCTAGGAAACATCTAAAAAGAGCATACCATCGGGCAAAAGAGACAGACAGAAATTATACACTTAGGACAGAAACCCGTAGAGATCAAGAAAACCAAATACGGTGCATAGGATCCTATGATGGATATACCAACAAGATCATGGGAATCCTTCGCAAACACTGGCATTTGCTGTCGAATGATAGGGATTTGGCACCTGCTATAGGAGCGAAACCGAGTATAACCTTTAGGAGGGGACCTAATTTAAAAGATCTGTTGGTGCATAGTCATCTAGATGTATCTAACACGAACAAAAATTGGTTGAGCAACAAGACGGTTGGTTCATATGCGTGCGGACATTGCACCTTTTGTACTTATATCATTAAAGGCAAGACTTTTACGAACCCCATAGACTCTCGGACTTATGAGATCAGGCAATTTATGAATTGTAACAGCAAAAACATTATCTATGTGGCCGTCTGCTCATGCCCGAGAATCTATGTGGGTAAAACGACTCAAGAATTTAAGAGACGAATTTCCCAGCATCTAAGCTGTATAAGAACAGCAAAAGACACCCCTATATCTCGTCATATGCAGGCTTGTCACAACAGCAGTTTGAAAGACATACGCTTTGTAGGTCTCTGTCAGCTACGTCTAGGTCCCAGGCGGGGTAATATAGATTCATTACTACTGAAAGAAGAGGCGAGATGGATATATAGACTAAAAAGTATGGCTCCTTTGGGTCTAAATGAAGGGTTTTCCTTTGCCGCTTTTCTAGATCCGCAATAAGTTATTATGGTTTAAGGTTAAGTTGAGATGACATTAAAACATCCTCCATGTATATTATGTCCACTCTGCTGATAAGATGGAAGGTCCCATGGAAATAGGGACTTCAAATGAAGCAGGAGTTAGTACTCCAATTTAAAAATGTTTGCCACTGGTCATTTGTCTCCTCTGCACTAAAATTCGATTGAATAACATAAGATAATACTTACCTTTATGTTTATGTTTATGTATGGTCATCCCATTATCCTTAAGATCGCATGATGTTGTTAACTAACTACAGGACACAACCTATTGATTATGGAATATTTAATGCAGTTAATGACTGAAAACTTCATTTTACTACATGATAGTCTCATTTCATGGGACAAATATCCTTCGAAAATTTGATACATATGAGTCAGAGTAACTGTATATCTATGGTCCGGAATAGTAACATATACAGAAAATGAATGGACTGTAGATTTCTAAGTCCTAGCGCATGCGCCGTATTCGCCATTGAGTTACATACTGAAAGCGAGCGGAATATTTTCTAAGTCCCCGCGCTTGCGCACCAAATAGGAGGCGATGTTTAAGTCCGGGCGCATGCGCGGCAATAGGACAAGCGATCGACCGATCATGTGATTACACACATGACCAGGACATCACAACAATGGCGCATCGTGATGATATCAACTTACGTCATCAGACACGAACAGGTAAACATCAACCTGGTTGGCCACTCTCCACACAGGAAAGTGAGGTGGAAAGCACTCATTGGACACAAGGAAAAGAAACAGGGATTGGCCTGGTAGAGTGTCGGGGAGTGATGAGGTAATTGACCTAGGATATAAAAGACAGAGTGAGACACGTGGACGGGTGTTTGCCGCATATTCCTCCTGAGGACAGCGCAGATGCGCCGAAACTAGTAGAGGAGGCAATTTTCAGATTTTAATCTATTTCGCAGATTCCAATTGTTTGGGTACTGCAGACCCATAAGACAGGAAACTACTGGGTTAATCCCAGAATTCATTACTTATCTGGAACTGTGAAATTTGAGTTTTAATCATTTGTCATCATTTTATATAATAATACAATAAAAGTTATATTTTATTTTGGGGGGTTTACCCTATAGGGATTTGTGCTCTGGGCTTCGGCCCCGGGTTTGTGTAATATACAATCATAAGTGGAATACATAGAAGAGGAGTCGGTCTCATAGGCTCCAAATCGGGCACCACCATTATTGTGCTGGCTTTGCCACCCAGGACAGAGCTGCCTGGTGGTAGTTTCAACATTCTGGTTAAGTACTGACTGATATGTCTGTCCATTACCACTAGATGGCACTGTGACTGGGAGGTGTTTGAAAAAGAAGTTATGTCCATTATTTGTATCTTCATCTTCATTCATAATGTAGACTTGTTGGTTTTGATTCAGTCTCTATTTGGTTGACCAGTAAAAAGATGTATACCACTGTTGATTTCTGGTCTGTTTAGGGCAGTGGTCTCAAACTATGACCCTCCAGAGGTTGCAAAACTTAAAGGGGCATTCCAGGAAAAAACTTTTTTTTATATATATCAACTGGCTCCAGAAAGTTAAACAGATTTGTAATTTACTTCTATTAAAAAATCTTAATCCTTCCAATAATTATCAGCTACTGAAGTTGAGTTGTTCTTATCTGTCTTGAAACAGCGCTCTCTGCTGACATCTCTGCTTGTCTCAGGAACTGCACAGAGCAGAATAGGTTTGCTATGGGAATTTGCTTCTACTCTGGACAGCTCCCGAGACACGTGTCATCAGAGAGCACTTAGAAAAGAACAACTCAACTTCAGCAGCTCATAAGTACTGAAAGGATTAAGATTTTTTAATAGAAGTCATTTACAAATCTGTTTAACTTTCTGGAGCCAGTTGATTATATATATATATATATATATATATATATATATATATATATATATATATATATATTAAAAAAAAAAAACTTTTTTCCTGGATAACCCCTTTAAACGACCATCATGCCCGGACAGCCAACGTCCAGGTATGATGGGTTTTAAAGTTTTGCAACCTCTGGTGGGCCACAGTTTGAGACCACCGGTTTAGCAGTAGCCTATGCCAGACTAGATTTGGCTTAAAATGTTGAAATGTAAATGTTGGCAAGTGTCATATCAACAATAACCTGGCGTTTCATCCCGGATTGGACATTAGCTTCCCACTAACACTGGAATTCATCAGTTCAGATATAATACTCTAAATCAGTGTTTCCAAACCAGGGTGCCTCCAGCTGTGGGCAAAATACAACTCCCAGCATGCCCCGACAGCCGAAGGCTGTCCGGGCGTGCTGGGAGTTGTAGTTTGGCCACAGCTGGATGCACCCTGGTTGGGAAACACTGCTCTAATTATAGCATCTCTGATCATAGCAATTTATCAGAGAATTGTTAATTCCTGAATTCTATAATCTTTTCATTGGCTCCAGTAGTTCCTAAAAATAAACAATACTTATTGCCTATGACTATAACTAGAAGGCAGCAGTAGCACAGCAATAGGCAGGTACCGGCAGGTAATACCAGATTATTCCTGAGCCTACCCTCTAGGACACAAGGTGTGTATGGAAAGCCAAGTATGATTTCACCTTCTTAAATACAATGACATACCAGGCGCACTCCGCATGCAACCCAACACTGTTTATCATCATTTCTCTGGTACAGTATGAGTAACTAGTAAGGAGCGTGGTATTACTACGTCTTTGAGCAAGTTTCCCATTGTGGCTATACCCTGTAGAAGAACCACCGAGAGTGGACTCCCAGTACTCATGAGACAGCATGCATATTAAAGGGGTACTCCACTGGCCAGTGTTCGGAAGTAAATGTTCTGAACACTGTTTTCGCGCTGCGGGGGTTGGGCACGCCCCTTGTGACAACATGACCACGCCCCCTCAACTTTTTAACAAGCTGATCACCTTGCTGTCGCCTATAACTATAATACCCTTTAAATAACTAAACATCAATTGCGGATTTAAAATGGCCACAGCTTTAGTATCTTTTAACTTGTTTTAGAATATTAACCATATTCCTGCCGCAAGTAGCTGCGGGCATGAAGAATCAAAACCCATGCCATGAGTCTCTGCCTAAGGCTGGGTTCACATCACGTTTTTTAAGTACGTTTCCCGTATACGTTTTCATTATTGAAAACGCAAGGAACCGTATTGAAAACCGTATACATAGACAAATAATTGAAAACCGTGTGCACCCGGATGCATCTGGTTGCGTACGGTTTGCTTGCAATACGGTTTTCTCCCGTACTCAAAACCGTAGTTGACCGCGGTTTTGTCTCTGGTTTAAAAACCGTACTTCCGTACGTCAATGGGAAACGCACATGTATACGGTTCCATATGGGAAACCGTATACGGTTTTTACTTTGCACATGCGCATTTGCATCCTAAAGTTCCCACCCAACACCCCTCCCATTAAAAATGGACAACATTTTCAAAAACATATGGGATTTTTTAAAAATAAAAACGGACGAAACTGTATGCACTTTTAAAAACAGTATACGTTTTAAAAACACATCCGGTTTACTTTTTCCCATACTGTTCCATCAGTTTTTTTGCCATACGGTTTTCTTTAGAAAAACGGATTGAAAACAGTATGGCAAAAATGTGATGTGAACCCAGCCTAAATGTGATGTGAATCCGTTTTTTTTTTTTTTTTTTTTAGAGAAAACCGTATGGCAAAAAAACCAAAACAGATGTAACAGTATGGGAAAAAGTAAACAGCATGCGTTTTTAAACCGTATACTGTTTTTAAAAGTGCATACGGTTCTGTCCATTTAAAAAAAAATATATATGATTTTGAAAATGTTGTCCATTTTGTAATGGGAGGGGTGTTGGGTGGGGACTTTAAGATGCAAATGCGCATGTGGAAAGTAAAAACCATATATGGTTTCCAGTATGGAACCATATACATGTGCGTTTCCCATTGACGTCCATGTTAAAAAAAAACGTATGCGGTTGCAGTTCGGTTTTTAAACCGTATACTGTTTTTACTTTGCACATGTGCATTTGCATCCTAAAGTCCCCACCAAACACCCCTCACCATTAAAAATGGACAAAATTTTTAAAAACGTTTTTTTTTTTTTTTATAAAAACAGACAGACCCGTATGCACGTTTAAAAACGCATACTATTTCCTTTTTCCCATACTGTTCATCCGTTTTTTGTTTTTTTTGCCATATGGTTTTCTTTAGAAAAACTCATTGAAAACAGTATGGCAGAAACATGGTGTGAACCCAGTCTAAGAGATGAACCCGTGGGGTAGAATCTCTAGGCCCAACTCCCCAATGGACTATGGGGGAGATTTATTAAACCTGTGTATAGGAAGAGTGGTGCAGTTGCCCATAGCAACCAATCAGATCGCTTCTTTCACTTTTCAGAGGCCTGTAAAAATTAAAGAAGCAGTCTGATTGGTTGCTATAGGCAACTGTACCATTCCTCCTCAACACAGGTTTTGATAAATCTCTCCCTGAACTGGAAATATCCAGATGCTAGGGCAGTCATGGCCCCATGTGTCTCCATTTAGAGACCATGGCCGACATTTATCATAGTCTTTAGACTGTTTGTGTCTAGAAAAAGGCGCAAGCAGGGTTTATTTGCGCCTTTTGTTTTACACATTTTTGCTGATTATGAGTTGTAATCCACTGATTTTGGCAACATACACATGATATGGAAGGGTTTTATGAACTGCGCCTTTTTGTGAAAAGGTGCAAAAAAGGTGCAAAGCCAATGAAAAGTCTCAGACTTCGCTTAGCTTTTTGGTGTATGTGAAAAGAGAAATTTCAGAAAATGCTATCTGCACAAAATGTATCAAATGCTCTGTGACCATTTAATAAATCTGGTGCTCCTACACATTACCAGCACACAAAAAAAGGTGTAGAAAAATGCTTCACTTACACCTACAATGATAAATGCTTCACTTACACCTACAATGATAAATGCTTCACTTACACCTACAATGATAAATGCCAGCCCATAGGTGCATCTATTCAGCACCTAAACAAGACAACTCCAGCAAGAGATCAATATTTTTGGAGGGGTTCTGTAGCCATAGGTTCCATGTAAGCCAACAAGGAAACTTAATAGCACTTGCCCCAATGTCTAAGCTTGTATCAAGTTAAAATACAAAATGAATAAAACTTAGCTTGGTCTGGTTTATAAATGATGATGTGATGCCAATACTGCAGTGACCTCATGTGACTACATCAGCCAATCTCTACTGTTCAATATCACCACAGTGGTTGAGAAGTGGCAATGTGGTTGGTTCTATTTGGAGGCCATTCTGGCTGTTTTACGATGTATGAAGCAAAGCACTGTTTTCCACTGTTATTGTGATACTCATGGTGGTTGTCATTCTTTTGTGGGCTCTACTGTCACACATGTGGTGGTTTGTAGCTGCCAAATGTATGTGGGTACTGTGGTTGTCATTCTAATGGGGGCTCCGCAGCGGTCATATATGAAGAGACTCTGTGGCTGCCATTCTTATGGAGATATTGTAGTGGACATGGTGGCTGTCACTTAATGTGGGTATTGTAGTTGTCACCCATGTGAGCCCTATAGTTGTTAATTATATGGGCCCTATTGTATGTTTTTTTAGGGGTCAGCAGTTTTGTGTTGTAGACATGATTCAAATGTATAAGGTTGACACACAAGGGGCAGGGCATACGACCGAACATTGTGTGCTGAACTCTTTGCCCACATTATCTTTAAAGTCATTTTTTTAGAACATACAAATTTAATTTGGGGAGGAAATTTAGGAAACCTTATGTTGTATCCTCTGATTTCTCCCTGCTGTGTCTTTGCATATATGAACAAATTAGAACAGCTCCCCAAAATGTACAGCACAGTCTCCCCTCCCCCCACCCCCGCAGGTCAGATTCAAGACCCAGATGTTACTTTAAAGACTACATTTGCAAACCATACATGTTGAGAAGTATATTTATATGTGCGATTCATCCAGAGGCGTCGATGAACCAAATACATTTCAATAAGCAAAGAGGAGGCCACCCGACCCTCAGGAGAGTTTCTCTCTCTCTCATATATATATATATATATATATATATATATATATATATATATATATATATAACACACTATCCATGTTCAATGAACGGGGGAGTATCAACCACTGAGGCTAATCTTCCCTAATACATATAGGCTGCAAATAATGATTTGTAATCCGGATGACCCACATACACAGGAGTAATCTACAGCGCAACAGTCGCCTAATCCTTCACTCTTCATTCCTGATTGAGGAAATCATAGGCTTTATAAAACAAGACAAGTCAAAGGCCAAGCAAGGGTTTACATTGTACTGAATAATAGAGTAGGCCGTAAATTTAGTAATGTCCTAGATCTAAACTAAGGCTCTTTTCACACTATACTGTTGCTCCATTTTAGAGACCCATTTCAATGTCCCATTTAGAAAACCCTTAAAAACGGCTGTAAAAAAATCCCATTCAAGTCTATGGGATTTTTTGATTATCCATTCTCACCAGTTATAACTAACGGGAGAAAAAAAAACGTCACATGCACAAATTTTTCTCCCGTTACAAATAACGTCCTTTAGTCATAACAGGTGAGAACGGATAAATCAAAAAATCCCATAGACTTGAATGGGATTTTTTAACAGCCGTTTTTAAGGGTTTTCTAAATGGGACATTGTAACGGGTCTTTAAAACGGAGAAACAGTATAGTGTGAAAGGAGCCTAAATGATAAGCAGTATGTCACTTCCGAGACCCGATGCAATCATAAGCTATTAGACTTGCATTGAGGGGGTGGGGCGTGATGTCACACAGGGCGGAGTCATGACGTCATGATACTCGGGCCCCGTGGTGCTGTATGACAGATTGCGTGACCCCCTGCAATCAGACATCTTATCCCCTATAATTTGGATAGGGGATAAGATGTATTAAGGCCAGTGTACCCCTTTAACCAGGGGAGCGGGAAGCATGCTCTGCTCCCTAGCGATGTATATACTGTGTCTTGTACTTTCATTTTCAAATCTCCTGCCAGGAGACCTGAATGGCCGGCACAGAGTCACATGGAAGGGTTTTTAAACTTGTACTGTAAAGATTGTGATTCATTCCCTCGCCCCCCACTCTGCATCTCCTAGCGCAATCACAACGCACAGCGTGGACTTGTGACTCCATTCCCCGCTGCTCATCCCCATACCCAACAGGGATAAGCAGCAGGGAATGGAGTGACATGTCCCCACTGTGCGCTGTGATTGCGCTCCATTCCCCGCTGCCCGTACCGATGCCTGCTCAGCATCTCCTAGCGCAATCACAGGGCACAGCAGGGGACATGTCTCTCCATTCCCCACTGCTCATCCCCGTATACATTGCTGGGGAGCGGAGCATGCTGCCCGCTCCCTTGGTTAATTGCTTAAGATTGCAGCGGGCCTCAGAAGTGAGACCCGGTGCGATCAATCCCTCAGCCCCTGTACTACTACCCCCAACGCGAGTTGGTGGATGGTAGTACAAGCACTACAGTAGTCTCCAGAGCCGCCTGCAGACTCCCGCAGCAGGTGGAACTACTACTACCATCATGGAAACGAGTCTATTCCATGATGGAAATAGCAGAAGTCCTGCAGCACTGCAGGAGTCCACTGCTTTCATCTTTTCTGAGCATGCTCAGAAGTAATAACGGATCAAAAACGGATTTTAAAAACCAGGTTCAAACAGATGACATTAAAGGCTTATCCGTTTGCCTTAGACTTCAAGGTTAAATTTAATATATCCGTTTATAACTTGTTATTTTTGGTGGATAAATATACTGCATGCAATGTCTTTTCTGTGCTAAAAATAATGGAACAGAAACAAACGAGTGCAAACGGGTGACAAAGGACTGTAAAAAAAATCCCATTGACATCAAATCGGATCTATTTACAGCGGTTTGCAAAAGGCTTGAACGGATTTGAGAACAGGCATGAATTAACAGCAACAGTCGTTAATGTGAACAGCCCTAACTCCCAGCATGCTGAGAGTTGTAGTTTTGCAACAGCCGGAGGCACACTAGTTGGCAAACAATGGTCTTTATAGTGGGCCTGTAAAACCAAATATGTCTGAACATTTTAGACTGTCTTGCTCCAGTCTAGAAAATCCTCTGCTCCTCCAGGTGTTGCAAAACTACAACTCCCAGCATGCTGGGAGTTGTAGATTTGCAACAGCTGGAGGCAACCTGGTTGGAAAATGGTCTCTATAATGGGCCTGTATGACCAAATACGTCTGAGCATTTTAGAACATCTGGATCCAGTCTATACAATCCTCAGTGAGCTAAATATCCAGATTGGTATATTTTACCTGCACTGATACACTGTAGCTATGTACCAGGACAAGAGAGAGATATATGCTACTGATGTATTTAAAATAGCTGTTAAGATAAAAACAAGAATGTTCCCATTCACTGACAGCAATGGGGAAGCGTAAAATAATAGATAACATTATACACCAGTTATGCTTCATTGGCATAGGGTTTCAAAATCCAGTCTGACCGGACCACCCTATCAACTATACGGAATAGATATGTCACATTTTAAGTGCAATAAATACCCCTCCGACACACACAGAGGAAACAAGGTGACAGAGTGGCAGCAGAAACACGAGAGGGGTCAGTAGAGATGTTGGCACAGACCCCGGATGCTAATGGGAACATCCTCCCGTTCCATCTGTGTCTCGGCCTCTAACACTTGCTCTTTGTCTGACACAATGCTGCAGCTACAGTTCATAACCCTACCCAGGCATCTGCGGAGACCCCATCGCTGTGCCAAACTAACCTCCCCTAAACAGTTAGACAATTCTCAGCCCTCTGAGAGTAGTAGTCATCAGATACATAGTGGAAGAGCCTTGGTGTTATATACTGCTTTGGACCAGGGTTCCCCCCTTTGCAGTAAACTGTGGGGTTCCCAGCAAATCCCTATGATTGAAAATGGATTAGCTATCCACTGAATATGTTTTAGGATGGAAAAATAATTTAGGGACTGCTAACATGCTGAGGATTTGTTACGGATATGCTGCAGATTTTAAAAAGCATGAACTTCAATAGGGAAGCCAAATCCGCACCTAATCCATATCGCGTGAACATTCCCTTAAAGGGGTACTCCGGTGGTCAACATGTTTTTTCGTTTTTGACTTACCCTATTTGTTTTGTTTCATTTCTATTCTTGTTGTTTAGGCGACTATTTTCGTTCTTTGTTGTCTTTTTATCCCCCTCACTTTCTTTTTCTATCTTTGCTTCTATTTCCTGTTTCTTGCTGTGCTGAAAACTACAAATCCCAGCATGCCACATGCCTTGCTGGTTTGGGGCAGCTCCTTTTTTTTTTTGGGTTGTTTGTTCTGCCCTTTACCCACCCTACTATTTTCCCGGGTCAGCCCCCTTATACACAGCACACTAATATAAATCAGCCCTGGTTGGGATACACTGTCATACACACACAAAAGGGACTACAACTCCTAGCATGTGGAATTCAGGAGTCTTCAGTATAACACCAGCATGCTGCCTCTGTAGTCTCCTGGGGGTTGTAGTTCACCACACCTCTGTAGAGCATACACCAGTGTTTCCCAACCAGGGTGCCTTCAGGTGTTGCAAAACTACAACTCTCAGAATACCCTTAAAGCCTTTGGGCATGCTAGGAGTTGTAGTTTTGCAACAGCTGGAGGCACACTGGTTGGGAAACACTGGTGTAACATGATGTGTATGCTGAATAGGCTAGAACAGTGTTTCCCAACCAGTGTGCCTCCAGCTGTTACAAATCTACAACTCCCAGCATGCCCAAAGTCTGTCAGGGCATGCTGGGAGTTGTAGTTTTATAACAGCTGGAGGTACACTGGTTTGTAAACACTAGCATACACACATAACAGGGACTACAACTCCCAGCATGTGTCATTCAGGAGTCCCCCCGCCCTCCCCCTTCACATATAGAGATCATCCCCAGTATGAGATTTATTCCCCTGCAGTCCATACATCCCCGGCCCGTGCAACTTGTCATCCTCCCCTTCAGATAACACTTATCTTCTCTGTGTTCCTTCTCCTACGCAGACCTGCATCTTCAGAAGACAGAGCAGGGGGAGGGGAGGTGAGGAGCTGTGTACTATGGCTTCTAGGGATGTAAGAAAAAAATCGATTTGCGCAATTATCGCGATTTTTCATTTGGCGATACTGAGTCGATTCAAAATATTTTTGAATCGATCCTTTTAGGGATGTGGAATATGCATCTCCTGTCGCCCGGAACAGCATGTCCCAGGCGTCAGGAGAGACAAATTCCACATTTGTGGAGCCGGGCAGGCCGGATCTGACGCGGCGTCGCTCTGGGTGTATGGAGCGGGCTCCTGACTCGTGCCCGCTCCAGACTCTGCGGCCCCTGGCTGATTTCAGTAGCCAGGGGCCGCTGATGCATCACCGCCGCTAATATCCAGCATGCGGCGCATAGAGGGGTGTATGTAGCAGGCTCCGGACTCCTGCCCGCTCCATACTCTGCAGCCCCCGGCTGTTCTCAGTAACCGGGGGCCGCCGCTAATACCCAGCATGCAGCGATCACCGCGGCTGGCTATTAACGCTTTGACAGCGGCGTCTAAAGGGATCTGTGAATGCTCCCTGGTGGGCTAGTGGGGTGGATCGCCCCCCCGCAGCGTGATCACAGGGGGGTGATCCACTATGGAGGTAGTCTGAGGGCTTACCTCTGCTTCCTGCTGTCCCGTGGCTCTGTCATTGATAGAGCTTGGCTTGACTAGGCTCTATCAATGGATCGCAGATCATCTATTCATCTATCTGAGGAATCTAATGATTCCTCCTAAAAGTCTAATAAAGTGTATAAAAAAAAAATAAAGTTTTAATAAAAGTGTAAAAGACATTGTTTTTGAGACAGAATCGGGATACATCGCGATGTATCGTCACCTAGACGGTATCGCGATATATCGTGATATATCGAATCACAACACTGGTATCGCAATTCGAATCGCGATTCACACCCCTAATGGCTTCTCATGCAGACCTGCGTCCTCAGAAGCAGTGCAGGGGGAGAGGAGGTGAGGAGCTGTGTGCTCTGGCTTCTCATGCAGACCTGCGTCCTCAGAAGCAGTGCAGGGGGAGAGGAGGTGAGGAGCTGTGTGCTCTGGCTTCTCATGCAGACCTCCGGGAGGGGGGAAATGAGGGGGCGTGGATTATTTCTCTCATGCAGAGAAAAAAAAAAAGCTATGACATCTTGTCCACAGCAGACTCAGAACATGGCCGCTGTGGACGACAGTAAAAGAAAACCCTCCCAACTACAGAACTTCCTGCCCAACAAACAGGTAAGCAAAACACACACATGCTGCCAAAACATATAACACATGTATATTGCAAAAGAAAAACTAAACTTACAAAGAAAATGCCATATAGTCAAAAAAATTAACCACCGGAGTACCCCTTTAATATATATCACTCTTCCTGTGTCGTTGGATTCTAGGGCAGTGTTTTCCAACCAGTGTGCCTCCAGCTGTAGCAAAACTACAACTCTCAGCATGCCCGGACAGCCAACGGCTGTCCGGGCATGCTGAGAGTTATAGTTTTGCAACAGCTGGGGACACCCTGGTCCGGAAACAATAGTCTAAATATATAGTGGTCCTGTAAGACCAAATACATCTCAGCATTTTAGAATGTCTGAATCCAGTCTAGACAATCCTCCGTGCCTCCAGCTGTTGCAAAACTACAGCTCCCATGTTGGGAGTTGTAGTTTTGCAACAGCAGGATACACACTGGTTAGGAAACACTGCTCTGGGGGTCCTCAAATCCGTTCTGCAGTTAATATACAGCAACAATGTATCTTCCAGCACCACTGCTGTAACTAACAATGAATGCTGCAGTCACATGGCGTCAGCTAACACATCATCCCTATTTATCCCTATCCTTATATATAGCCCTGCCATAACCAAAGGTACATTTAAAAAGGTGAAAATGTCTTTTATGGGTTGGACAAACATATATTACACTAATACGAAATGTAAAAGACAACTAATCCTACTCCAACACAACATGCACTATATGTCAGACCAGACCCTGAGAGCCAGAAGCCCTTTTCCCAATCTTTTGCATCCAGGTCTGGGCCCTCTGGGCTCTAATGAATACGTCTATATGCCATCGAATATAATAGCGTTGGCACAGCAAACAAATGGACCAGCATTAATTCATGGCACGGTCCTGCCATTCAGCAGACACAGTGTATCACCCTGTACTGCAACATACTATAATGCCAGGCTATAATGGGGGAGGTCACAACTGCAACCCGCTGAGCGTGACAGCTGCCACAAGCTGCAGGAGGCTACGTGCCACATGTAAATGAGCGCCTGCTGCTGTATTCTGCATGGAAATTTTACACATTTATATCTGGGAAAATCAGTCAAGGAAATTGTCAGTAATCAGTGATCCACCGCATTAGTCTATAGCTCCGGAGCCCTGACACTGATAGAAATGGAACATGACAAGTACCATGAGCTGCTAACATGCGGCAGAGAGGCAATCGCACAATCCCACTTAACACTGCCTAACGTCAATGTGACAAGTAGATATGGGCTCCACCTTCTCACCCAAGTAGTTTGCACAGGTAAACACACTCTTTGTAGACATTCTATAAAACCCAAAGCATAACTTGAGGGGCTGCAGAGGTAGAAGTGGCATTTGGGTCCGGATACCACATTAGGCCCCTTTCACACTACAGGTATCATTCTGTAAAAAACCTCCGTTATTACTCCCGGCAAAAAAGTCCTGAAACGGCCGGCAAAGAATCCCATTCACGTCAATGGGATTATTTGAACATCCTTTTGCATCAGGCATGTCCGTTTTTACTAATGTCAGCCATCTTTCTATGGGGATATTCTCCCATCATGCACAGCTCCCGGGATGTGACATCATCTGTTTAACTTTCCTGAGCCAGTTGATATATATATATAAAAAAAGGTTTTGCCTGGAATACCCCTTTAAAGTCCAGTAAATGAGAGAGGGACTAGCATTTCTCTGTGTTTAGTCCTGTCCTGTCTATCAGACTCCTGTCTGAAAACAGAGATAAGGGGGTTACAAAGTAGCCTGCAGTGATTGGATGAAGAGACCCAGCAAAGCACAGCAGACTCAGGGAGGAAGTGAATGCATGGTGAGTGAGGGGTGAGTGCTTGCCTCGGACACGCTCCTTCCTGAGCAGTGGATGTCAGAATAAATGATCAGCAGTACAAAAAGGTATTAATGAACCAAATACAGAAGCTAGACCCAACGACTTTTAAAGAATCTACATGATCTAGTAACATATATATGCGTTATTTTGTTTCTGTGATATGGCAGGTGCACTTGTTATGCCTCTGCATAGAACACAGATTGCAGTCATAGATTCAGCATTGATAACTGATGATAATGTCATGTTTTACTTAAAGGGGTACTCCGGTGGAAAAAAAATTTTTTAATCGACTGGTGCCAGAACGTTAAACAGATTGTAAATGATTTATTTACAAAATCTTTACCCTTCCAGTACAATGCTACAGAGAAAATTCTATTCTTTTTTCATTTCTTTTTTTTGTCTTGTCCACAGTGCTCTCTGCTGACACCTGATGCCCATATCAGGAACTGTCCAGAGCAGCAGAAAATCCCCATTGCAAATCTATGCTGCTCTGGCCAGTTCCTGACATGGACAGAGGTGTCAGCAGAAAGCACGGTGGACAAGACAAAAATGAAATTCAAAAAGAAAAGAATTTCCTCTGTAGCATACAGCTGCTAAAAAATACTGGAAGGGTAAAGATTTTTTAATAAAAGTCATTTACAAATCTGTTTAACTTTCTGGTACAAGTCGATAAAAAAAAAAAAGAAAAAGAAAAAAAAAATTTCCACCAGAGTACCCCTTTAAGGAAACTCATCACCTGGCTTTGGGACACTAACCCAACAGCAAACCTTTGTGAAGCTGGGATTACATGTTCCAAAACTGTTAGTATGATGCCCACCCAGACCAGCAATGGAATATCATTTGAAATTTTTCTCATTTGAGTCCAGACCAGACTTGAACCCCTGGTTTCTGGAATTGGCACAGTATGGTAATGTCAGCTGAGTAGAGTACACCTTATTTTCATTACATATGCCAGTGACTCGTAGTGACTGGGCATCGCAGCAGGTAAGTACAGGTTTCATTTATTTATTTAACCTGGCCTGGTCACCAACAGGCTGGGATCACATTATGTCTGACACATATACATCAACAAATTGATGTGTAGACAGGCATGGGCGACACAGACTTTAATGACCTAGTGACATAGTTAGTGACTATATTTGGGACAATTCCTGACTGTAAACATATAATTTACTTGGACTTAAAAGTAAAAACATGTATACAGGTGAGAAATGATCCCAATGTAGACAATAGGTTACAACATTCTAGCCATTAAAGGAGAAGTCTTGGCTCTCCCCAAGAGCTATATGGAGAGGGCGTGGCGGCCCCCGCTTTGGGTGAAGGTCGTGAGGCGCCACTAGGGAGGAGAGCCGGGGTTCCATACAGCAGATCAAGGGGGGGAAATCGGACCCCCCCACAATCTAAAACTTATCCCCTATCCTGCGCATAGGGGATATGTTTTTTTTTTTCCCCACAAGACTTCTCCTTTAAAAAGTTAATGGGGCCCGTGCCTGTCCATGCACTTAATCGTCAACGCCACATGACATTTTGATGTATAGATGGCACCATCATAAGGGGAACCCTCAAACAAAGAAAAGTGCTATATCACTATAGCATATTTGCCTATATATATATATATATATATATATATATATATATATATATATGGAATTTATTATGGGTTTTACACAGTTTTATTGTGTAAAACCAATAATAAATTCCCCCTATATATCTAGGCAAATATGCTATAGTGATATAGATCCTTTCTTTTCTTTTTTGAGGGTTCCCCTTATGATGGTGCCATCCATGGCATCTATACATCAAATTGTCATGTGATATTAACGATTAAGTGCATGGAAAGGCAATATGTACCTGCGGAAAAAAACAAAAAACAAGAACAAATGTAGGAGAACATAACAATAATTGTTCATAAAGAAAGCACTTGAGCATGTTGTATGCAAGTGACAACTCCCTTTGTTGCCTGTAGAACAGTGTTTCCCAACCAGGATGCCTCCAGATGTTGCAAAACTACAACTCCTAGCATGCCCGGACAGCCGTTGGCTGTCCGGGCATTTTGGGAGTTGTAGTTTTGCAACAGCTGGAGGCAGCCTGGTAGGGAAACCGTGCTATAGTATGAAATCCTGTGGCTACCTTGACTTTTCCCAGATCTGTACTAGATTGATTTGCCATTCAGAATTCAAGTAAAGCTGAGTGATACCGTAACTCCCATTTTTATTGGTGGTCCATTTTGAGAAGACATACTGTAAGTTGAAAACAGATGAATAGTGACTTAAGCTGCTGAACATTATTTCTGAGTGATTTTTACATTTTGGATGGAAATGATCTTTAATAAAAACATTTTGAGGGTGTTTTTTGTCATTTATATCTACCCTCCGTGGATGCAGCAAATAACTCCCAGTCACTAATAAATTCATCATATGGGTAAGTGACAGCCCGGGCCATAGAAGGGTTAAATGTTAATTTGCTGGTTAAGATAAAAACCTGTCCCGTCTCCTCCGTTTCCCTTTGCAGAACATAATAGGAAAGATCCTGTAGCTGGTAGAATCTTTGCTCCCCTCAACCACCTGAGCCTTTATTATCTCTGCAAACAGCAATCTGTTCAGCCAGCGGGGGACCCGAGCGAAGACGAATCCCTGCAGACGTCTAAATGTGCGGCACGGGGGCGAAGTGTGCGGTGGCAAACAAGATAGTCAGAGAAGATACAGGGAATGGGACCTGGGTCATCACAAAGTATATTCCTTACCATACAGGTGGTTAGGTAGTATTTCCCAAAAACCTACAATGTAGCATAGCTTTAACCCCATCGAAATAAAAGAGGCCAAAACCTAGCAACTCATTGTGAGACTATTCTGAGATGCCCATGGGTGATGTCACATGGAAATACATTTTAGTATGTTCTGAAGTAGGATCTTTTCAAAACTGCACTATATTCCCAGACTGGGGCTCGTCTGGGACTGAAAAATATATTTTTAGGTATTTTTAAAGTGTATTTGTTGGAAGGGGTGTTCTTAAATATCACATGCCCCATGGCATGGCAACTTCCTAACATAAGCCTTAAAGGGGTACTCCGCCGCTAGACAGCTTAACGCCTATCAAGAGGATAGGGGATAAGATGTCTGATTGCGGTGGTCCCGCCGCTGGGACCCCCCGCGATCTCTGCTGCGGCACAGCAGTCATTGGTTGTACAGAGCAAACTTCGCTCCGTGCCCGATGACTAGTGACGCAGCGTTCCCTCATGATGTCACTGCCACGCCTCCCGCCATGCCCCCTCCCATAGACTTGCATTGAGGGGGCGTGGCCGTGACGTCACAAGCTTCCGGTGCAGCAGCCAGTGTTCTAAATGAACTCCGGGTGATGCAGGGAGATTGCGGGGGTCCCAGTGGCGCCACCCCGCGATCAGACATCTTATCCTTTATCCTTTGGTCTAGGGGCAGAGTACCCCTTTAAGCCTTCTGTATGAACATTTTTGTAATGTGTCACTCAGGTTGTTCTTTGATTGAATGGCACCAGATACAGGACACATCCATTTCCTGATTGTATATAGTTTGATTTCATTTTTGTATATTATTATGGCGGAAGCCATGTTTCCTGAGCTTCTGCTCTGTCAACAGCAATTATAGATTTGCTTTACAGTAGTTACATTGATATAGGAAACAACAGACTAGGAGACACATTGATTCCTATCGAAACATTTTCTTACCATATTCTGTGACCTGTGCTTATGCCGGAAGGGCGAGGAGGGGAGCTGCGAAACTGAGAATGACCTGATCCTGTCTTATCTACGTATAGGCGTTACTTGTCATTGTAATCCTGTCTGTGATGATAAGGAGGAGACCACTGAAAAGTGATTTGTACATTACAGGAAATTACAGCTTTTTATTGAGGTCAGGTTTTAGGATTATTTTATAATATTATAGTTAGTAGAGAGGAAAACAAAACAAAATGTTATAATAATAATAATAATAATAATATACTGTTTTCTAATGACACATCCCGTTTAAATAAAAATTTGTCCAGTGTTGCAGCCATAATATAGTGGTCATATTATAAACATATGATCCCAGCCTAATGTACGCAGATATAAAGGCTGTACTCAGGACACAAGTAGCTTTGGGCCATGATATGCAGCTAAAAGAAAAACAATAACATAATTACAGTTGGGATTTTTTTTTTTCTTGACATGTAGTTATAGTTTACAGTATTTAATTTTGTAGCTTTTTTTTAATGCCCCCCGATGTGTAATTTAGACTAGTGAGATAAAGGATGATATTAATTCCCAGCTTTCACACTCAGCCCCGGTAATTATTCCCAGGCCCTGAAGGTCACCTTGGTATCCAGTGCAGCACGTGCAGACAGAGGCAGCCCATTCATCCTCTGAACATGAACCATTTGCAGACTGGACCCATCATATTGGTGTAATGAGTCAGAAACGTGTCAATTTCCATATACTCCCCGAGGAGTGAATGAATACACAATTATGCCCCATCGTGCCTTATGTCTGCATTAGCCTTGATCCAGATGAGAGAAGGCAGAACCCAAAAAGCAGGGAGTGTAACTCACCACTGGGTACAAAGCACTTCTGTAAGTAACACACCACAAAATAATCCCTACAGTTAATGCAGTGTAAATAGCCTTAATGGGTTGGGATTCAGGGAGGCGAAGGAGGCCAAAATAACAAAACTCTCCTATAGGTCTGGGCAAATGTCACGTAATGCACTAAAAGCACAATAAATGATAAAGAAGAAAAGAAAAAAGAGTGAAAGTTGAAATTGCAATTTTGTAATAAAAGAGCATTTGCCTCTATCCATGGCGGGATTACAGAGAATTTATGGACAATTTATGGACATAAAAATACAAACAAAATACCCAGACTTTAGTGCAAGGTTGTACTGGTAACAACTTTAAGCTGATACAGGAAAAAGATGCAAATAATGAGTAGCTCCACATATTAAAAGGGGTAAGTCCGGTGGAAAAATTTTGATTTTAATCAACTGGTGCCAGGAAGTTAAACAGATTTGTAAATTACTTCTATTAAAAAAATCTTTATCCTTCCAGTACTTATTAGCTGCTATATACTACAGAGAAAGTTCTTCTTTTTGGATTTCTATTTTTTTTTTCTGCCCACAGTGCTCTCTGCTGACACCTCTTTCTGTATCAGGAACTGTCCAGAACAGGAGCAAATCCCCATAGCAAACCTATGCTACTCTGGACTATTTCTGATACAGACAGAGGTGTCAGCAGAGAGCACTGTGGACAGAAAAAAAAGCAATCCAAAAACAAAAGAACTTTCTGTGTAATATACAGCTGCTTATAAGTACTGGAAGGATAAAGATTTTTTTTATAGAAGTAATTTACAAATCTATTTAGCTTTCTGGCAACAGTTGATTAAAAAAAAAAAAGTTTTCCACCGGAGTACCCTTTTAACTAGGTATTTTCTTGGGGAAGAATGAATGTAGTGGCACGCAGAAATAACACTGCTCAAAAAAAAGAAAGGGAACACTAAGATAACACATCCTAGATCGGAATGAATGAACTAATCGTATGGAATACTTTCATCTTTACATAGTTGAATGTGTTGACAACAAAATCACACAAAAATTATCAATGGAAATCAAATTTATCAACCCATGGAGGTCTGGATATGGAGTCACACTCAAAATCACAGTGGAAAACCCCACTACAGGCTGATCCTACTTTATGTAATGTCCTTAAAACAAGTCAAAATGAGGCTCAGTAGTGTGTGTGGCCTCCACGTGCCCGTATGACCTCCCTACAATGCCTGGGCATGCTCCTGATGAGGTGGCAGTCTCCTGAGGGATGTCCTACCAAACCTGGACTAAAGCATCCGCCAACTCCTGGACAGTCTGTGGTGCAACATTGGTGGATGGAGCAAGACATGATGTCCCAGATGTTCTCAATTGGATTCAGGTCTGGGGAACGGGCGGGACAGTCCATAGCATCAATGCCTTCCTCTAGCAGGAACTGCTGACACACTCCAGCCACATGAGGTCTAGCATTGTCTTGCATTAGGAGGAACCCAGGGCAAACCGCACCAGCATATGGTCTCACAAGGGGTCTGAGGATCTCATCTCGGTACTTAATGGCAGTCAGGCTACCTCTGGTAAGCACATGGAGGGTTGTGCGGCGCCCCAAAGAAATGCCACCCCACACCATTACTGACCCACTGCCAAACCAGTCATGCTGGAGGATGTTGCAGGCAGCAGAACGTTCTCCACGGCATCTCTAGACTCTGTCACGTTTGTCGCATGTGCTCAGTGTGAACCCGCTTTCATGTTGCACAACAGCATGTGAAATTGATTGCCAATCAGTGTTGCTTTCTGAGTGGACAGTGTGACTTCACAGAAATGTGATTGACTTGGAGTTACATTGTGTTGTTTAAGTGTGCCCTTTATTTTTTTGAGCAGCGTATATTCAATAGGGACTGTGGCTGGTACAGTGGCAGATACTAATATGGGGGCATAGTAGCTGACACATTTATGCAGGCACCGAGACTGACGCTATAACACTCTGTTAAAGAGTGTGCACAAGCTCAAAATACGTCCAGAACTTGTGAGTCAGGAGCACATTGGTGTGTTTGCTCCATTTTTAATGGATTTAATAAAGTGAAAGTTTTTCATGAGTGCTGGATTAACGTAAAGGGGTACTCCGCTCCTAGACATCTTATCCCCTACCCAAAAGGATAGGAGATAAGAGGCGGCTGCGGCACCCAGACATCCGGTGCACGGAGCGAACTTCCTTCCATTCCAGATGACTGGCAATGTGGGGCGGAAGCTTGTGACGTCATGGTCAGCTTGTGATGTCACAGCCACGCCCCCTCAAAGAAAGTCTATGGGAGGGGGCGTGACGGCCATCACGCCCCCTCCCATAGACTTTCATTGAGAGGGCGTGGCCGTGACATCACAAGCCTCCGGCGCTGCACTCGACGCTCTAAATGAACGCCGGGTGCAGCAGGGAGATTGGGGGGGGGGGGGGGGTCCCCAGCAACAGGACCCCCGCGATCAGACATCTTATCCCCTATCCTTTGGATAGGGGATAAGATATCTATCCAGACTAAAAAGAAAATCAGGTTGGCAACCCTGGTTGCATTGATGCCGTAATTTTTAAAGGAGGACTGAGTCTGCCATTTCTATAAAGGCATGGTGGCTGAAATGACTCATAAAGCACTGAGGCCGTCCTTGTTATTGAGACACTGTGGCTGACAAAGTTAGGGAGGCACTGTGGTGTCCCGGTACCGTATTGCATACCGTACCTTGTATGGCAGTCCCCAAAGTCAGAGTTACTACGTTCAGGTAGGGTCCCCCAGGTGGGACAGCCCCTAGTCGCCTCCGCCTTCTCTAATTTTATAGTGTTTATGTGTATATATTTAATCATGTATATATTTAATATAATGTATATTAGTATACTTACCTTGGTAGCGTCGCAGGACCTTCGGTCATGTGACTATGTTAATTCCTCTATTGTATGTTGGAGGACCTTTGGAGGTCCTTGGGTCACATGAGTATCCATAACTCTTTGTAAAGAGAATTGACAGAAGTATTGGACCAATCAGCTTAAGTCCAGCCCCAGCCCATATAAGGGAGCTGCAGCCAATGAACGCTCTCTTGGGTTGCTGCTCTCGTGGATGCCGGACTATCAGGACGGATCTGCGCAACTTACAAAGACAAGCTAGGCCAGAAACCTGCTGGCCTCAGCGTGAACTCAAACCGTGAGTCCTAAACTAAATCCCCGCTAAAGCTAGCGTGACTGCTGGACCTCAACTAAATCCCCTAAATCCAGCGGAACAGCGCATATCAGTCTATGGACTCTAAAACACTTAAGGTCCCAACCACTGTCAATTTCTAAGAGACTTTGCTTGTATAGAGACTGTTCCGGTTATGAAGCTTGCATAAAATCTTCAGTAAAAGTTCGACTGTTTTCAGCAAAACTCTCCGGTTGTGGACATTCAGTTATTTCATACCTCCTTATCACTCTTGGGAAGGTGGCGGTAGGACAAGCATTACAGAGGAGCCCTCACCCTGGCGTCATGAATAGAAAGGGTTAAACAGACCCCATTGAAGTACCGCACAGCTACACCCCATATACCCTACACCCCCAGGCTATCACACAATGATATTTGCAAGGCTGCTTACACTGGTATAGGGCACATTTCTGACACTTATCTGAGCATCATGGCCAGTAATGTTATGGGGGCACTGTTACTAACAATTATTAGGACACTAAAGCTGGCACTATAATTAGGACACTGTTTCTTAATTTTTTGGCACTTTGACAAATGTTTAGATGCATTACATACAAGTATATGTAATGGACAGCATCATAGGAAAAGTTAAAGGGGTACTCCGCCCCTAGACATCTTAGAGGATAAATTGTCTTATCGCAGGGGTCCCACATCTGTGCAGCACCTGGCGTTGGTTTAGAGCGCTGGGTTTGGATGGCAGGGTTGTGATGTCATGGCCACGCCCCCTCAATGCAAGTCTATGGGAGGGGGCGTGGCGCCCCTCCCAAAGACTTGCATTGAGGGGGCATGACGTGGCGCCACAAGGGGCGTGGCTTGATTACCCTTCCCCTCCCCCCAAGAGTTCGGAACAAAATGTTCCGAACACTGGGGCAGCGGAGTACACCTTTAAGTTAAAGTTGTTTACCAGAACCCTGGCATTCGAGGGTCTTATTCCTTGTGTGGAAACAGATTTTATATGAAAAGGTATGTAGGACACAGACAAGGCATGCGAGGTGAGCACCACTCAGCTATGTGACATGCACTTCAGGGACTACTACCCTCATCAGAACCCACCTAGTTGTCCCCATGTTTGCCACATACACATTTTTAAATTGACATGACTGACACTTGAGGGAAGTCAGGATTCAGACGTGCAGATCAGTGGATTTTCCAGCTGAATTAAAACGTCAGCCTCAGTGACTTATCTGTCACAATATATTGTCCTTCAGACTAAAACCCCACTGACTTCATCCCCCAACGAGCCGGGAAAGGTTGTGTATCACACAAATCTGCTGTTATTACAGAGCTCTGATCCCTGGGGCCCAGGGTGTAAACTTTCAAGACGTCTATAGATGGTGAAGAAATTCTTAAACCTGGCCTGTGCTGCCTTATATAACTGAATGCTTTTCTCACTTTTGTAAAAATTGGTTAACTCTTCCTGGGAAAGGACCTCTGCCCTGATGCGCTTTTTGGCACTAACCTAAAGAGACTGTGCAGTAGAAACATTTTACCAACACTGATATATATATATATATATATATATATATATATATATATATATATCTCTCTATTTCTAGTGTATATATGTGTATAATGGAGAAATAAATCGGGCCCATTATCCTCCTAGTGCCACCCGTTCCCTCATCCTACAGAGGACCCATTCAATCTGTGAGATCATGGCTGGGATCATTCCATATAACATGGGGTGACTTTGTCAGGCTGTAACACTTGTCTCCAACTTTGTCATAAAAGTAATTTAAGGTTGCTCAAAAACCCCTTAAGGACCAGGCCATTTTACACCTTAGGACTGGAGCGTTTTTTGCACATCTGACCACTGTCACTTTAAACAATAATAACTCTGGAATGCTTTTAGTTATCATTCTGATTCTGAGATTGTTTTTTCGTGACATATTCTACTTTATTTTGGTGGTAAATTTTCGGCGTTACTTGCATCCTTTTTTTGGTATAAAATCCCAAAATTTCATGAAAATTTAGCATTTTTCTAACTTTGAAGCTCTCTGCTTGTAAGGAAAATGGATATTCACAATAAATTTTATTTTTATTCACAAATACAATATGTCCACTTTATGTTGGCATCATAAAATGGACATTTTTTGCTTTTTGAAAAATTTAGAGGGCTTCAAAGTAAGGCAGCAATTTTCTGAAATTTCATGAAAATTGTTAAATCTGAAGGGACAGATGTTACAGAACTACAACTCCCAGCATGCCTTTGGCTGTCTGGGCATGCTGGGAGTTGCAGTTTGGCCTTCCTAGTGGTTGCCACAGTAAGGCTAGGTTCAGACTACGGAATTTCCGCTGGAATTTTCGCTTTGAAATTTCCGGCAGAAATTCCGCTTACTATAATGCATAGTGTAGTGAATGGTTTTCCGTTCACAAATTCACACTTTGGATTTTCCGCTTCACAAATTCCGGATGAAAAATCCGCTGGAAAATTTCCGCCTGAAGAAAGGGGTTGCTCTTTCTTCAGGCAGAAATCCTAGCGGAACACATAGCCGTCTATAGGAGACTGCAGTGTCCGCACGGTCCTAGCGCTGACTAATTCAGTCGGCGCAGGCAGAACTCGGAATCTCCGGGCGGAAATTTTCTGCCCGGAGATTCCGTAGTCTGAACCTAGCCTAAAGATCACTTTACTTTCACTTTCAATTCCCCCCTCCCCCACAGTATCCAGCAGTCTCCAGCAACGATCGGGGTCTCCAGGCATCATCTCCTGCAGGTACTGACCTCCATCTTCTTCCCATGATCCCCTCGACATCCAGGGGTGGCCAGAACGGGGGGTTGCCATGGCAACCCACTGTCCTGCTCTGCCATTGGTCAGAATCAATTCTGACCAATGGCAGGGGATAGGAGGAAATCGCAGCATTGCCACTTGACTCCTACCCTTCAGGATGCTCTGGGCTGTCAATGACAGGTCAGATCATCACAATTTTCCGGGTGATCGGGTCAACAGAGACCCGATCAGCCCGGAATAGGAGAAAATCTGAATTGTGTTTGAATTGACATGCGATTTTCTGCGATCGCCGACATGGGGGGGTCCCGGGACCCCCCTCGGCATTTGCACGGCATGCCTGCTGAAGGGTTTCAGCAGGAATGCCGTTCCGATCTCTGCCTGGCGCGCGGCAGAGACCGGAGAAACACCAGGACGTTCTGGAAAGTCCTTGGTCCTTAAAGCCCAGGGTGCGGGGACGTTCCAGAACGTCCTTGGTCCTTAACTGGTTAAAATACTGGCATTTTAGATAGTGGTCTAAACTGAAAATAGTTTTGAGTAAGATGTCCCATAGGTATGAAGAAGCGCAAGACTCAACAAATGTGTTGCATACTTGACTGACCATGAACCACAGTTAAAAATTACACAATTATTTGTTACATAGATTGATTAATTCTCCTCATGAGGTCTACAGAGCAATCTGTCAATTCCACATTAAATCTTATCAGTATCTATCATATCTTTGCCATATACATTCATGGCTGTAAATGTTGGCACCCCTGAATTTTTTCAAAAAAATGAATATTTCTCACAGAAAAGGGATTGCAGTAACACATGTTTTTCTATACACATGTTTATCCCCTTTGTGTGTATTGGAACTAAACTAAAAAAGGGAGGGAAAAAAAGCAAATTGGACATAATGTCACACCAAACGCCAAAAATGGTCTGGACAAAATTATTGGCACCCTTTTAAAATTGTGAAAAAATAAGATTGTTTCAAGCATGTGATGCTCCTTTGAACTCACCTGGGGCAAGTAACAGGTGTGGACAATATAAAAATCACACCTGAAAGCAGATAAAAAAGAGAAGTTCACTTAGGCTTTACACTGTATGTCTGTGTGTGCCACACTAAGCATGGACAACAGAAAGAGGAGGAGAGAAATGTCTAAGGACTTGAGTCCATCTCCAGAGATCTAGATTTGCATTTGTCCACAGTGTGCAACATTATAAAGAAGTTTGCAACCCATGGCACTGTAGCTAATCTCCCTGGGTGTGGATGGAAGAGAAAAATTGATGAAAAAAGTGTCAATGCAGGATAGTCCGGATGGTCGATAAGCAGCCTCAAACCAGTTCCAAAGATATTCAAGCTGTCCTGCAGGCTCAGGGGAGCATCAGTATCAGCATGAACTTTCCGTTGACATTTAAATGAAATGAAACGCTATGGAAGGAGACCCAGGAGGACCCCAATGCTGACAAAGATATAAAAAAGCAAGACTACATTTTGCCAAAATGAACTTGAGTAAGCCAAAATCCTTCTGGGAAAACATCTTGTGGACAGAGGAGACCAAGATAGAGCTTTTTGGTAAAGCACATCATTCTACTGTTTACCAAAAACTGAATGAGGCCTACAAAGAAAAGAACACAGTACCTACAGTGAAATATGGTGGGGGTTCAATTATGTTTTGGGGTTGTTTTGCTGCCTCTGGCACTGGGTGCCTTGAATGTGTGCAAGGCAGCATGAAATCTGAGGATTACCAATGGATTTTGGGTCGCACTATACAGCCCAGTGTCAGAAAGCTGGGTTTGTGTCCGAGATCTTGGGTCTTCCAGCAGGACAATGACCCCAACCATACGTCAAAATGTACCCAGAAATGGATGGCAACAAAGTGCTGGTGTGGCCAGCAATGAGTCCAGATCTAAATCCCATTGAACACCTGTGGAGAGATTTTAAAATCACTGTTGGGAAAAGGCGCCTTCCGATAAGAGAGACCTGGTGCAGTTTGCAAAGGAAGAGTGATCCAACATTCCGGCTGAGAGGTGTAAGAAGCGACTGATTTCAGTTATTTTTTCCAAAGGGTGTGCAACCAAATAATAAGTTAAGGGTGCCAATAGTTTTGTCCAGCCCATTTTGGGAGTTTGGTGTGACATTATGTCCAACTTGCTTTTTTTCCTCCCTTTTTTGGTTTAGTTCCGATACACACAAAGGGAATAAACATGTGTATAGCAAAACATGTGTTTCTGCAATACTTTTCTGTGAGAAATACTTCATTGTCTTGAATAATTTCAGGAGTGCCAACATTTACGGCCATGACTGTATATTGTTCATATTAGGCATTGATTTTAGGCAATTTAAAGAACCTGTTCCTGATGAAACCCCTCCTAAAGACCTTTGATAATATTTTTTGAAATAGATCAGACCAACAATAGTTTGGCGCATTATTCCAGCAGCCATCTTTAGCAGCCCCCTTTATCAGACAGCCAGGGAGTTCTCTGCCATCTACTTTTGGGGCAAACATGTTGGATTTTTATGTAGTCTCTTAGATAAGTGGCATCTGTTAATCTTTCTCCCTCCAATAAATTATATGGGCCATTAGTAGGTTGGGACTCATAGCCGAGGGCCAAATGATCATGTAGCCAACAGCTGTTTTATGTCTATGACCAGTTACAGGTGGTCCTGGGTGGGGGTGGGCTAAAGCCAGATGTTCAGTACTAGTGATCAGTGAAGTCCTGGCTGGGCACCATAAAAAATGACTAATTTAGCCAAAAGCAAAACTTGAAGCTCCTAGCCCCAAATACAAAATCTCTAAAAGGGTCTTCCACCATCTATGTGCCATTAATAACATTGTGGTCTTCTTATGTGACAGGGGGGTCTTTGGACTAGGAGATGGGAGTCACTGCTACCTCTGCATTCTCTATAGCTACATTCCTGCTGCCAGCCCTGTATTTTGCACTAATACATATAAAGAGAGTGTGGAGTCGGCTACTACTTGCGAATATGAAACACGGTGTTATGATAGGTAGAGGGAGGTGGTTAATCATGTGCTTCCTGGAGGTGCTCTGCTAGTGAGGATAAGAGGCATAGGATCCTAGGAGAAAGCCTTGGGTCCAATGTATGCATGAGTATAACGGAGATATAATAGAAAGTGGCAACTCCCCAGGATTAGCGGGATAATATCTTTAATGCTTTATTTAATTCATATAAAAATCTATAACATGGCAGCATGGAGGGGAGAGGAGGAACAGGTGAACGAGGACGGCTGGAGCTACTTTGCGCGCATCATGCGCTTCGTGAGACTTGTCCCTGTATGAGCCTCACGAAGCGCATGATGCGCGCGAAATAGCTACAGCCGTCCTCCTTCACCTGTTCCTCCTCTCCCCTCCCCGCTGCCATGTTACAGATTTTAATATTAATTAAAAATAAAGCATTGAAGATATTATCCCGCTAATCCTGGGGAGTTGGCGCTTTCTATTATATCTCCGTTATAATTCCTGTATTTTGCGCACCTATAGTTTCCTAATGTCTACCTAGAATAAGGACAGAGCTGGTTATAGAATTTAAGCAACTTTACACAATGATGCTTATTCATCTATGATCAATAATCCGCCATCTTCTTCATCTATACCGCAGACTTTGAGGATGAAGATTTACCCCGCGCAGCCAGTGTCATTGTTATATGGCGGACTCTCTTGGTTGTTACTACTTTCGAAGTGGAATATAAAAGTCTGATGGAGTTTTGAATATCTGAGTGAACTCAGAGTCATGGTCCAGCTGAACTGTATTATCACTGTTTATTTTGGGCTTGCTATCTCCAGTGTACTGGCAGAGTGGGTGTAAAATGGAATCACAGCAGGCCGCCGGGCGGACATTCCACCGAATTTACAATGCTGACATGCACCCAAATAAAGCTGGTTTCATTAACCCATTGTTTAAACACCATTCACCATATTTACTAAAAACTCTAGGGTTAAATCTGACCAGTACCATCCAATAATACTGCCAATCTTGCCATTTTATATAGGCACTCATCAACATTGGATAAAAGCAGGCTGTACCCACTGACTTTAGCAGGACCAGACAACTAACTACAACTAATTGGAGTATCCCAACACTTTTTATCATACCTGAGCCCAGTAATGGACTGGGGTAACTAGGGGTCAACAGTAAAATTGAATCTTGGTGCCTACCCTAAAGTTACATACAAAAATTTACATATTTTGCCCTTTTTAGACCTTAAAAGGGGTACGCCGGTGAAAAACTTTTTTTTTTTTTTTTTTTAATCAACTGGTGCCAGAAAGTTAAACAGATTTGTAAATGACTTCTATTAAAAAATCTTAATCCTTCCTGTACTTATTAGCTGCTGAATACTACAGTGGAAATTATTTTGAAACAGAGCTGTCTGCTGACATCATGAGCACAGTGCTCTCTGCTGACATTTCTGTCCATTTTGGGAACTGTCCTGAGTAAAAGGAAATCCCCATAGCAAACATATGCTGTTCTGGACAGTTCCTAAAATGGACAGAGATGTCAGCAGAGAGCACTGTGCTTATGATGTCAGCAGAGATAATAATAAAGTACAGGAAGGATTAAGATTTTTTAATAAAAGTACGGTAATTTACAAATCTGTTTAACTTTCTGGCACCAGTTGATTTAAAAAAAAAAAAAAAAAAAGTTTTTCACCGGAGTACCCCTTTAAGATGCAGCAAAAAGAAAACACAAATTCACACAACAGTCTAAAGCTGACTGACTTCTATGGGAGAGTGTTATGAGCATGCTCTGTGACATGTGCAGGGGGTCACTGAGCAGGGAGGGCAGAGGAGGGTGCAGATTCTGTATTATACACACACATATATATTTATTTATACACACATACAGAATTTAGGGGAAAATAAGCAAAATCTGTACAGAGGAAAAGTTTACCGGTTGCTCATAGCAACCAATCAGAATGTTCCTTTCATTTCTTAGAGGCCCTTTTAAAAAATGAAGGAATCTGATTGGTTGCTATGGGCAACTTGTCAATTTTTCTCTGCACCAGTTTTGATAAATCTCCTTTAATGCGTTTATACATAGAAAGAGTGCTAAAAAAAAAAAAGTGTTCTCTGCAGGACAGAAAGACGTATTATGATGTTTATTAATGGTCTTTAAAATGCCATAAAAATGTTTGAAGATATGTTTAACATAAAAATGTGATTCAAGCTATATGTCAATTTCATATGACAAAATTACCTTTAGGCTGAGAGAGCAGATATTAATATGGTATTTCAGTTATGGGCTCCCCTCTTATATGACCCCTTATATGGCCCACAGCGGCACCCCTGTCATTCGGTGCACCGAGCAAACTCCACTCCATGCCTGATGACTGGCAATGCAAGCCGCCACGCCCCCTCCATTAACTTCTATGGGAGGAGGCAGGACGGCTATGTACTAGTCGTCACGCCCCCTCCCATAGACTTGAATGCAAGCTTTCGTGTTCTGGATGCCGCCGCTGTCCAGAGATAGTGAGGGTCCCCAGCGATGGGACCCCCCGCAATCTAACATCTTATCCCCTATCCTATGGATAGGGAATAAGATGTTTCCAACGGAGTACCCCTTTAATTCCTACAAGATAATACTTTTACATGTATATGTCATTTTATAGGCAAACAACCAAAAACAACTTAAAGGCATACAACGGGCAAAGACATCAAAGCAACCACAAGCGCACTACAGACAATGCCCTCAATGAAAGCGTGAATACTTTCTCCATTTACGACAATACATTCTTCCCAGTAAAGATCAAGGAGAATCTCTCAGTTTTTAACATAATTAAAACAAGATCAATTAATTCTACATTTTACTTAAAATGGGCAAATATTGTACGAACAACTAAGAGACGAAATGAGAGATTATGTATTTACCAGTAATTAATCCAAGACCCAACTGTGCTCTGTGCCAAGACGCCTCTGGGGTGGGGGTTAGTGTGATCAGAAGCCGGAGGTTTGATCAGGCAATTTTCCTGGGTCTCCATTTGTGTACATATCCAGAGTCTGAGCTTTCATTGTTTCAGGCTGTGCCATGAATACAAGATGAGATTAATCAAGCAAACGCTACATTGTGCTTAAAGAGCAAACTACATATTTAAGTGACCCCCCCACCCCCTCAGAGAAGACGTCCTGCCTGGAGCAGCCCCATCGGCCCCCTAAGGAAGGAAGAAATTAGGCAAATTTGCAATTTATCATGTTAAATGGAAGAGCATTTGTCTATGAGGGTAAACATTGTAATTATGCAAATAACCCATTCAGCCTCCAGAGCTTCATTTGCTGCAAACAGTGGTCTTAAACTGTAGACCTCCAGATGTTGCAAAACTTTAACTCCCAGCATGCCCGGACAGCCAACGGCTGTCCGGGCCTGCTGGGAGTTGAAGTTTTACGAGACCTGGAGGGCCACAGATTGAGACCACTACTGTAAATACAGCACAAGCCTCAGGTCTTTTTCATCAGTCATATATAGGTCAAATAGGTCATTTTGACTAATGTTCTTCCAATATTTATCACTAAAGGGTAGTTAAAGGAGCACATACTGGTCATATGCAGGTCATACAACCCCTAGTGAGACGAACGTTTCCATATTTCTTATTATTTCTTAGTTAAAGTGTACCCGTCATCAACAAAAACTTTTTATATAACGAAGATAATACCTTTATATGTATATTTGTAATATACATTGGTTAAAAAAATATGTATATTTTTGTCCCTGCAGCTATGGCCTTTATGTCTCCATGAGAAGTCCAAATACAGGAAGTGAGGGTGGACAAGCAGGGCTCTGTGCAGGGAGGACAAGCTTTCACTACAGTTGGCAGCACATTCCCTGTGGTCGGAACCCAACCCATGATCAGACATCTTATCCCATATCCTTTGAATAGGGGATAAGGTATCTAGGTGCTGAGTACCCCCTTTAGGTGGCCATACAGTTTGTATGTCCCCAGTATAAGAAGTCCCTGACCACACTTGGGTGAGGTGTCTAGAGGGGTGTGCTCATGATGGTGTATGAGAAAATCCAGACACACTGGTAACTTGCAAACAGGGATAAACTATTGAAAATCACAGTGGAAAATCCACAGTTATACCAACAGAAAGTCTGTAAATATGCTTCAGAAATGTGTTGCTACTAAAGGTGTATGTACAGTCCAGTTACATAATTCTGTACTGAAGAAGACCTACACAGGTTGGCTGACTGTGGTGTAGATACTTGAGGTGACATTACTCACTTGAGGTGACTTTACGGTTAAGTGTGACACGGTTACCTATCGTGGGACGTATGCTAAATAGTCAACACAGTAAGTAATACAGAATTGACTCTTCAGCAAGTGTTTGCAGAAGAGTGTTTGCTCAACTATTACCTCTTCTGACTAGACAATTCAGGGCAGGAACAGGATTTGAAAGATTGATGTCCTCTCAGAGTAGACTGAAGAAAGTCTTGGATAAAACCTCCTGGCATGAAATCCAACATGCTTTACCCTCATCTCCCCCACCATCATCAGGGAGAGCCGAGAAGCCGCCATACACATAAGACAATCAGCTGGTTCTGCTATAGTCGACAAGTTCCGCTGAATTTTATCTGAATTGTATGGGAACCTTTAAAACAGCTGTCTACTTGACAATCTATTTTTAACTATGCTAAATTGATCACAGGGGGTCCTTCCACTGGGACTACCAGCTATAAGCAGTGATTTGTGGGAAAGGTTTGAAACTGGCAGCAAGTGTTTAATGTCTAGTATTTAGTAACTTCACCATTGCTATTAACATCAATGTATGGACATGCCAGATCTTCCAGAGGGAGAATTGCTCCTTGTCGCCACTAATGGCTAGCCACTATGGCTAAAAGACGCAAAATGTATTATCTCGTTTATGGGGTTTGACCTATGGTGTTACATGACTGTGGGATGTTAGGTCATTATAGATTAAGCCTTATTGTGGCCTAGTCACAATACAGGCTTTGGAATATTAAGGGTTGGAGACAGGATAATTTACTGATGGACCCAAACAAGAGCCTGTAAATCGGTTTTCATAGATGCATATATTTGACTAGGTTTCCACTTTCCTTTGGATAAGGCCCCAGTAAGGCTTTTCCCTGCTTAAAATGGCTGATAACACTACAGATTATACTAAGTGCCCGACATATCTAGATAATGGCTCATTACGCAATATGTAAATCTACTATTGGTGCACACAAAGGATTTGGCGATACTAATCATCCGTGATAACTTGGCGGCATCAATTTACTGAGATCTGCATCTTGATGATGGCGCTAAAGGCTCCTAATGAGAACAGCGAGCATTTCCCGTTACAAGGGAATCCTGCAATCTCCATAATGCTCATGATTATGCTCATATACATAGATGGTTTACATCATTGGGAAACTGAAAAAGTGTCCTATGAGTGGATAAGAACATTTTAAAGATATAATACAAAACACAAAGAAACCTGCAACTTTATGGTCTATAATTGGTTCTATCTTTAGGGTGGTGGTATTGCCAGTGCTGATGGGTACGTGGGTGGGAAGGAAAGGCATTTTTTTTTTATTGGACTTAGAATACACCCACCTGGAAGTTTTGTAAGCTCTTTGGTCTCCACACCTAGGAGGACCATTGTTGACTATGAGACCCAACATGTTCCGCAGATAATTCTGTAATGAAGACAACTTCTCTAGCCTTGGTGTCCTCTTGGCCATTTCTAGGAGCCTTGATAGCTGGGAATTGTGACACATAAATGTTCATTCTGCACTGCTATGATCAAAAGGCATGAAGGGGAGCACATCCGTTCAGCCAAAAGCTATTAAACCCAATCCCCCATACACCTGCACAGAATGCTGAGCATACACGTGGTACTATGGGGAAGCAGATATAACACTGACCAAAATCCACTTTCGGTGGTGTATCGCCTATGGAATCAAGGGATCAAAATTGATGAAAGCCAACATGCCAATTGTTCTCTACCAAGATCTGCCGAAATGGAGTTCTAATGTGTATGACACCTTAACATGGATTCAGTTCATCCTGCTTCATGTACATGTTATCGCTGGTCGGATTGCAGGGCCAATCCAATGCAGCAATACTAACAACTGAGCTTTGTGCTACCCCGCATTCTCAAGGAGCTGTATAACAAAAACATGGGAGCTTCTTGGTGCTGCTGTTGTCAAGGGGTCATTGAAAATTTACTCTGCCCCTAGACATCTTATCCCCTATCCAAAGGATAGGGGATAAGATGTATGATTGCGGGGGTCTATGCCGAGCGCTCCTTCTGAGACAGGGAAGTGACGTCACAGTCATGCTTCCTAGTGACGTCAGCCATGCCCCTACATTCATGTCTATGGGAGGGGGGGCGTGACGGCTGTCACGCCCCCTCCCATAGACATGAATGGAGGGGGCGTGGCGTCACTAGCAACATGTCCCTGTCTCGGAAGCAGTGCCCAGCACAAAATGCCGGGGGCTTCACCGAGATCGCAGGGGTCCCAAGCGGCAGGACCCCTGCAATCATACATCTTATCCCCTTATCCTTTGGATAGGGGATAAGATGTATAAACCCGGAATACCCCTTTAAGGGGGCAGCCATGTAGGCTTCGCCAACCCCTACGACCAATACATTATAGTTTATGGGTTGAACCATGCTCTTGATGTAACACCTCTCAATAATACCAAGCCATAAGCAACCACCATCAACATCTATAGCCACGGCCTAGAAGTTTCCACAAAAAGAGAAAATGAAAATATTTTTCCAAACATTTGCCTCCCATATACTGTTTTGAACTCTGTATCCTCTTACGTCTATACTACAGACCCAACTTGCTGTGACAAGATTAAGAAATAAATGCAGTACATTAAATTACATACTCATTTAACAGTTTGTACCTGGAGGGGCATTGCAAGGCAGTGAAGCACAGAAATATCGGGCAGTCAGAAGGTTAATATTTTATTCTATCCTCTGGTCTCGGCTGTAAACCTATAAAATATATCTGAGGCTATTTGCTTGAACAAAGCTCTGCTGGGTTCCCAGGAGCTATATGACACAGCCTGTACAAGCAGTAAAAAAGGCTTTTATCGGCAAATTGGTCTATTTTACTGCAACTCCGCTGTGCATTTTCACTCCGCAGTGAATATTTAAAGGGGTCTTTTTATTTTTTCTCCCAAGCCCTGTCCTCAGTAGACCACAAAACTCTTTTTCCATTTTTTTCTATCCACTCACAACCCTAAATGCCTATTTTTTCAGCCGCTTTTGTGCACAAACAAAACCTTTTGTGTGAGTTGATCCCCCTCTCTGCCCATCATTAATTGGTTAATTTTGAAGCTGTCAATGACAGTTCAGCCTCTGGTTGTTCTAGAGTGTTTTTGAAAGAGGTGAATGTAAACATTCCTCCATCACTGGAGCTTTCTGATGGCCACAGAGAGTATTCCAGATCCCATCCCGTACACCACATTCTGGCTTATTCAAATACTGGAGCCCAACATCACAATTCTAATCACGATCCAGTCAATTCTGATAAATCCTTCAAAATTAATTTGCCAGGAAGAACAGTGTGGAATCATATGCCCAAATGTAACCATGAAACAGTGCCACTCTTGACCATGGGCTGTATGTGGTATTGCAGCTCAACCATGGGGTAAAATGGCACTGTTCTCCAGATTTAGTAAAACAGTCAGGTGATTTATGGTAAACTATCATAGAGACAGCACTCCAGTGGGACCATATTCTGACAAATGAATGGGCCCATACTACATTATGGCCCCGATGTTCCAGCAGATCACACCACCATCTGACCACGCTGACTTTGATGTCTATCACAAGCCCCAAGGGTTCACAAACTACCCATTAGGGCTTATTATGGTATGTCCTGTGTGTCCAAATGCAACAGTAAAGTTAACAATGCAGTAAAAGTGGGAATAGACATGTTAGCTATAGATAGAGAGTGGACCCTTTAAAGGGGTACTTCGACCATAGACATCTTATCCCCTATCCTTGGTATCTGATTGCGTGGCTCCCGCCACTGGGGACCCCCGCGATTTCCCTGCTGCACCCAGCGTTCATTTAGAGCGTCGGGTGCAGCTCCAGATTGTGACGGCCACGCCCCCTGCTATAGACTTGCACTGAGGGGGCGTGGCCGTGATGTCACGAGCGGGGCGTGGCCGTGACGTTTCAAGCCTCCAGCCGGCATCGCTAGTCACCCGACACGGAGCGAAGTTGCTTCGTGCACCGGATGTCTGGGGTGCTGCAGCAGAGATTGCGGATGTTCCGCCCGTATTTCTTTGGATAGGGGATAAGATGTCTAGGGGTGGAGTACCCCTTTAAATCATTTTCTATCTTGGGCTCAAGGTACTTCAGTCAGTCAATCTGTTTGCGGACACACCTTTCCGGAACACAGACATGGCTATAGGGGTTTAGAAGTAGTGCAGTATATAAGTGAGCCTAAAGGACTTGTTACCACATATCCTTACATATGTTGCATCAGGGCCATTTTGGCTTCACCTCTGCCCATGCAAAACTGTCTTGTCCAACCATTGGCTATTGACTAAATGGTATTTAACTTTAAGATATTCCAAATGTATGCAAAGATTCAAATTTCTTATCAGCCATATTAGGCAAAATGCTGGATGAAAGAAGGAAAATTTACCTTGGCCGCAGGCACTCAGGATCCCAGTAGAAGCAGTCACACTCAGGTCACAAAGTGGTGAACTTTCAGCAACTTTATTTGATGTACAGCAATACAACAATGACGCGTTTTGGTGTGAAACTACCCCTTCTTCAGAATGACAATGGTACATACACAACATGAAACATGAGAGGTTTAAATAGACATGATGATTAACACACAAAATGGAGGGTGGTGCAAAGGTGAAAGGTTATTGCATTATATAACAGTATAGTTATAATAAAAAAAACATGAAAACACAGCCACAGAATCTGGAGGGGGCGAACACAGTATTGTTCATGTAGTGGGGGCTTAAAAACGAGCATTAGATATACCAAATTAGGTGTATCCGGTGTATCTAATGCTCGTTTTTAAGCCCCCACTACATGAACAATACTGTGTTCGCCCCCTCCAGTTTCTGTGGCTGTGTTTTCATGTTTTTTTTATTATAACTATACTGTTATATAATGCAATAACCTTTCACCTTTGCACCACCCTCCATTTTGTGTGTTAATCATCATGTCTATTTAAACCCCTCATGTTTCATGTTGTGTATGTACCATTGTCAGTCTGAAGAAGGGGTAGTTTCACCCCGAAACGCATCATTGTTGTATTGCTGTACATCAAATAAAGTTGCTGAAAGTTCACCACTTTGTGACTTCAGCGTGACTGCTTCTACTGGGATCCTGAGCGCCTGCGGCCAAGGTCAATTCCTATATGCTCAAGGTGAGCGGCAAATCTATAGAGCCTGCAAGAACCCCCTTCCCCACAAGGGACACCCGCCTCTCTGTCTAGGGTAACGCACAAGGCACTGTCCTCTGGTCTTTTCTTTTTCTATGTCTCTACATATTAGGTAAGACGCTATATGACATACCAGTATGTGTTGAAAGACTTAACAGGAACACCTGTCGGAAACCCACATGAGTACAGGGTAAACAATATGGACCCTATACATACATCTCCTGCATCTAGGAATATACCCAACATTTCTTTCAAAGCAGACATGCATGTGTTTATGTTGCTGTAATCTCTTTCCAAATCAGCAGAACCTTCTAAAGGATACAAAAAGAGTAGTAATGTAACCCAAGGTGCTCTGTGCCTCATCTACACACATCCAGCACCTACCGTGCGCCTTCTGCCTCCTCCCCCACCAGCCAAATTTCTGCTCAGCCACATATTCTTTGGCTCTCAGCCCTCCTTTAATTCCTTGCACTTCCCTCCTTATTCTTTCAAACAGATGGTAGCGGCACAGCCTCCCTCTGGAAGGTGTGAGAGAGTTCGATGGCTGCGTTCAAGGGAAACCAGGCAAAAAAAAAATAATTGGTAGAACAAAAGTCAGGCAGGCCAGCGTTGAGGCTTCCTGAAAAGTGCATGGAAGAGCATTAGATTATTGTTAGCCAAGCCAGTAGATTTCGGCAGGATCAGTAGTCGATATGGCGGCCTCCCAACTCTTTCCCAATGGCAAATGTTAAGGAATGGGTTAACTGGGCTTTTGTACTTTAACATTTGCCATCCTCTTGTTCTAAAAGGGAAATAAGCCACCTACAGAGATGTCTGGCAGCACAAACAAAACATCCATGCATATTGGGGGGGTAGGGCGCTTGGCAGAGATAGCTTTCGGTAACCTTTCTGACAGCTATCAAACATACATGGATATAAATAGTAAAAGTGCAACCATACAAGACAAGCTACTAATATGATCCACTCAAACGTATGCCCACAGGCTGGCTATTGCAGCTTTGTCAAGCTGCAACACCAGACACAACCATGGACAGGTGTGGTGCTGTTTCTGGGGGGGGGGGGGGGGGGGGGGGGGGGAGCAGGGGGAAGAAGTAGTGCTTTCCTAATGTAGTGACAGAATTTCAATTTTGATGCAGCAGCCTCGTATTGTTTTAAAGGGGTACTCCGCCGGCCCAGCACTGCAAACATTTTGTTCCAAATGCTTGAAGCGAGCGGATAGGGGATAAGATGTCTGATCGCAGGGGTCCCGCAGATTTGACCTCCGCATAACGTCAGGGCCATGCCATAAATGACGCCAATCCACACCCTTCAACTCAATGCAAGTCTATAGGAGGGGCAGCCCGCCTGGCCACCGGGACCCCCGGGATCAGACATCTTTGGATAGAGGATAAGATTACTACGGGCGGAGTACCCATTTGATGGGGTTTTTCTGCATTGTGCAAACACTAATTAATTTCCGAGACAGAAAATTATGCCACAGAAATTCCGGAATCAAAAGAACATGTTTATTCTTTCAGCAGAATCAGCTCAGAAGTGCATTGGCATGTATTGCCCATGTCTGAGCGGTCGTAGTGCCCATTGATATTGGCAGCCGCTGCTGCATAAGGGATGTCCAACCGTAATGTGAACGGGCCTATACTGCACAAAACATGTGCAACAGATATCACTGAACAGTAACACAATAGGTGGATTGTTGGTGAATCATGTCAAAAGCAGTGTCCCTCTTTAATGTTCATAAGAAGGTCCATCAAACTTTACTATTAATATCTTTTGCATCAACAGGCAGCATCAGCATACGATGCTTTTGTATGTCGGGGCCATCGCATAAACGGCTATCCGGCAGCGCAGACTGCTTCAACTGCCGCCGGATAGCCGTTTACGGTGCCCCGTGTGGTCCGCTGAGGATCATTTACTTGTCCTCGGGGCTCCAGCGCGTCCTCTTCAGGATCCCCTGCATCGCCGGCGCTCTCCATCGTCGTCATCACGTCACTGCGCACGCCGTCCCGTCATCCAATAGGAGCGGCGTGCGTAGCGACGTGATGGCGGCGACGGAGAGCGAGGATGCTGGGGAATCAGAGGCCTTGCCAGAGCATTGGGAACACCTCGGGGACGCGGCAACAGCGATGGAGGACGACATCCAGGGCAGCGGTGACGGTCCGGAGCGGCGGGGACACGTGAGTACAACTTCCTATACCAGTGGTCTTCAACCTGCGGCCCTCCAGATGTTGCAAAACTACAACACCCAGCATGCCCGGACAGCCGTTGGCTGTCCGGGCATGCTGGGTGTTGTAGTTTTGCAACATCAGGAGGCCCACAGGTTGTAGACCACTGTCCTATATTTTACATTGCACGGATCCCTCAACATACGATGGTTTCAAGAAACGATGGTCCGTTTGGAACGGATTACCATCGTATGTTAAGGGACCACTGTATAAACATTTGGAATTGGAGAGAAGTGAAACACCTTAACTGAACTTATTTTTGCCGTATTTTAATAAAATGTAGATTCATACCTAATAAATATTCATCTTCCCTGAAAGATGCCAGCTCTGCAGTTTAGAGGAGTTGTGTGGTATGTGCCTGGGAGTATGTTTAGGAATGTGTATCAAGGATATTATTTGATGTGTCGGAGGTCTGACACTGGGGGCTTCTCCGCTTATTGGAGCTAATTCAGCAAACACACAGAATTTTTTTCTAATTGGTAGGAACGGGAGTATGGATGCCAATCTACAGTGCCTCATCTCTTCAGACCCAGCCGCATCTTCTATGCCAACTGACTGAAAAGAAGATTTCAGAACAATGTGCTACGGTAAGTTAGTGTGAATTGAGCTACAGTGAAAGTCCTTTAATCTAACATCTCATAGTCTAGAAGTCTTAAAGGGGTACTCCACCCCTAGACATCTTATCCCCTATCCAAAGGATTAGGGATAAGATGTCTGATCGCGGGGGTCCCGCCGCTGGGGACCCCCGCAATATAGCATGTGGCACCCACCTGTTTCTTGTCCAGAAGCGCTGGAGGGTCTGGGTCCCGACCATGGGAACGGAAGTCCGTGACATCACGACTCCGCCCCTGTGTGACGTCAAGCCCAATCCCCTCAATGCAAGTCTATGGGAGGGGCCATGACGGTCGTCACGGCCCCTCACATAGACTTGCATTGAGGGGACGGGGCGTGACCTCACACAGGGGCGGGGGCGTAACGTCACACAGGGGCGGGGGCGTGACGTCACATAGGGCGGAGTCGTGATGTCACGGACTTCCGTTCCCATCGTCGGGACTCGGACCCTCCAGCGCTTCCGGACAAGAAACAGTTGGGTGCCGCATGCTATATTGCTGGGGTCCCCAGCGGCGGGACCCCCGCGATCAGACATCTTATCCCCTATCCTTTGGATAGGGGATAAGATGTCTAGGGGTGGGGTACCCCTTTAAGATATCAAAAAATACAAAAGGCTGTGAGACAGAGACAGAAATGGTGGTCAGAGATAGCTAGATTTTTCCAGGGTACCTTTCATATGAAGACCCAATGAGGGAGGTTTATTAAAAACCTGTGCAGATCAAGAGATGATCAGATTACTTTCATTTAAAAAAGAAAAAAAAAAAAGGCCTCTGAAAAATAAAATTGGAAGCACATATCCCATCCAGGAAAAGCTGAGCCATATACGGGAAATACAAAATTGGTTGATTGGTAAGATCTAGCTAGCTAGGGAATTTTGGCAAGTCCTATTTTAAGGCCTTGTTTTTTATGCAATGTAGGGCAGGTTTGGTAGTGGGGATTTGATTCCGGTTACCAGGCCAGTCCAGACGAGCCCTGAGCAGCACAGGTGCTGGAGACAGGATATGCTGATGATATATAAAGCTGAGGATGAATGTATCAAGCAGTTTTACTTACTAGTGAAGTGGAATGGAAAAAGGATTCTATTCCTTCCTAATAAGAGGATGGTAGCTATACATGCTGTTTTGAATATAAATTAGAATATCTTGCAAAGTTCATTTATTTCAGTAATGCAACTTAAAAGGTGAAACTAATATATGAGGGAGACTCATTACATGCAAAGCAGAATAGTTCAAGCCGTTATTTATCATAATTGTGATGATTATGGTTACAGCACATGAAAACCCCAAAGCCCCTTCAATTACTATGATTACCATTTGCTGGTGTTCATCCACCGTGCTTCATTAAAGGGGTTATCCAGAAAAAAACTTTTTTTTTTATAGATCAACTGGCTCCAGAAAGTTAAACAGATTTGTAAATTACTTCCATTAAAAAAATCTAAATCCTTTCAGTACTTATGAGCTTCTGAAGTTAAGGTTGTTCTTTTCTGTCTAAATGCTCTCTGAGGACACGTGTCTCCGGAACCGCCCAGTTTAGAAGCAAATCCCCATAGCAAACCTCTTCTAAACTGGGCGGTTCCCGAGACACGTGTCCTCAGAGAGCATTTAGACAGAAAAGAACAACCTTAACTTCAAAAGCTCATAAGTACTGAAAGGATTAAGATTTTTTAAAAGAAGTAATTTACAAATCTGTTTAACTTTCTGGAGACAGTTGATATATATATATAAAAAAAAAAATGTTTTTCCTGGATAACCCCTTTAAGTCCAGGGTCAATGCATCCGCATACCCCTTTAATAATTAGCATGTAATGCTACTCATATCCTGTAGTGGCCACTGCAGGAAAAATATATAACCAGAGAAAGCTTCCCTTGGTGATCACTGCTGATCTTTGAAGGATAGTGAGACTGGACAGCTGATCATGTTGCTTCTTCTGTTTGGAAAGGGGTTGTCTTTATACGATAGATATAAAGTAGATATGGAGAATACTTAGTGGTATTTATGTGTATCAAAACATAGACCAAACACATCCTTGTTTCCCAAACCAATGAGTCTATTTTCCACTTCATAATTAGAACACCAACATTTTATTGGTTGACCATTTTGTTATATATCCGTCCCCGTGGTAGGGAGGTAAAAGACTGAGAACCTCCAGCGCTTCCGGCAGTACTTACAGGGGGGTGCTGCATGCTATATTGCGGGAGTCCCCAGCGGCGGTACCCCACGATCAGACATCTTGTCCCCTTATCCTTTGGATAGGGGATAAGATGTCTTGGGCCGGAGTACCCCTTTAAGTTGCATTAATGAAATACAATGGACTTTTGCACGATATTGTAATTTTTCGAGTTTCACCTGTATAGTGAAATTCCAGTTTCCTCAGTTCAAAAGGGGTGCTTTTACTTTGAAGGAACTTTGTGATTGAGCGCATGTCCTCAGGATGGACCATCAAAATCTCATTGGTAGGGTGCCAACACCTGGCATTCCCATTCATGGCTCCATACATTGTGTAGTGGCTGAGCGGGGCTGCTGCAGCTTAGCTCCCATTCAAGTGAATAGATGCTAAACTGCAGTAACCCAGCACAACCACCACACAATGCATGGAGAAACCCCTGTATATAACAAAATGGTCAACCAATAAAATGTTGGTGTTCTAGTTATGAAATGGAAAATAGACTCATTGGTTTGGGAAACAAGGATGTGTTTGGTCTATGTTTTGATACACATAAATGCCACTAAGTATTCTCCATATCTACTTTATATCTATCTTCTAAATACAACCCCTTTCCAAACAGAAGAAGCAGCAACATGGTCAGCTGTCCTGTCTCACTATCCTTCAAAGATCAGCAGTGATCACCAAGGGAAGCTTTCTCTGGTTATATATTTTCCCTGCAGTGGCCACTACAGGATAAGAGTAGCATTACATGCTAATTATTAAAGGGGTACTCGGGTGAAAAAAAAATATTTTTTAAAATTAACTGGTTTCAGAAAATTAAAACAGATTTGTTAAATGACTTCTATTAACAATTAATTTTTTTATCCTTCCAGTACTTATCAGCTGGTGTATATTACAGAGGAAGTTGAGTTGTTCTTTCCAGTCCGACCACAGTGCTTCTGCTGAAACCTCTGTCCATGTCAGGAACTGTACAGAGCAGGAGAGGTTTGCTATGGGGATTTGCTCCTACTCTGGACAGTCCTGACATGGACAGAGGTGTCAGCAGAGAGCATTGTGGTCAGACTGAAAATAACAACTCAACTTCCTCTGGAGCAAACAACAGCTAATTAGTACTGGATGGATTAAGATTTTTTAATAGAAGTAATTAAAAAATCTGTTTAAATGGGCACTGTCAAATACAAAAACTTTTCATATGTTGTAAAGCATGTATAACCAATAGGTTTTGCAATTGCTTACATTAGAAAATGTTCTGTATTTCATGCTGAAAAAAAACAGTCAAACAACTGACCGCCATCCCCCCCCCCCCCCCCCGCCTGCCTGGACACATTCTAGTCCTGCTGTGTCCATGCATCATCACCTATGTCATGGACACACTTCCTTGATTGACAGCTGTGAGTGCAGGGCTCAGAGCTGGAGGAAAAATCCTCCCACTGTCAGCTTGTGTCCCGCTACTGTCAATGAGGACAAGCTGGGAGTTGTAGTTTTGCTAATGCTAGGGGAGATGTGAGCAGATACCATACTGAGGGAGGGGGCGGAGACCTGCACAGTGAGGCCACGCCCCCTCTCTTTGAGAGGAATTCACACTAGTGAGCTGAATAAAAAAAGTGTAATAAAAAAATAAATAAAGGTGCTAGATACATAAAAATTTGATGTACATGGTCAGGATTAGGTACTGAGTGATATATTAAAAACAAAGTTTTGTTGGATCTGACGGGTATGCTTTAAGTTTCTGAAACTAGTTGATTTGGAAAAATCCACTGGAGTACCCCTTTAAAATGAATTGGTAATGAACTACTGCATAGAAAGGCTGTGTCCCCCAGATCAGGCTGTCCTGGCTCATAGAAAGGGGTCCTAGGTCGGGAATGTCTTTAAAGGGGTTATACAGGAACAGCTCCACATTTGTCTCCAGGTTGTGTGTGGTTTCACAACTTGGCTCCATTCACTTCAATGGAAATAAGCTGCAGAACCACCCCCAAAAGAAGGTAGCTGTGTTTTTCTGTTCCTAGATAACCCCTTTACGGTCTATTCACACGTACAGAATTCTGCGCAGATTTGATGCGGAGGATTTCAAGCTGTGTTCAGTTTACATTGAAATCTGTAGCAGAAAATCCTGCGCATCAAATCTCCGTCAAATCTGCGGAAAATACCATACGTGTGAATAGACCATTAACAGGACAGACTCTGACATTGTTCTCTCTGTTACTCTGCTCTATCACAGAAGCAGAATGATTAAAACAGCAGAAGCGCTGGATCCTTTACATGCCGGACAAGGCCGGTGTCTGACAGATCCCATTTACTTTAAAAGGGATCTGCCATCTTTCCCTTATGGGGTCTGCCATTTTTAATGGAATCTGGAAGAGTCTCCTTGCGGAATTTCTAACACAAATGTTAACACAGCCTAGTTATTGGTTTAATTTGTTTTTATTCACATGCAGCCTTCCTCTGACTTCTGTTTATCATACAACATATAGATTTCATATTGGGGTATACCACCTAATTTAGTACATTTTGCATCTGAAAAAAACTAATAAAATGATTAAAACAAAATGTGAACACAACAAAACCAATCAGGTTGCATCTTATATCTTTTGAACTAACCTAGAAAAGCTGCTATCACTTCTATAACTTTCTCTGCTATGAGCTTAGTATACGCTGTAGTAGGACAACAAAATAGGTTAGACAGCATGTTAATGCACAGACAATAGTGGAACTATTAGACTCCATAGATATCAATTTATAACACTGAACATAAGGGAAAAAAATCAATTGTCTGAGGTTTTACAGCAGGTGGAAGAAGAACAGACCGTATGGGTCAAGCAATTTATCTCTTTCTTTTTCCATGCCACAATTGATTTTTGTAGGGTGCTGGGGTAAATTGTACATTGTGCTGTCCTCCCTGCTAATAGTATTGACCTCAACAAGCAGGAGACAGCCAGACAAGGGCATTAGGCTAGGATTCCACTTGTTTTTTTTTCTGGCAGTTTTTGGAAAAGTGTATTCAAAAGGAATAGGACATATAAAGGAAGGACTTACTCTTCTCCTCCATTATGGATCCACTTCTGACTTTGGCTCAAAAACTTCAGTGGCAGTTTTCCAAAAACTGCCAGAAAAAAAACCAAGTGGAAACCTAGCCTTATGTGGAAGACACTGACTCAGAACATACAGCACCTTCACTATATGGACAAAAGTATTGGGCCTTGTATCCTAACTACTGAATCCAAGTGTTCATTCAGCCTAATTGTCACAGGTGTATAATACCTATTTTTTTTTTTTTTGGCCTATCAAGACATTTCAGACAATTGTATCAAAATAGCAGAAACAATTACATGGCACTCACTTGTTTGCAGTAGAATGTGTATTTATTAAATCAGCCATTGCCATTGTCAGCCATTAATGGCCAATGTCTATATCTATGACTCGACTGGTTTAACAAAAAAAGATTTCTACTGCAAACGAGTGCCATTTAATTGTTTCTGCTATTTAGATATTAAAGGAATACTTCGCTGCTCCAGCTTTTTGTTCCGAACGCTTGGAGCGGGCTGCGGGGGTTGTGACAAGAGCCACGCGTGACATCACGAGGTGTGTGCGATCAGACATCTTATCCCTTATCCTTTGGATAGGGGATAAGATGTCTAGGGGCAGAGTACCCCTTTAAAGCGGTACTCCACTGGCCCGCCTTCTGGCTGAGTTCGGAACATTTAGTTCTGAATGCAGTGCATGAGCTGCGGAGGTTGGCCACGCCACTCTCATGACTTCAAGCCACGCCCCCAATACAAGTCTATGGGAGGGGGTGTAATAGCCACAACACCCCCTTCCATAGATTTACATTGAGGCGGCGTGGCCTAACATCACAAGGGGGCGTGGGCGATCCCCGCAGTGCACACACAGCATTTGGAACATTAGTTTCGAATGCAGCCGGAAGGCTGGCCAGTGGAGTACCCTCTTAAGGATGTGTATGTGTATTTTTTTTTCATTGACTGTATATAAGACAATTCTATGCTTTCAACAACATCTATGGTCTCCCTTTTATATTCCAACAGGACTGTGCTCCAGTGTGCAAATCAAGGCCCATAAAAGGCACAGTTGGGTAAGCTTGGGGTGACGGACCTGCACAGAACCCTGATCTCAAGCCCACTGAACACCTTTAAGATAAACTAGACCAGAGATTGTAAACCAGACTCCCTTGTGTAGTATCAGTGCCTGACCTCACAAATTACCTTCTCAGAAAATTTTCCCAGAAGAGTGAAGGCTGATATAACAAAGGGATGCCAACTCCATATTATTCATTCTGTAGGTGTAACGACTAGGTGTCCCAATTCTTATTTCCACATAATAAACATTCCTACTACATTGAAAAGCACATGATAAACATGTATGACTCCAGTTTTTCTCTATAGGAGTGTGGCCCTATATAGAAGTGGCCCTATAACTCTTTTAAAACTCCCAGTCGGAGGCTGTTAGGACATGCTGGAAGTAGTCTTTCAGCAGCAGGAATGCTACAGGTAGGAGATTTCTGCCCTTTTGGAAGGTGCTAGCATTTTCAAAGTATCTAAAATAGAAATAGAAAAACACAACATGTTTACCAGTATTTTTTGACGGCACTACCTTCAGATCACTTGAGACTGGAAGCCTCCCATCCAGCTTTATAGAACAAGTGTATGTTTCCTTTAATCAAAAGCTTTACTGGACCTTATAGGCTGGGGACCACTGTCCCGTCAGTACATGGAGGCACTGGAGAATCAATCGGTTCTCTTGTGCGACAGCCAGTCCCCTGATAACCTTTCTACGCACAATACAATAGATGGGGCTCGATCTGTATCTGGAAAGCATAACTTGGCCAGAATTCGACAAAATAGAGTTTGCTGTAGACATTTATACACCCAGAGATTGAGAAGATCCAAAATATAACGATTTGTGAATAATAAGGGAGGGACATGGTTATAATTTTTGCAACACTTTCATTGTCCCAATCTAAAATTAAATTAAAGCAACTTCCCAATAGAATAAATCTCCTGTCATCTTGTGTTTTTATCGCCTATCTGTCCTACTGGTAACAGACAGCAACAAACCCTGCAGTCCCTGCTACCCTACTGAATGTAGAGGTACAGATGGAGGGTCTGTAGGACTGGTTTACAGTCTTTTACCTTAAAGGGGTACTTCACGGAAAAACATCTTATAAGATGTCTAATCACAGGGGTCCCGCTGCTCGATCTCCAGCCAGGCACCCCAGTAATCTGGGCACTGAACGAATTCCGCTCCGTGCCAGATGACTGGCGACTACAACCACCACACCCCCTCCATTCATGTCTATGGGAGGAGGTGTGATGGCCCCGAGATCACGGTGGTCCCCAGCATCGGGATCCCTGCGATCAGATATCTTATCCTCTTCCCTTTGGATAGGGTTAGGATGTGTTTCGGTGGAGTACCCCTTTAAAATGTGCAAGGGTTTGCATAAGAGCTGGAGACATAAAACAATAGGAAATTTTAAACCTTGATGTACTGCAAAGAATCTTTATTTTTTTATTTTACCTATCTTTTAAACAATGGACAATTCTTCAAAAAGGATATCTCCAAAAGATGAGCAGAGTAAACCTCCATGATAACAGCTAAAACATGCAGAAAACTGGTAATTCTGAGGATTTTCTGGATCCCAAGATTTGGTAAATTCTCAGACTACAATCGGATTACCGTATTTCATACATTATACAACAAGACTAGCAATGGTTTTGCTTTATTACATAAGACATGATGGCGCTTCTGAATTAGTGCCACCAACACTCAGCCGCTAGGTATTAGCTGCCAGTGGACGTCACTGAATTCTGTTTATTAGGTTAGGAAATGGAGCAGTTTAATCATTAGGCTTTTCAAGGCCAGAAAGACAAAGTGAGTTACATACAACCAATGCAATGAGAGATTACCAGAGGCCAGGTGTGAGAGTATACAGGGAAACCTGCTGATGAATAGGCTTAAAATCAACACTGCCCGAAAAACCTTCAAGAGATTAGGAGATGTGTTGAGGACTGACCTTCCATACATTTCTCTGCTCTCTGGGTCAGCTGCATCTGACTAGCCACACAATTCCCAATGTTATGTTATCTGAGATAAGATACAACATACAAGGATCAGCTATAGTGTAGTGGTCAGGATGACTATAACACTAACAATATGTATCACTGAGAAGCGTGTGTATAGGTGTACATTAGGAGTATGGGTCCCATAGAAAAACAAGACAACATCTGGGTCATGACACCCAAACCATCTAAAGTCGGGAGGGCTAAGCACACATCCCATACCTAGTTTGTCACCAACAATGTGGTGCTTGTGAGATTTTAAACACAACAAGATTCGCTGGGTAAGTGACCTTGTGGAATACTCACGAGAACGGAGTACCTTGTCCGGAGTGAAGGAAGTGGCAGTGCGCAAACTTAACTGCTGTTTCATTTATTTTCTATTGGACATTGCTAAGTTATGAACAGGGCTATGTTTGGAAGTCTTATACAAAGTCAATGGAGGGGTGGCTGAGCATATGCACTTCTACTCCATTCGTTTGGGAACAAGGGGCCACAAATCTCGTGATTATTGGTTGGAGCCCCAATGATCACCTAGTTATTCCTTATTCTGTAGATAGGGGGGGGATCACCTTTAAATGGGTAGGAGCAGATACAGTTTCTCCCCTTAGTGCAAGGCTATATGCTGCAAAGTGATGCAATTAATTCTTCTGTGGTTGGGGGTCCACGGTTTAGACAGTGGTTACATGTTGTGGCCAATGGGTGCACAATGTTGCCAGTAATAAAGCAGCTTTACCAGCTAAATGATGCATTTATCGGCAACTTCATTAATAGCTTATGTGACATGGAAAGACACTAGTGGATGGTAGCTCGATGCCCTTCTTTTAATGACTGTGGCCCCTCATATAAGAGTAACATTTGCCCTGTGAATTGTTAAGTTTCACAAAATTATTTCATTGCTTTAGGCTTTTATCAGTGAATGGTTACTCATTCATCCCTAACAATCACACTACAGAACGGGGCTAGTTTTCTGGCAGCTCTCCATTGAGGCCAAGTGTTTACAAGCTTTACTTGAGGTCCAATTGCAGCTATAACTGGCAGTCATTTCCTCTCGCAGTTTCAGAATAAGGTGACATAGCCAGATATTGTAGATATTTTTGGACAGTTCTATTAACTAATACACAGTCCTTCAATCACTTGCTTCTGGAAATATATCTATCTCAGGGTAAGTTGGTGACGACCAATGCAGTTGCCTTTACTACTTTGTTAATTGTCACCCAACTTACCAGGATTCCTGCAGAGTTTAGCTGCTTTGTTACAGATTAGTCTCCCCCCCCCAAAAGGAAAAAAAAAAAATTCTAGGAGGAGAAATGCTCCCTGGCCTGCTTAATGATTGGAGCTGTTGGATGAATGGTGACCACAATCACTCACCATTCACCAGTCATTCAGCTTTCTCATAAACATATTGGTAAGAGACAAATGTATAGAAGAGGAGTAATTAAAGGGATTGTCTCATCAAGACAAATCATTTCCATATGCTCCAATAGGACACATGGACATCATAACATGGGACCTGCTTTATGACAACCTCAGCTAACAAAGAGTAGGTTACGTTCTGACGGACAAGGACAAATAAAATGACATTGTTTTGATTTCTTTTCTTCCTGTTTTATTATGCAACAGGAACTCACACATTCAGCATTAGGGATGATTTAGCAGACCCCAGGCAATGGAGGGGTTTAATGGTGCCCAAATATTGACATGACACTGGCAGTGATGTGTGAAATGAGAAATGCCTTCGGAGCAAAGAGAAGCTGGTGCAAGCAAAAAAGAATGACTGTACCTTTCCTGCTGACGCAGTACCTCATTTCCTGGGACCTTACAAATGTAAGGCATGGCCAAAACGGCCATAAATCTATAAAAACCTGCAGGATCCGATAATGTACTGAAAATGCAAGACCTATAAATGGAACCATGTTCTTTTATCCAGCTCTTACAACATGACCTACTCTCAAATTCCCACTGGTCTGTCAATACGAATTTAAATAAGATAAAACAATATAGTTAAAAGGTTTTTTATTTTAATTTTATTTTTTTCAAATAAAGGTTATAAAACGGTTTAGATAGATATCATGGTTCTGATGACCATTTGCAAGAATTACACTTGCACTCCACCTACTAGGTGTAGTCACTTCATTGGCAAAGCTCTTCCACTGCTATCTGCTCACCCAACAGGAGGCAAAAGAAAGTGGTTGTCTCTTGTTCTGAACTCTATGCCATTGACTTTCTCTTGTAATAAGTATATTTAAAGGGGTACTCCACTGGCCAGCGTTCGGAAGTAAATTTTCTGAATGCCGTTTTCGTGCCCCCTCAATGCAAGTCTATGGGAGGGGGCGTGATGGCCGTGATGCGCTCCCATAGACTTGCATTGAGGGTGTGTGGCCATGATGTCACGAGGGAACAATTACTTCTCAATACTGGCCAGTGGAGTACCCCTTTAAGTGCCTAGTGACCGGTAGTTGCTTCAAGTTGACATCAAGGGCTATCACTTGCTTCTTCAAAACTCTTTCTGTGCTTCCTTATGTGGCCTGCCTACTCAAATGGTAGAAATGCCCATAGATCTATTGTAAGAATCTACTATAGCATATTTCACTGTGACAGTACCTCTTTAACAGTCTTGCAGCCAGCTCTATGCAGCCAAAATTAAAGACTAGCTCTTTGAAGAGAGTCTGCCACCTTAACATTATAGATGGGGCACCTGTTTACAGACCCTCAGCTGTGCTCCAGGTTAATTGCAGAAAAGAATGTGACCTCCAACTGAAGACTAGTGCCGGGCATACTTTGGATTCTTAGGAAGGAAATGGACACCCAGGGTTTGTTTCAGCCGAGCTGCTCGCCATGACTTATGACTTGTGTCCATAGAATGATCATAACTCAAGCTGAGGAGGCAAGTTGTATGACAAAAGCTCTCCAAATGGCTTTCAGCCCATCCAAAGTTCACAGGTCTGCGAACACTAAATCACTGCTCTTCATAAAAGAGGAAATATAAGTAGAAATTAATGTAAGGGTAAAATGCATCCTGTATTAATCTTTTGTCATTTAAAAGCGACTGTCAATATTATGAAAAAACCCCTGAAATAGTACATCTTCCTTATACAATGATCAGATCCTTTTTTTTTCTTCCCGTTTTCGGCAGATGGTCAAGTGATGTGCACCTTAAGACTCTAGAAGATTGGATGGCAACTCCCGAGAAAGATGCAACGGTAGCCATAATGTTTGTCACCCAGATTCCCCAGTAACAAAGAAACAAATACACAAATTAAAAAGAAAAAAAGACATCTAAAAAGGGGTACTCCGGTGGAAAGCAAATGTTTTAAAATTAACTGGTGCCAGAAAGTTAAAAACAGTTGTGTAAATCTTAATCCTTCCAGTACTTATCCACTGCTGTATGCTCCATAAGAAGTTATGTAGATCTTTCCTGACCACAATGCTCTCTGCTGCCACCTCTGTTTGTGTCAGGAACTGTCCAGAGGATGAAAGGTTTGCTATGGGGATTTGCTTATACTTTGGAAAGTTCCTGACATGGACAGAGGTGGCAGCAGAGAGCACTGTAGTCAGGAAAGATCTACACATTTTCCTCTGCAGTATACAGCAGCTGATAAGTACTGGAAGGAATATGAATTTTAAATATAAGTAATTTTTGGCACCAGTTCATTTGAAAACATTTGTTTTCCACCGGAGTACCCCTTGAAAAACAGGGAAGGAACAACTGGATGCCCCTCTACCACAAAGACACCATTATTATAAATTGCACATGGTACGTGGGGCCCAGTAACTGATTTTGCACTAGGGCCTGAGGCATTGAGTTACACCTCTGGTCAAGAACTTTACTTTCAATTTAGGGAGAAACGGTCTTGAGTACTGGATAAGAATGATAGGAAGGGACATCTAAAGGGAAAACATACACTGTGTTATACCTAGCCCAGGGTCTGAGGAGGTGAGTTATGACAATAGGGTTTAAAAAGGCCTGCCAACTTAGGCCACAAAATATGGAATGGATGAGCCCTTAAAGGGGTAGTCCAGTGTTGGAAAATATATACAAGTTTCAGTTCGCGGGGGATCCGACCGCTGGGGGCCCCCGTGATCTCCTGTACGGGGCCCCAGCTCGCTGGCCAGATAGCGGGTGTTGACCACCGCACAAAGCTGCAGTTTACACGCCCCCTCAATACATCGTTATGGCAGAGCTGGAGATTGCCGAAGGCAGCGCTTCTGCCAGGGCCCCGTACAGGAGATTGCGGGGGGCCCCAGAGGTCGGACCCCCACCACAATCTTGAAACTTATCCCCTATGCTTAGGATACGGGATAAGTTTTCAGCACTGGATAACTCCTTTAATAGTTAAGCAACTGGAGCCAGAAAGTTAAACAAATTTGTAAATTACTTCTATTAAAAAATCTTAATCCTTCCAGAACTTATTGGCTGCTGAATACTACAGAGAAAATTATTTTCTTTTTGGAACACAGAGCTCTCTGCTGACACCTCTGTCCATTTTAAGAACTGTCCAGAGTAGGATAAAATCCCCATAGAAAACATATGCTGCTCTGGGCAGTTCCTAAAATAGACAGTTGTCAGCAGAGAGCACTGTGGTCATGATGTCAGCAGAGAGCTCGGTGTTCCAAAAAGAAAACAATTTCCTCTGTAGTATTCTGTATAAGCACTGAAAGGATTAAGATTTTTTTAATAGAAGCAATTAACAGATCTATTTAACTTTCTGGCACCAGTTAAAAAAAAAAAAAAAAAAAAAAAAAAGGTTTCCACCGGAGTACCCCTTTAAAATGAGATATCTGCACAGGATCAAAAAGGCATTTCTCTCTGCAGTCCCCATTTAACTTTATTGTAACTGTGGTAGCCCTTGGGGGGGGGGGGGTGTTGGTAGTGGGGGTATTGTTTCGGTAGATGAGGGGTTAATGTGAACCCTATAGTTCGTGGCACCAGGCTGAGGGCTAGTATGCTGAGGTAATCCTCCGGCCCATTGCCGCCCTTCCCAGAAACGACAGGTGCATGTAATGAAATGACTGAAGGTCCACAAGGTACTTGAACTTGGGTAACTTTTCTTAAGTGCTTGCAGTATATCCAATGAACAATGACAGTCTCAGGAATACAGTCTCTATATAGCTCAATGACTGTCAATTGTTGCAGACCTTGAAATAAATTAAAGTCTCTGAATTTAGGGTAATTATTGCAGATCCGTCCGGATTTAGGGGATAGATAAGGTCCGGTGATCTCGCAGAGTGCGTGGGATTTGATACACTCAGAATTTAGAAGTTATCGGCCGTCGCCGCAAGGTTCAGGCCTAGAATCACAGATCTCAGCAGTGCAGATGCTTCTTGCTTGCTTGCACAGAAACAAGAGTCCAAGAGAGAGAGAAGATGGCCGCCGCTCCCTTATATGGGCAGGGGGCGGGGCTAATCTGATTGGTCCGAACATCCGTCATTCACTGTTACAATGAGTGATGGGACTGACTACGTCACAAGGACCTCCAAAGGTCCTAAAGCAGAAATACCATAGAGTTCACTTAACCACGTGACCCGCAGGTCCGGCTACGCGATAGACAGGTAATTAACTATTTATAGGGCATTTATATAATATTTACATGCTTCCTAAGTAAGCTATGGGAGCAATAACTATCTGGATGAGAGGTGACTAGGGGTGAACTAGACAATGGGAACCCCGACGTCCTAGGGACTCTGGCTAAGGGGACCCACACACGCAGGTACCGGATAGGAAACGATACCGGGACACCACATAACCATTCTATAAATGTAAGTCAACATAAGTTCAGAACCACACATAATGGCCCTCACTTACTATTGCAAACCCGACATGTTTTGTCGGGTTGTGCACCAGATTCTGTCGTACTGCGCAAGAAATTCTGTCTGCGCCAGAATCTGCGCCACAAATTCTGTCTGCGCCAGAATTTGCGCCAGAATTGAAGAAACCCCAACTAACTCTCCATTTTGCTAAGAACACCCAAAAAAGGGGTGTGGCCGCTGGGGAAAGGGGGCGTGGTCTCAAAAAAGGGCGTGTTACCGACATTTTCACAAAAACCCAACATATTTACTAAGGTTTCCACATAAAATCTGGTGGATTTCCGCTGAGGAAAACCCCACAGATCAGAACATGTATAAAAAAAAAGCAAAGTGTAGGGAAAGTGGGAAATGTAGGGAAACCTTAGTAAATACCGTGGAAAATAAATTGTAGGGAATTAAAATCCACAAAGAAACCTACACTCCACTCTTAGTAAATGAGGGCCAATGTCCACAGTGGATAGTTCCATTGCTATGAGCTTACACATATACTGTATATGGAAGGAGACATGCTATATCCATGTGAACTAATTGCAGAGCAGCCATGCATAGGTAATTCGGATGTGTTTGGATTCACATGACTGGTCTGGTAACCCTGCCTCCAGAATGTATGCACCCCTCACCACTGTTCATGTGAACAACTGGTGCATACTGCCGCAGGAATGACCGCTATATACATCTTTAGCATTGTGTCTATGGTACGTACATTTTTAGACAAAATGTTTAGCAACAAATTTTAGTTGCATAGAAGATAATATAAAACTTTACTAAGATTCCATTTTTATTTTTAATTTTTTTTTTATCCTGGAGGAGCGTGGCTTATTAGCACTTTAGTGTCCATAGTTTCACAGGGTGTATACATTTACAAATCATCAAAAATGTTACAAAGTGTGACAAATTTACCAACCTGGTGTTACCGTTATGATAAAGGGGTTTGTCTAACTCCACCATAAGACTACTTAACACAGGATCACATACATGTTGCTAAAAATTGCACCCTTTATAAATTTGCCACACTTATACACCCCTTTTCTAGACACTTTTTTGAATACAGTGGTCCCTCAAGTTACAATATTAATTGGTTCCGGGACGACCATTGTATGTTGAAACCATCGTATGTTGAGACCAGAACTCTATGGAAACCTGGTAATTGGTTCTGAAGCCACCAAAATGTCATCCAAAAATAGGAAAAAGTGAGGATTAAAGAAAAATAAGTAGAAAACTAATATAGATAAAGCAAATCCTTACATATAAAGGAAAGAAAGATCTGCTGGGAGCTGTAAATCACCGTCTATGTCATTGTTTCCCAACCAGGGTGCCTCCAGCTGTTGCAAAACTACAACTCCCAGCATGCCCAGACATGCTGGGAGTTGTAGTTTTGCAACAGCTGGAGGCAACCTCTTTGGGAAACACTGGTCTATGTAGAGGACAGGAGCTTCTTCAGGGTCCTGTACAGAACACACAATGTCCTAAAAAAAAGGGAAAATGGAGCCGCAATCACCTGATGCCCAAAGGAGCAGCTAACCCTGGTACAGATAAAGAGTACAGAACACGTAATACCTCCCTGTACTGTAGGGGGCGCTACCAGATACCAGTCAGTGCATACGCTTCAGTAATACAGGTAAAGAGTACAGAACATGTAAAACCTCCCTGTAGTGTAGGGGGCGCTACCAGACACCAGTCAGTGCATACGCTTCAGTAATACAGGTAAAGAGTACAGAACATGTAATACCTCCCTGTACTGTAGGGGGCGCTACCAGACACCAGTCAGTGTATGCACTTTAGGAATACACGGGTTTTACCAGTGAAATATCCATTCTGATTGGTCGGTTCTTCCAGCCATTGACACATTTCGCAGATTCCATAGCATTGTATGTTGAGTCTGGTTTCAAGTCCAGAAAAGACCATTGTATGTTGAGGCCATTGTAAGTTGAGGGATCACTGTATGGGCAAAAAAATGACTAAGCAGTTTATACCAGGCTCTAGGAAATCACTCAAGCTATCTCAGCGTAAACTGATATACCAGTCTAAATGTGGGCCACGGAGTTCTAAGGCACATTACAAGTTTGGCGCATACCATTTTTTTTTTTATTTGCCAAAAAATCCTATTGCATTTTGCTCAGTAAACCTCCCCTAGCAAGTCTATTTTGTTTTAGCTCATCCTAATGTTTTCTGAGTAGATCATATGAATCCATCACAGACCAGAAGGAAAAACAGCTCCATCTTCAGCAGGTGCCAGTTATGCCATGCCGCGCCAGAACACGGGTATAAAAAAGGATGCCGGATCTATATTTTCCAGTTCAGTGCCACATCCAGGACTCCATCCCTTCTCAGCCTTTCCCCATGGAACGGTCTCAGATAAGGTATTCAGACAGCAGCTGTTGCTGAATAGATGATAAGCAACTCCAACACCCTCCCCCAACTCCCAGCTCATTCACCACCCTACAACAATGGGAACAAAGGAATCTCATGCCTCCTTCCCCAACCTACCATGATGGAGCATCTTTTTTTTAATGCAGACTGCCACTAGCACAACTCATTACCGAGTACATTGGCGAGTGTAAAAGCTATGTGGTTTGGCCGCAGGGTACTGTTGTGTTACTTACCACTTGCCTGACAATATTTGCCAGCACCTGGTTAACTACTTGCAGCGTCTTATTAACCCCGAAATGCCTTGAAAGTGCACACAGCTTTATTCGACTGTCTATACCCAACCCCTACGATGACCTCCAGCTTAGTAGACAATGCTCATCGCAAATGCCGAGACCCAGCTGAGTAGACGGAATAGTAATGCGGTGGGGTGGGGGGGCTGCATTTGTCCTGCAAGAAGATGTCATTGGGTGACACAATGGTACATTCCAGAAGAGGAGGCACAACCAAAAACTTGCACTACTCACAAAAGGGTCTGCTTGATGTTCATGTTTTAACTCTTTTTCACTGCTGCTTTTCTAGCTACAATCTCCCTTACGTTGTCTATCAATGTTTTGTGTCCTGGTAATGGAGGTTATGTCCAGTCAAGTCCCATACGTGACAATGGACAAATACTATGGATTTCCTTTGTTTGCTTAAGTTTCTTAAAGAGAACCTGCAATGTTGAAAACACAGTTAAAGGGGTACTCCGCCCCTAGACATCTTATCCCCTATCCAAAGGATAGGAGATAAGATGTCAGATCGCCGGGGTCCCGCAATATAGCAAGCAGCACCCACCTGTAACTGGTTCTGGAAGCACTGGAGGTTCTCTGGCTAATTCCTCCTAACCACGGGTGACGGAAGATTGTGACGCCCTGCCCCCTCAATGCAAGTCTATGGGAGGGGGCGTGACGGCCCTCACGCCCCCTCCCATAGACTTGCATTGAGCGGGCAGGGCGTGACATAACACGGGGGCGGAATCGTGACGTCATGATCTTCCGTGGACTAGAGGAATTAGCCAGAGAACCTCCAGTGCTCCTGGAAACAGTTATAGTTTGGTTCTGCTTGCTATATTGCGGGGGTCCCCAGTGGCGGGACCCCGGCGATCTGACATCTTATCCCCTATCCTTTGGATAGGGGATAAGATGTCTAGGGGCGGAGTACCCCTTTAAATCTGCAGGCATCATGTTATAGAGCAGGAGGAGCTTGGAAGATTGATATATAGTTTTTGTGGGAAAATTTCTAGGAATATTTGTCATTTGTTATGTAAATATCTGCTCATCATATAGTCAAGTGGGCGGTTCTACTCTATTTGTACACCTACACACAGATAACGGTCACTCAATAGGACGACCCCTTTGACTACTTAGCTCTAAAGAAATTATACTGAATCTTTTCTCCCAAACCTAATCTGCTCAGCTCCTCCTTCTCTATAACATGACACCTGCAAATCGGGCTTCCTTTTCAAAGAGAATGTTTAAACCTTTGGAGGTTGGACTGATTCAAAAGAGGCTCCTCAGGGGGGCCATGATGTGGCACAGTAATTGTACAAAAAAGTTCGAGGAAAGGCAGCCCCTATAGTTGTGCGTTTTTTTCACTGTGCCACATTTGTGTTCTGTAAGTCACTAAGATTGGTCAGGGTGTGGTGCCCCTTTTGGGTGTCCCTTCTGTCGGTGTAGGGGAGGTGTGTGCAGCCATTAGATTCCTTACCTCCCTGTGACCCCAGGTCTCTGCTTCAGCAGGGATTCCAACCAGTACACGACTCCTTGGTTGACACCCAGGCTTATGCCTAGATGGATGCCAGGAGCATATGTGGTCCTCTTAGATTTGGCAAAAAAGGGACTTTGAACCTGGAACCTTTCCTTTTGGCCCGGAGGCGAAGGGCAGGTTTGTTGGGGGTCGGGTGGAGGGGGGGCACTCTCCTCTTTCGGAGAAGGCTTTGCGGTGAACTGCAGGGTCTATTTCCTAGATCTTACTCTTGGGTTGTCCTATGTGTGAACGGTAGCACCAAAGTTAAGGATATATATGTGAATTCGGAAGTCGTCATTCTTGATCTTTTTCTTTATAGGGGTACTCCGCCCCTATCCAAAGGCGGGATCTTGGCTGCAGCACCCCGCTTTCATTACTGCACAGAGAATACAGGCGCTGTGCGTATTGATGGGCAACACAGGGGCCGGAGCATCGTGACGTCATGGCTCCGCCCCCTCGTTACATCAGAGCCGCCCCTAAATACCAGTATATGGGAGGGGGCGTGGTGGCCATCACACCCCCTCCCATAGACTTGCATTAAGGGGGCGTGCCATGATGTCACAAGGGGCGGAGCCGTGACGTCACAATGCTCTGGCCCCTGTATCGCCCATCATTACTGCACAGAGAAAACGCGCTCTGTGCGTAATGAAAGCGGATTGCTGCAGCCGAGATCCCGCCTTTGGATAGGGGATAAGATGTCCTGGGGCCCCTGAGTACCCCTTTAAAGTGATCTTCAGGGAGACACTTAAAGGGGTACTCCGCCCCTAGACATCTTATCCCCTATCCAAAAGGATAGGGAATAAGATGTCAGATCGCCGGGGTCCCGCTGCTGGGGACCCCTGGGATCTACCATGCAGCACCCACCTTTAGCGGCTTCCGGAACCACTGGAGGTCCTCAGGCTGAGTCCATCTCGACCACGAGGACGGAGCATAGTGATGTCACGGCTCTGCCCCATGTGACATCAAGCTCCGCCCCCTCAATGCAAGTCTATTGGAGGGGCATGACGCTCCGTCCCCGTGATCGCCAGTAATCAGACCTGGAGCGAACATGCTCCGGGGACTGATTCTAACGGGGTGTGGTGTGGAAGATCACGGGGGTCCCCAGCGGCGGGACCCCCGCAATCAGGCATCTTATCCCCTATCCCCTATCTTAGCGCCGGAGTACCCCTTTAATAGGCGGAGGTGACATGTTTTTCCCCAATTCCTTGAGATCTGCAGACACAGCCCCTAAGTGTTGGCCTCTATTACACAGAAGGTCTATTAGGTCTGCCATGTACAGGGGTTAAAATGGATTGTCTGGCTGAAAGTCAATAGTCTCATTTCCAGTACAACACACAAACAGGGCTTAGTGTTTACTGACAGTCCCCGTCGCTCTGATCCGCTCTACAACCCAGAACACAAAGCCATCCAGGATACTCAAGTCCCGATTTTCTCTCACTCTGTCACAGACATCTGGAGTGAAACACGGAGGGAAGGTGCGATTCCCGAGAGACCATTTCCGTCCACCAATAAGTAGGAAAAGTACGGCTTGATTTATAGGTCTTTCCAAGATCACTCAAGGGCAATTTCCCAATTCCCATTATAAAACCCATCCCCCCTCCCCCAATGTAAAAATGACATTATACAGAAGGAGGAATGAAGTTACCAAATAACTTGATGAAAAATGGGACTACTCCAGTGATGACTAAGGAGAATCCTATGGGAACTGTAAAGGGAATATGATTTACAATAGGTGGCACCTCATCCCCAATGCTGTATAAACAACCAATACGACCACATATGTTATTTCTCCGAAAGAAGAAACTGATTTTAGGGGAGAATATTTAGCAAGGTTCTTGGGTAAATAGCAGATTGTCAGGATAGGATCCCGTCCAATAATAATGTCTGGATCATGCAGACTGTATCCACGCATAGATATGCAAATGTCATTGTGTCATTTCATTGCACTAAGAAAATAATAACAACAAAGACACAATTACGCTTATGTTACGTTGTGCAAGTCTGAGAGCTGGGTCGGGGTTACACCTCTACGTGTTCTCAAAACTAAAAAAAAGGTGTGACTGCATTTACCACCAATACCTACTCCAGAGCTAGGGAGCTGTTTGACAGAAGTCATATTTTGGTTTTTAGTGCGGAAGATAGATCACTTAAAAGGGGTACTCCCGTGGAAATTATTATTTTTTTTTTTTTTTTAATCAACTGGTGCCAGAAAGTTAAACCGATTTGTAAATCACTTCTATTAAAAAAATCTTAATCCTTCCAGTACTTTTTAGGGGCTGTATGCTAAAGAGAAATCCCCAAAAGAAATGCATTTCCTCTGATGTCATGACCACAGTGCTCTCTGCTGACCTCTGCTGTCCATTTTAGGAACTGTCCAGAGTAGGAGAAAATCCCCATAGCCAACATATGCTGCTCTGGACAGTTCCTAAAATGGATAGCAGAGGTCAGCAGAGAGCACTGTGGTCATGACATCAGAGGAAATGCATTAATTTTTTGGATTTCTCTTTAGCATACAGCCCCTAAAAAGTACTGGAAGGATTAAGATTTATTTAATAGAAGTGATTTACAAATCTGTTTAACTTTCTGGCACCAGTTGATTTAAAAAAAAAATTTTTTTTCCACCAGAGTACCCCTTTAAGGCAGGTTTTCCCAACCGGGGTGCCTCCAGCTGTTGCAAAACTGCAACTCCCAGCATGCCCGGACAGCCGAAGGCTGTCCGGGCATGCCGGGAGTTGTAGTTTTGCAACAGCTGGAGGCATCCCGGTTGGGAAAACCTGCCTTAAGTGATCTATAGGGGTACATTTATAGTAGGTTTGGGTCATGATGCCATTTTAGGGTACAGCTGTTTCAAACCAGACCTAGCGAAATCTTCAGCTCTTGGTACCCTGACAAACTGGTCTCTTATCTCCCACCTACCTGAACCATTGAGAGCGTGACATGGGGACAGATATTGGCGATATTGATGTTCACTGCAGTCCCACCTGTATTTAACATCTGTTTGTAAATATTTATATACATTATTTTAAAAATATTTAGAAAAATGTATTTATTGATGCCTATGCTGAAGATGCGCTGTCTCCGCGATGATGGAATGCCACCAACTATAGGGGAGGTTCATCTTGGGACAATGACTGATAACCATATTAATATCCCTATGAGATCCCATATGTCAAAACCTCTCGGGTCCTGTTAAATTATCCCCAGATCAGACAATTCTTAATTAAATTCATTTTTTTAACCCCTCCCCACCCCCACCACTTTTGTGCTTGCAATAAAAACTATGATAAAAAAAACAAAAAACAAAGATCACAGCGGAGAGACCACTGATTCCTGGGCTGTAAATTATTTTAACCGATTAACCCCTTACATGCCTGTACGTAGGCAAAGTTCCTATGCAGAAGTCGGTGGTCAGCGAACTGTGAACTTCCAGCTGTTGCAAAACTACAACTCCTAGCATGCCATGGCAACATCGCTCATTGTGTCGGGGAGTGGTCTCCAAATTGCGGACCACCGTGTGTTGCATAACTACAACTCCCAGCATGCCCTGACAACATCACTCATTGTATAAGGCAGTGGACTAGACACTGTGGATCTCCAGCTGTTGCAAAACTACAACTTCAAACATGCCATGGCAACATTGCTCATTGTGCAGGGGAGTGGTCTCCAAACTGCGGACCGCCGGATGTCGCATAACTACAACTCCCAGCATCCCCTGACAACGTCGCTCATTGTATAGAGCAGTGGTCTAGACACTGTGGATCTCCAGTTGTTGCAAAACTACAACTTCAAGCATGTTAGGGCAACATCGCTCATTGTGTAGGGGAGTGGTCTCCTCACTGTGGACCTCCAGCTGTTGCAAAACTACAACTCCCAGCATGCCCTGACATCGCTCACTGTATAGGTCAGTCATCTAGACACTGAAGATCTCCAGCTGTTGCAAAAAACAACTCCCAGCATGTAAAGGCAACATCGCTCATTATGTAGGGCAGTGATGTCCACACTGCGGACCTCCAGCTGTTGCAAAACTACAACTCCCAGCATGCCCTGACATCGCTCACTGTATAGGTCAGTCATCTAGACACTGAAGACCTCCAGCTGTTGCAAAAAACTACAACTGCCAGCATGCAAAGGCAACATCGCTCATTGTGTAGGGCAGTGATGTCCACACTGCGGACCTCCAGCTGTTGCAAAACTACAACTCCCAGCATGCCCTGACATCGCTCATTGTGTAGGGCAGTCATCTAGACACTGAAGACCTCCAGCTGTTGCAAAAAACTACAACTGCCAGCATGCAAAGGCAACATCGCTCATTGTGTAGGGCAGTGATGTCCATACTGTGGACCTCCAGCTGTTGCAAAACTACAACTCCCAGCATGCCCGGACAGCCAACGGCTGTCCGGGCATGCTGGGAGTTGTAGTTTTGCAACATCAGGTAGTCAGCAGTTTGGAGACCACTGAACATTGTCTCTGCATCCCAGCTACAGAATTAGGATTGCAAAATTGTTCTAAGTGCCTACCACACAGGGACTGCATTTAGGGAAAGCAAATCATTAACCAACACTAAGTAATAATGGTGCACACTAGAACAGCTCTGCTGTGCTGTAGAGAGGGGGATGTGGTGACACAAGGAGCTGCCTCATGGCACAGGACAAGGAGCTTTTTGAGCACTCAAATAGGTAGGAAAATAAACAGAAAAGTCTATGACAGCTCAGGGCACTTACCTGAGTGGAGCCTCTGGCTGCAGGGAGCACCTTAATAATCCACTGGTGCCCCTCACAGATCACTATGGGGTTAACTCTTCAGAAGCTGAAGTGCTCTGGTCCGTGCTCTACCTGCCTCCACCTCATAGACCTCTGCTGTGTCCCTCCATTCTCCACCACTCACTGGGTGTCTGTGCGCTCCCGCATTTTATGGGACTCCAGGATCCTGTAGGTTCTTTAGGGACTCCCCTCCACTGGTGTTTTAGTGCATCCCCAGCTAGTTGTCAGCGCGGTGTGCGGGATCCCGTGCGGGGCTCACAATGACTTCTCATCCCGTCCTCAGCATCCTCTCTCCCCGCACGATCCCATGCTGCTCGTCCCCCTCCTGATTTCAATCTGCCTCCGAGCCGCTCTACCAAACTCAATGGACGGAGTCCCCGCCCACTCGACACGCCCCTCCCTCTCGCCACGCCCCCTCCCTTTCTGCTGCAGCATTCCAGGGCTGAGGGATCTGCATAGCCACGCCCCGCCCCTTCAAAGCCCTGACTCACTGGGACCTGGGAACACGGAGCTAGACTGCTACATATGTTATTAATGGCCATATATACATTTATATACTTTTATTTATATATGTTAGATTCTTGTACATGGGGAGCAGTATTTAGTACTTATATTTTCATACATAGGGAACAGTAGTATAGTAGTTATATTCTTGTACATGGGGAGCAGTATTTAGTACTTATATTTTCATACATAGGATACAGTAGTATAGTAGTTATATTCTTGTACATGGGGAGCAGTATTTAGTACTTATATTTTCATACATAGGATACAGTAGTATAGTAGTTATATTCTTGTACATGGGGAGCAGTATTTAGTACTTATATTTTCATACATAGGATACAGTATTATAGTAGTTATATTCTTGTACATGGGGAGCAGTATTTAGTACTTATATTTTCATACATAGGGAACAGTAGTATAGTAATTATATTCTTGTACATGGGGAGCAGTATTTTAGTAGTTATATTTTTACACATAGGGAACAGTAGTATAGTAGTTAGATTCTTGTACATAGGGGTAGTATATTAGTACTTATATTTTCTACATAGGGAACAGTGGTATAGTAGTTATATTCTTGTACATGGGGAGCAGTATTTTAGTACTTATATTTTTATACATAGGGAACAGTAGTATAGCAGTTATATTCTTGAACATGGGGAGCAGTATTTTAGTACTTATATTTTTATAAATAGGGAACAGTAGTATGATAGTTATATTCTTGTACATGGGGAGCAGTATTTTAGCAGTTATATTCTTGTACATGGGGAGCAGTATTTAGTACTTATATTTTTATACATAGGGAACAGTATTATAGTAGTTATATTCTTGTACATGGAGTGCAGTATTTTAGCAGTTATATTCTTGTACATGGGGAGCAGTATTTAGTACTTATATTTTTATACATAGGGAACAGTATTATAGTAGTTATATTCTTGTACATGGAGTGCAGTATTTTAGCAGTTATATTCTTGTACATAGGGAACAGTAGTATAGTAGTTTTAGCGATAAAAAGATAAATGGATCTCGATCGGAGGCCAGAAGAAGTGCTCATTAGCACGAAACCACCGGTCGTTGCCTCTGAGCCCCTGTCAATCGTCATACCCCTCCATGAAGGCTCTGTTCCTGCAGCGGTTGATGCGGTGAGTGCGGGATCCATTTCTCTATTTATCGCTGTAGTTTTCATGTTTTCTATTTTTCCATGCACCACTAGCACCACCTAACTTCATCATAATTGAGGTGTGCCACATGGAACCAGTCCCCAGGTGCTGGATGCATTAATTCCAGCAGTTTTAACTGTGCCTCCTTTTCTTCTTTTTTTACATTGTGTATAGTAGCTATATTCTTGTGCATGGGAAGCAGTATAGTAGTAGTTATATTCTTGTACGTAGTAGCAGTAGTATAGTAGTTATATTACTGGACATAGAGAGGGAGCATTTTTGTAGTTAAATTCTTGTACATAGGGAACAGTATTATACCAGTGATATTCCCAGGAATGGACTGGCTGGCTGGTCTGTGCAGACATGGTCCTTGGTCCCGGCCAGGGAAAGGGCCCACTGCTGCTACTGGGGATCCAGGGCTCTTGTCCTAGATCCCCAGGGGAGCACTGCTTTGAGCTGTATGTGCCGCTTACGCGTATACAGCTGATAGCTTCCTCTAAATGTGAACAGCATCTCCGCCCCCACACAGTGAATGCGCTGATGACATCACTGTCCTGAGGAGGAAGAAAAACACACCCGGCAGTAGTATGGAGAAGATCGCTATGTGAGACAGGTATGTACCTCGATCCACTGTCTTCTGAGGACGTGCAGCATGCACGGCTCAGCTTTCTCGCTACAGACTGAGAATTGTGATTTCTGCATCTCTTCCTGATGCTTCCAGCAGAGGTTGCACTGAAGTTCCGTGCACGCCCATGATCCTGTCCTCTTACCAATCACACTCTAGTTCCTGTCATATAAGGAGCCTCCGAACTTCCAGTGTTTGCCTGATCTTCTAGTGTTTATACCTTGAGCTAAGGTACCTGCTATCTGGCCTGCTGTATCCTGTTTATTGACCTCGGCTAGTTCCTGACTTCGTTCCTGCTTTATCCTCTGTTCCTGTTTTGCCTCTCCTGGATTGATTCGGACTGCCTGACCATTCTATTGCTGTTTGGAGCTGTTACTTCTCCAACACCTGAACACTTACAGCTCTGCTACATCTTGCTGTTCCAGGTTCCCAGACCTGGTGCTCACCAGTGCAATCTGGTGTCAGCCGGCTCCTTCTGTGGTGATCCCAACTTCCAAGTTCCTGATCTGCTTAAGCCAGCTGTCATAACCAAGGCCGTTCCACCATCAGGATCGGCCAAAAAGTACTCGTAAGTGACACAGAGGGTTCCCACCCTGTGGAGTGTAACAACCGGTGAGTATCTGTTTTATTTTTATTTTTTACCTAACTATATTCCTGGCTTCATAACTACCTACTTATATACCTGGCTAACTACATTCGTTGCTGCCTAACTACCAATGATTTACCTAGCTAACTACCAAGCTATCTGGATTCCTACATGCCCGACTACCTAATTACATACCTCCCTACGTACCTGGCTACTTAACTACCTAGCTACCCACCTAGTTACCTTCCTATGTACCTGGCTACCTAACTACCTAGCTGGTAGGAGATGTCGGCGCTGGATGAAGGAACCAGGAGGAGTGCAGCATAAAATCAAGCTGGGTTTATTGGATGCAATGCGTTTCGCTGCGCATGCGCTGCGAAACGCGTTGCATCCAATAAACCCAGCTTGATTTTATGCTGCACTCCTCCTGGTTCCTTCATCCAGCGCCGACATCTCCTACCATTACGGTCAAATTGCCTGTCTATTGCCTCCAAGGAGGGCTGTGGATGAGGACACAATTACTTACAGGCGCTTCCCATTGTTGTGTGTGTGCACACAACCAACTCTGGTAAGCGGCGTGGGATAGATCTACTCCCTTTCCCTATGGGCCTGACCTGCTGATCCCGCACATGGAGCGCCTTCTGCTTTCCTTTTAGATCATTTAATTACCTGGCTAGCTTCCTACCTGGCTACCTACCAGCCCTTTTACTGTGCAAGACACCAAAAAGGGCATTGTTACAGTTTTGGGGGCCTATAGATGGGGAAATTGTGTAGAGGAGGTAAGAGCACTGGAAAATGAGTCTAACATGTTTGTCCTACAGATGCTATGCTGAAGTAATGAGTTTTGGCAAAAAGAAATAACTTATATGATGTGCAAATCCTGTAAACAGCTGGTATCTACCTCTATATGGTCACTATATGTAATCACTTATGTGGTATACAGATCCTGTATATAGCTGGTATCTACCTCAATATGGCCTTGTATATAGTCACTTATATGGTATACAGATCTTGTTTACAGCTGGTATTTACTACTAAATTGGCACTCTGTGATGGAATACTGGTTTGTGTATAGTGCTCTTATTCAGTACAATATGGTGGTCATATATATTTTCTCCTTGTATACTGGTATTATTGGTTATGGAAAATTATCTTACCTACGCTGGCCCGAAAGTAGTATTGCCCGCATACTAGTCTGCCACAATTCCTTCTGAAATCCAGGATCTTCTGCACCACGTACTCTTCCGAGTCATCTACTTGAACCGGAGGAGGGGGAGTAGCAGTCCTGTTGGGGATTGTGTTCTCGTGGAAGGGCTTGACCTGGAATATGTGGAATACTGGATGGACCTTTAGGGATGCAGACAAGAACTATTTCACTGTAACTGGATTGATGAGCTTGGAAATTGTAAAGGTTCTGAGAAAATAAGGACCAAGCTTTTTGGATGGGCAGGACAGATGGAGATGTCTGGCAGAGAGCCAAACTTTGTCACCCACTTGATATTAAAGAGCGGATGAACAATTGGGTTTAGCTTGTCTTTTTTGTTGTTGCTGCACAATGGCTAGCTTGCTTGCTAGTTTATTAAGTGGTGAACATAGGTTTCGTAGGCTTTGTGATACTTCAGGTACAGGTATCAGGGCAGGTCTGGAAAGGTACTTGGATGGTAACCGAATTTTGTATAGAATGGTGAAATTCTGCTGGATGTATGCTTCTATTGATTGTAAACAAATTCGACTTATGAAAACTGATTCTTCAAGTTGTCTTGTAGATGGGAGGAGAAACAACGTATATATTGCTCAAAGGCCTGGTTAGTCATTTTTGTTTGGTCATTTGACTGGGGATAATATGTGTATGAAAACTGAATAGCGAGATGTGCAGACCACGGCAAACTAAGTCCAGAAACGGGAGCTGAATTGGGAGCCACCGTCCAACCAGATAAAACGTAGTACTCCATAAAGATGGAAAATATTGTGAATAAATGAGTCGGACATTGAAAATATTTTGTGGGGATGAAATGTGCCAAATTAGTTTTTTATGCTGTGAATTTGCCCAATTCTTACCCATATGGGAAATAACATAGGAGTTACATCCCAATCTGTAGGAAACTTATTATAGTAGTTAAATTCTTGTGCATAGAGGGCCAAATTATAGTATTATTTTTATTTTGTCTATAGTGGCAGTATTATAGTGGATATATGCTCTTCCATTGGCACGGTATTAGAGCAGTTATATTCTTGAACACAATTAATAGTAATATAGAAATTTCATAAGTGTCATAATAAATTCTACTTGAAGAGGTTGTCAGGGGGAAAAAAAATATATCCATTCCTGGGGGTGGGGTAAAAATAATAAACAGGCAATACTCACCTCTCCCAGTACCCTGCAGCTGCTTCTTCCTGGTTTCTGTGATTTGCCAACCCACAGGACCTGCCAGCTTAGCCAGTCACAGAGATGAGACACCACTGCAGGCACTGCAGCCCAGACACGCCCCCTGCCCGCCGTCAATCCCCTGACCTGCCGGTGACTCCATGTCGAAGTAAATAAAGCGTCCAGATTCTTGGTGAGTGCTGTTTTCCTTTCTTCACTTGGTTTTGTCTATGCTACTATTCCAATATAGACTGAGCACCACCTTCTGGCATTAAGTGCACATAGTGTCCGCCGTCTCACCTGTTTGCTGCCTTGCACTCTTTGAACCGTCAGCCAGTTTGAGCAGTGCCGGCATTATCCTCTCTACATCACAACCACTGCAGCCACTGATGGGTTGAGAGGGACAGTTTTTTTGGGAGTCGGCACATAGCAAGCACCAGGATGAAGTAGTGACCAGCGAAGGACCAGGAGTGTCGGAGCGGTAGCTGGGTGAGTATAGCTTATTTATTATTTGCACACCACCCCCAGCCATGGAGGAAACATTTCCCCCAGTCAACCCCTATAACAATGGTTTGTGTCAGAAAACTTAAGAAAACCACACTACATGCATGTTGGGCTCCTTTCACATTATATGTTGCTCCGTTTTAAAGACTCGTTATAATGTCCTGTTAAGAAAACCCTTAAAAACAACCATTACAAAATCCCATTCAAGTCTATGGGATTTTTTGATTATCTGTTATCACCCGTTATAGCCCGTTATGAATAACGGACGTTATTTGTGACGGGAGAAAAAGACGTCACATGCACAAATTTTTCTCCCGTCACAAACAACGTCCGTTATTCATAACGGGCTATAATGGGTGATAACAGATAATCAAAAAATCCCATAGACTTGAACGGGATTTTGTAATGGCCGTTTAACGGCCGTTTTTAAGGGTTTTCTTAACAGGACAATATAACGGATCTTTAAAACGGAGCAACATATAGTCTGAAAGGAGCCTTAGAATCCACACACCCTGTGTCAAACCCTGACATGAGGACATAGGTAAAAGTACTGGGGCATTAAACATATGACTTTGTGCCGTGATCAGGGAGATTTACCGTATTTTTCGCCCTATAGGACGCACCGGCATATAAGACGCACCCAATTTTAAAGGTGCAAAACCTAGAAAAAAAAGATTCTGAACCCAACAGTGATCTTCAACCTGCGGACCTCCAGATGTTGAAAAACTACAACTCCCAGCATGCCCGGACAGCCAACGGCTGTCCGGGCATGCTGGGAGTTGTGGTTTTGCAACATCTGGAGGTCCGCAGGTTGAAGACCACTGGATAGGAGGTAATACTCACGTGTCCCCGCCGCTCCGGACCCGTCACCGCTGCCCTGGATGTCACTCCATCTCTGTCGCCGTGTCCCCCGGGTGTCCCGTCGCTCCGGACGTCTTCTTCCCCGGGATCCACGCTCTCCGTTGCCGTCATCACTTCGCCGTCATCACATCGCTATGCACGCCGCTCCTATTGGATGACGGGACGGCGTGCGCGACGACATGATGACGTCGAAGGAGAGCCCCGCCATGCAGGGAATCCCGGCACGGAGCAGACACCGAGGAGGCAGGTAAGGTCCCTCCCAGTGTCCTGTAAGCTGTTCGGGACGCCGCGATTTCACCCCAGCGGTCCCGAAAAGCCCGACTGAGCAGCCGGGTTAGTGTCACTTTCGCTTCAGACACGGCGGTCAGCTTTGAACGCCGCGCTTGAAGGGTTACTACAGGGCATCACCGTGATGTCCTGTATTAGCCCCGGTTCCCGGCCGTTGATGGCCGCAGGGACCGCGGCGATAGGTGTGTATTCGCCATATAAGACGTACCAACTCCCCCCCCCCCCAGTTTTGGAGAAGAAAAAGTGCGTCTTATACGGCGAAAAATACGGTAGGTGTAAGGGCACTGATACATCTCCCTGATATCTGCCAGATGCTGTTGACACTTACATAAAGTTACTCAGAAGAGGGCAACAATGAGTAAAGAGAAAAGAAACTAATTGTTAAAAGAATATAAAATTCATAGAAAATGATCATTTAGGTCACATGTAATAAAATAACATCTGTCGCTTACTGTGCTGTCATTGTAGTTAATCTGAGTGCAGTAAATGTCATGTTGCTACAATATTACACTAACTGTAATACACATGACACTTATACAGCAATAAACCTGACAACTTCAATCATATCAAGTGTTTTACTGATGTCTCTTTATCAATTGAATTGACTTTCTCTATACTCTTGGTGTAAATGTTTCTAGTAAAGAAGAGCAAATCAATTTGGCATACATTTGTAAAAAATTTCTCAAAAGTTTGGGATTTTAGTGAATCTGAAACTTTTGGAATATGTCCAGTACAAATCGCTAACTATGAGGGTTTCCTCATAATACCTTGCAGACAGCCCTCCCTCTAGTACAGCCAATCATGAAGGAGTAAGTCATAGCCACGAGTGAACATTTATGTGCCTTCGATAAAGAGGGGAGGGGTAGGCTGCCGACAGACAGAACAATAGAGTCAGGCACTTGAAATCTGGACACTTCAAAGAGTCAGCCGAACCTGCCAAAGTCTAAAGTCTAACTTTAAGCAACCAGTCCCATCAGCATGTTACCCCATTGTTTTGCATAAATCGATTTACTAATATTACCACCAAAAATTGGAATATTGTTCTGCTGTCTTTTTAGACCATAAATCTAACAGTGCAGTGTGTTTTTAAACAGGCTGTTTGTTCCAATAAACTACCGTTTGTTTTTCCTAGCCATATATATTGCTGTCATTTGACAGAATTGGGCATGGAATAGTGATGCTATTCACTGATTCTACCTCTGTTGGGAGGAAGGATACAAGTGCAGTGTCCTGCTATACAGATTTTCAGAGTTGTTAGACACTTACTTCCTATCCATTCAAATTTCTAACACTGCTCAAAAAAAATAAAGGGAACACTTAAACAACACAATGTAACTCCAAGTCAATCACACTTCTGTGAAATCACACTGTCCACTCAGGAAGCAACACTGATTGACAATCAATTTCACATGATGTTGTGCAAATGGAACAGACAACAGGTAGAAATTATAGGCAATTAGCAAGACACCCCAAATAAAGGAGTGGTTCTGCAGGTGGTGACCACAGACCACTTCTCAGTTCCTATGCTTCCTCGCTGATGTTTTGGTCACTTTTGAATGCTGGCAGTGCTTTCACTCTAGTGTTAGCATGAGACGAGTCTACAACCCACACAAGAGGCTCAGGTAGTGCAGCTCATCCAGTATGGCACATCAATGTGAGCTGTGGCAAGAAGGTTTGCTGTGTCTGTCAGCGTAGTGTCCAGAGCATGGAGGCACTACCAGGAGACAGGCCAGTACATCATGAGACGTGGAGGAGGTCGTAGGAGGGCAACAACCCAGCAGCAGAACTGAAAGAAGAAGCAGGAGGAGCACTGCTAGAGCCCTGCAAAATGACCTCCAGCAGGCCACAAATGTGCATGTGTCCATTCAAACGGTCAGAAACAGATTCCATGAGGGTGGTATGAGGGCCCGACGTCCACAGGTGGGGGTTGTGCTTACAGCCCAACACCGTGCATGACATTTGGCATTTGCCAGAAAACACCAAGATTGGCAAATTTGCCACTGGTGCCCTGTGCTCTTCAAAGATGAAAACTGGTTCACACTGTGTATGCGTCTAGAGACGCCGTGGAGAACATTCTGCTGCCAGCAACATCCTCCAGCATGACCAGTTTGGTGGTAGGTCAGTTATGGTGTGTGCTTGCCAGAGGTAGCCTGACTGCCATTAGGTAGCGAGATCCTCAGACCCCTTGTGAGACCATATGCTTGTGCGTTTGGCCCTGGGTTCCTCGTAATGCAAGACAATGCAAGACGTCATGTGGCTGGAGTGTGTCAGCAGTTCCTGCAAGAGGAACACATTGATGCTATGGACTGGCCCGCCCATTCCCCAGACCTGAATCCAATTGAGCACATCTGGGACATCATGTTTCGCTCCATCCACCAATGCCACGTTGCACCACAGACTGTCCAGGAGTCATCAGGAGAATGCCCAGGCGTTGTAGGGAGGTCATACGGGCACATGGAGGCCACAGACACTACTGAGCCTCATTTTGACTTGTTTTAAGGACATTACATCAAAGTTGGATCAGCCTGTAGTGTGGTTTTCCACTTTGATTTTGAGTGTGACTCCATATCCAGACCTCCATGGGTTGATAAATTTGATTTCCAATGATAATTTTTGTGTGATTTTGTTGTCAGCACATCCAACTATGTAAAGACGAAAGGATTTCATACGATTATTTCATTCATTCATTCAGATCTAGGATGTGTTATCTTAGTGTTCCCTTTATTTTTTGAGCAGTGTATTTTACTATACAGTACTGTTCTGTAGGACAGTCTATGCAAGCAGCAATGCATATTGTATTCATGCGCTCTAGTGACATCTAGTGGTAAAAATGTGAAATGGCAGAGCAAATATTGCAGGGTGTTATACTCTAGTACACATTCATACGTGGTGAACAAGGTTTTAAAATGGGGCAGATCCCTGCTCAGCCACCAATCCTTAGCTAGGAAAGGGATGTTCTACCTAGGGAGGGAGGAGTCCAATGAGTAGTGAGTAGGGGCATTGATAGGATCTGGAAAGATTTTGGAAACAGGTTCCAAGGCATATGTTCATATCTTGCTGGCTAGAGGAAGGGCACGATACAGCTGTTGCCAGGTAGTGCATCTGTCTGTCTGCAGCTCCCCACTGTAAGTTTGTATTTGCACCTGTGAATTAAAACTCAAGAAGTCTTCCACGTATGAGGAGTGCCACTATCAATTTTTTCTTATTGAATGTTTACAGTATGATCTATACATGTATGTACAACTGCCCCCCTAAAGGAAAACTGTCAGTATCAGGGACGCTGATCAATATGCTGCCTACCATGCCCGGATCCGCCCTGCTGTTCCCCAATTATCTTCATTCTTCTGGATGCATATGAGCTGCTAACTGGCACAGGTGGGGTTACGGGGCTACTTCTGGCACTCTGACGTCAGTACCACTCGTCCGTAGTGCCGCCCGGCTTATGAATATTCATCCCCTCCCTCCTCAGTGGAGTCCAGTACAGAGCGGGGAGGAAAAGTCGGAGGGGATTAATATCCATAAGCCAGGCGGCGCTGACGTTAGAGTACCAGAAGGAGCCTTGTAACCCAGTGCCAGTTAGCAGCTCATTTGCATATCCAGAAGAATGAAGATAACGGGCGAACGGTGGTGCAGATCTAGGGATGGCAGGCAGCATATTGATCAGCGTCCCCCTCACTACCAGCCAGTACCTCTGATTAGTGGGGGGGGGGGGGGGGGGAGTTTATTGACAGTTTTCCTTTAAGCCCCTGTTGACTGCATTGGCATCTTCAGAATGCCAATACATTTAAATACTGCAATAGGTGTGGGTGAGCCACACTTTTAAAGGATAAGTATCATGAAAAAAAATGTAAGTTTTAGATTGTGGAGGGTCCGAGCACTGGGGCACCCCGCAATTTCCTGTTTGGAGCCCCGGTTCTCTAGCACAGGGGTGCGTCACGACCCCCGCCTGAAACGGTGGCCCCACACCCCCTCCATAAAGCTCTATTGGAGAGACATTCTGCAAGAGGCTTAGCTTCATGAAGGGGGCGTGGAGGCCTCCGCTTTGGGTGGGGGTCATGACGCGCTCCTGTGCTGGAGAACCAGGGCTCCAAACAGGAGACCCAAGCACTCGGACCCCCAGCCATCTAAAACTTATCTCCTATCCTTAGGATAGGGGATACATTTATCTTCATTATACTTATCCTTTAACTGTAACATACTACTATAATTACAGTTAGAAGTGCCACTTGTTCTCTAGGACTGCATTAAAAATGCTTTCCTGTGCCACATATAGTGACGATGCCCTCCTGTGCACCAATTCAGTGATAATGCCCTCATGTGCCCCCATTTAGTGGTAATGCCTTTAAGTTCCCCATGTAGTGATAATGCCCCCTGTTCCTATATGGTAATTATGTTCCATGTGCTCCCATATAGTAATAAAATCCCCCTGTAGTAGTAATGTTCTGTTGTGGCCAATTAGAAAAAAAAATACCTAGTCTCATTCTCACAATGAATTGAGCAGCTCTTCTTCTAAACTGTAGTAGTGTGTGAGCTGCAGGCAGGGAAGGGATCACGGGAAGGCATGCCTGCCAGTGTGGGTGGGGTTTGTGTATTGGTGGCTAATAGGCTGTAGGCCTGAAGTGCCTACAGCCTATTAAAGTGAAAGGTGAAGCAGGGGGTACTCCACCACTATGCGTGAATGCACCTGTGTATGGAGGACTCGTAGTAAATATTTAGTAGTGTAGTGTGGAGTCTAGAGTTAGAGAGTGTTGAGTGAAGAGATGAGAGCCTGCACAGAGCATTGGGTTTCATCGGCCTAAAGTCAAGTGAATAGAGCAGTGTTTCCCAACCTTTTTCGGGTCGGGGCACACCTCGGAAGCAAGAAAAAAAAAAAAAGGAAAAAAACGGTAAAAAACGCAATGCACTATATCTATTTATCAGTGGGTATGTAGTATAAAGTGCTGCTTTATACAGCAACTCACCAATGACGTCTTCTCTAATTTTCTTTGTTGACTTCTCTTCTCCATCTGGTCTGGGCCATCATCATGATTTCTTCCACACACAATTCTTCACCATTAAACCTGCAAAACAAACCTATTAGGCGCCAAACTTTTTTTTCTTTTTTTTTTTACATGGGTGACAGAGGGGTGTAGAAGAGTGGACATGGGTAACAGAGGGGTGTAAAGGGGTGGACATGGGTGACAGAGGGGTTTAGAGGGGTGTAGAGGAGTGTACAGAGGGGTGTAGAGGAGTGTACAGAGGGGTGTAGAGGAGCGTACATGGGTGACAGTGGTGTAGAAGAGCATACATGGGTGACAGGGGTATAGAGGAGCGTACATGGGTGACAGGGGTGTAGAGGAGCATACATGGGTGACAGGGGTGTAGAGGAGCATACATGGGTGACAGGGGTGTAGAGGAGCATACATGGGTGACAGGGGTGTAGAGGAGCATACATGGGTGACAGGGGTGTAGAGGAGCGTACATGGGTGACAGGGGTGTAGAGGAGTGTACAGAGGGGTTTAGAGGAGTGTACATGAGTGACAGATGGGTGTACATGGGTGACAGAGGGGTGTAGAGGAGTGTACATGGGTGACAGATGGGTGTACATGGGTGACAGAGGGGTGTAGAGGAGTGTACATGGGTAACAGAGGGGTATAGAGGAGTGTACATGAGTGACAGAGGGGTATAGAGGAGTGTACATGGGTGACAGATGGGTGTACATGGGTGACAGAGGGGTGTAGAGGAGTGTACATGGGTGACAGATGGGTGTACATGGGTGACAGATGGGTGTAGAGGAGTGTACATGGGTGACAGATGGGTGTACATGGGTGACAGAAGGGTGTAGAGGAGTGTACATGGGTGACAGATGGGTGTACATGGGTGAAAGAGGGGTGTAGAGGAGTGTACAGGGGTGACAGATGGGTGTACATGGGTGACAGAGGGGTGTAGAGGAGTGTACATGAGTGACAGAGGGGTATAGAGGAGTGTACATGGGTGACAGAGGGGTATAGAGGAGTGTACATGGGTGACAGAGGGGTGCAGAAGAGTGTACATGGGTGACAGGGGTGTAGAGGAGTGTACATGGGTGACAGAGGGGTGCAGAAGAGTGTACATGGGTGACAGGGGTGTAGAGGAGTGTACATGGGTGACAGGGGTGTAGAGGAGCATACATGGGTGAAAGGGGTGTAGAGGAATGTACAAAGGGGTGTATAGGAGCGTACATGGGTGACGGGTGTAGAGGAGTGTACATGGGTGACAGGGGTGTAGAGGAGCGTACATGGGTGACAGGGGTGTAGAGGAGTGTACAGAGGGGTTTAGAGGAGTGTACATGAGTGACAGATGGGTGTACATGGGTGACAGAGGGGTGTAGAGGAGTGTACATGGGTGACAGATGGGTGTACATGGGTGACAGAGGGGTGTAGAGGAGTGTACATGGGTAACAGAGGGGTATAGAGGAGTGTACATGAGTGACAGAGGGGTATAGAGGAGTGTACATGGGTGACAGATGGGTGTACATGGGTGACAGAGGGGGGTAGAGGAGTGTACATAGGTGACAGATGGGTGTACATGGGTGACAGATGGGTGCAGAGGAGTGTACATGGGTGACAGATGGGTGTACATGGGTGACAGAAGGGTGTAGAGGAGTGTACATGGGTGACAGATGGGTGTACATGGGTGAAAGAGGGGTGTAGAGGAGTGTACATGGGTGACAGATGGGTGTACATGGGTGACAGAGGGGTGTAGAGGAGTGTACATGAGTGACAGAGGAGTATAGAGGAGTGTACATGGGTGACAGAGGGGTATAGAGGAGTGTACATGGGTGACAGAGGGGTGCAGAAGAGTGTACATGGGTGATAGGGGTGTAGAGGAGTGTACATGGGTGACAGAGGGGTGCAGAAGAGTGTACATGGGTGACAGGGGTGTAGAGGAGTGTACATGGGTGACAGGGGTGTAGAGGAGCATACATGGGTGAAAGGGGTGTAGAGGAATGTACAAAGGGGTGTATAGGAGCGTACATGGGTGACAGGGGTGTAGAGGAGTGTACATGGGTGACAGGTGTAGAGGAGTGTACATGGGTGACAAAGGGGTGTAGAGAAGTGTACATGTGTGACAGGGGTGTAGAGGAGTGTACATGGGCGATAGATGGGTGTACATGGATGACAGAGGGGTGTAGAGGAGTGTACATGGGTGACAGAGGGGTAGAGAGGAGTGTACATGGGTGACAGAGGGGTATTGAGGAGTGTACATGGTGACAGAGGGGTGTACATGTGTGATAGATGGGTGTACATGGGTGACAGAGGGGTGTAGAGGAGTGTACATGGGTGACAAAGGGGTGTAGAGGAGTGTACATGGGTGACAGAGGGGTGTAGAGGAGTGTACATGGGTGACAGAGGGGTGTAGAGGAGTGTACATGGGTGATAGATGGGTGTACATGGGTGACAGAGGGGTGTAGAGGAGTGTACATGGGTGACAGAGGGGTGTAGAGGAGTGTACATGGGTGACAGATGGGTGTACATGGGTGACAGAGGGGTGTAGAGGAGTGTACATGGGTGACAGAGGGGTATAGAGGAGATTACATGGGTGACAGATGGGTGTACATGGGTGACAGAGGTGTGTAGAGGAGTGTACATGGGTGACAGAGGGGTGTAGAGGAGTGTACATGGGTGGCAGAAGGGTACAGAGGAGTGTACATGGGTGACAGAGGGGTACAGAGGAGTGTACATGGGTGACAGAGGGGTGTAGAGGAGTGTACATGGGTGACAGAGGGGTATAGAGGAGTGTACATGGGTGACAGAGGGGTGTAGAGGAGTGTACAGAGGGGTGTAGAGAGGTGTACAAGGGTGATAGATGGGTGTAGAAGAGTGAACATGGGTGACGGGGGCATAGGGGTGACAGAGGGGTGGACAGGGGGTGGACATGGGTGACAGGATGGTGGACAGGGGAGACAGGGGGTCAGAGGGGTGGACAAGGGGGTAAAAGAGGGACAGGAGTGACAGAGAGGGGTGGACTGGGGTAACAAAGGGACAGATGGGTGAACAGGAGGGTGGACATGGGTGACAGAGTAGACTACGGGGGTAGACAGGGGGGTAAACATGAGTGACAGGGATGGACAGGGGAGTGGACAAGGCAGACATGGATGACAGGAGGGTGGACATGGGTGACGGGGATGATAGGTGGGGGGACATGTGTGAGTGCGGGTGGACATGAGTGATGGGGGGTGGACATGGGTGACAGGAAGGTGAACATGGGTGACAGGCAAGGGTGGACATGAGTGACAGGCAAGGGTGGACATGAGTGACAGGGAAGGGTGGACATGAGTGACAAGGAAGGGTGGACATGAGTGACAGGGAAGGGTGGACATGAGTGACAGGGAAGAGTGGACATGGGTGACAGGGAAGGGTGGACATGGGTGACGGGGAGGGTGGACATGGGTGACGGGGAGGGTGGACATGGGTGACAGGGGGGGATTACATGGGTGACAGGGAGGGATTACATGGGTGACAGGAAGGGATTACATGGGTGACAGGGATGGATTACATGGGTGACAGGGAGGGATTACATGGGTGACAGGGAGGGGTGGACATGGGTGATAGAGATGGACAGGGAGGTGGACAAGGCGGACATGGCTGACAGGGGGGGTGGACATGGGTGACTGAGGGGGTGGACATGGGTGACAGGGAGGGTGGACATGGGTGACAGGGGGGGGGTGGACATGGGTGACGGGGGATTACATGGGTGACAGGGAGGGATTACATGGTTGACAGGGAGGGATTACATGGGTGACAGGGAGGGATTACATGGGTGACGGGGGGGGACATGGGTGATAGAGATGGACAGGGAGGTGGACAAGGCGGACATGGCTGACAGGGGGGGGTGGACATGGGTGACTGAGGGGGTGGACATGGGTGACAGGGAGGGTGGACATGGGTGACAGGGGGGGGGGTGGACATGGGTGACAGGGAGGGATTACATGGGTGACAGGGAGGGATTACATGGGTGACAGGGAGGGATTACATGGGTGATAGGGGGGGGGGGTGGACATGGGTGATAGAGATGGACAGGGAGGTGGACAAGGCGGACATGGCTGACAGGGGGGGTGGACATGGGTGACAGGGGGGATTACATGGGTGACAGGGAGGGATTACATGGGTGACAGGGAGGGTGGACATGGGTGACAGGGGGGGTGGACATGGGTGACAGAGGGGGATTACATGGGTGACAGGAGGGTGGACATGGGTGACAGGGGGGGTGGACATGGGTGACAGGGGGGATTACATGGGTGACAGGGAGGGATTATATGGGTGACAGGAGGGTGGACATGGGTGACAGGGGGGTGGACATGGGTGACAGGGGGGGGTGGACATGGGTGATAGAGATGGACAGGGAGGTGGACCAGGCGGACATGGCTGACAGGGGGGGTGGACATGGGTGACTGGGGGGGTGGACATGGGTGACGGGGGAGGGATTACATGGGTGACAGGGAGGGATTACATGGGTGACAGGGGGGGTGGACATGGGTGACAGGGGGGTGGACATGGGTGATAGAGATGGACAGGGAGGTGGACCAGGCGGATATGGCTGACAGGGGGGGTGGACATGGGTGACAGGGGGGGGGGTGGACATGGGTGACTGAGGGAGTGGACATGGGTGACAGGGGGAGTGGACATGGGTGACGGGGGGGGTGGACATGGGTGACTGGGGGGGTGGACATGGGTGACGGGGGGTGGACATGGGTGACGGAGGGATTACATGGGTGACAGGGGGGTGGACATGGGTGATAGAGATGGACAGGGAGGTAGACATGGCTGACAGGGGGGGGTGGACATGAGTGACGTGGGGCGGGAGGGGTAGAGGGTGTACCTGGGTGACGGTGGGGGGATTTAGACAGGGTTGAGAAGGTGAACAGAGGGGTGGAAAGGGTACGGTACCTTAAGCAAGCCGGCCCGCGCAGCTTGCAGTTCCACAGGAGGCACTGGAGTCCAGCGCAGGTGCAGCTCGTTCCGCCTCAGGACACCATTTCCGACTCACTGCGCCGCAAGGGAGAGGGGGACGGAGGGGGACGCAGGAGACGGAGAGTGAAGGAGGGGGACGCGGGGGACACAGGGAACAGAGGGGGAAGGAGGGGAACACGGGTCACGCGGCATACACAGGGGACGGAGGGGAACACAGGAGACGCAGGAGATGCAGGGGGACGCTGTGTGCGCAGTGCGCACGCAGACTTCCCTTCCCTAACCCCCCCCCCCCTCCGCCGTCAGGCCGGGGCGGGACATTTAAAAAAAAATAATAGGAAAATATAAAAAAATCACGGCAAAATCCCGCGGCACCACGAGCAGTGCTGAACGGCACACACGTGTGCCGCAGCACCGCGGTTGGGAATCACTGGAATAGAGGCATATACACAAAGAATTCCAGTCCTATCAAAGGGGTTTCTAAAAGCAAGATTTCTTCAGCATTTATACTAAGTCTAACAGTCAAGAGAGCCGAGGTAGTACTGGCCAGCTGGAATAAGTCTAAGTAAGGCTGGAACTCCACTGAGGTTTTTTTTTGCAAAAACGCCGTCAAAAACGTCAATTTTCCCGCACGGCTTTTTTCTGTGAAAAAACGCAGAATCCAGATGTTGGCTGCAAGTCAGTAGTAAACTGCAAAATGCCAGATTCACTTGGCGTTTTTCAGTTTGGCGTTTTTTAATCCTTTTGGTGTTTTTCAGCAATTTCGGGCTCAGAGGCTGGATTTTCAAAACGCCCGACAAAACCTAGTTTGGCGTTTTTTGCAAAAACGCCAAGAAAAACGCCATGTTGGTTTTAAATTTAGCATTTTTGCAGACGGTTTTTATTCTTTTTTGGACTTTAGCGATCCAAAAAAGTGATGGAGATACCTTTTTTATTAAAATTTCGTAGGGTACCATTAAAAAAAAAAAAAAAATGACACAGTAGTGATGGAAAAAATTGTACCTAAAGAAATTTATCTTTTTTATCACGAAATGTTTATTAATTTTTAAACAGGGATCAATTTATGTGGGCGGGTAAAGCACTAAAAATGTAGCCGACAATAATAACAATGTAGTGTGTGTGTGTGTTTTTCACTATTTTTTTAAAACATTTTTTAGGTAGTACTACTACTCCCAGCATGGAACACACTGTTCCATGATGGGAGTAGTAGTACCTGTACTAATAGACAGATCACCTGTTGCGATCCTGTATAATGTATAGATGCGGCCAGCCGCTCTTCTATGGTCGCCTGCCCTGATGTATATATACACATATTCATATTTCCCGCAGAGAGCTGTGATTGGCCAGATGGTTCCAGCTTATCACAGCTCTAGGTGTATATATACGGCCGTGCAGGGTACCATAGAAGAGCGGCCGCTGCATCCATACATTATACAGGAGGATCACAGCGGGTGTCAGTAGTGATCTTTCCTTAACTACAAGTACTACTACTCCCAACATGGAGTACACTCTGCTCCATGCTGGAAGCTGTAGTACCTGCATTAATAGACAGATTGCATCATGTGTCAGAAGTTACACTCGCTGCGATCTGTCTATTAATGCAGGTACTACAGCTCCCAGCATGGAGCAGAGTGTGCTCCATGTTAGGAGTAGTAGTACTTGCAGGTAAGAACAGATCACAGCGGGTATCACTAATGACACCTGCTGTGATCGCCCTGTCTATAGCAGAGATGGAGCGGCTGTATACATCGCTCGCATCCCTGCTCTGCACTATATCCGGGCCGGCCACTCATTCATTCATATTTTCCTTTGGTTGCAGCCAATCACAGCTCTGGGCTGAAAATATGAATGAGTGATGTTCTATTCACATCACTGGCCGTAGTACAGAGCAGAGATGTGAGCGATGTATAGAGCCGCTCCGCTTCTCTGCTATATAATGGACGATCGCATTGGGTGTCAGGACAGACACCTGGAGCGATAAGTCTATAGTACAGGTACTACTACTCCCATCATGGAACAGTGTGTTCCATGCTGGGAGTAGTAGTACTACATAAAAAATGTAAAAAAACAAAAAAAACAAAAAAAAGTTAAACACACACACACTTTATAAATAAATGTATTAAAATGTTGTTAAAACAAACAAACATTTAGTTAAATACATTTTTACATCCCTACTACATCCCTTTTTTTTTTATTTATTTTTTTTGGAACCCAACTATTTTGTAAAAAAAAATGCCAAAGGGGCCAAAAAAGGCAAATTCCACACAAAGGTAAAAATGCAAGAAAAAACGCCAGGAAAACTGTGGCAGTTTTTCTGGTGTTTTTTCTGGTGTTTTTAAGCCAAAAAAAATTGTAGGATAAAAATCTCAGTGGAGTCCTAGCCTCAGTCTGAGAATACAAGAGCCTTGTCTGGGCCTGGTCAAGTAAGATTGGCTAAAGAGGCTACGATTGTCTGTCTACACTCGCAGTTTAGACTTGGAGAGGAGTTGAGGAACTCTAAGTAAAAAGAATATTAGCTGAGAACCACTTGTTAAAGCAGTCTGAGCTTCTTTGGAGGAGACTTGCCTATTGGGACTGTGAGTAACTTTAACCCCTTACCCTCTGGCTTCAGACGCTGGGGATCGCTCAGAGGCCATACAGTCAACTTAGGCTTCTTTCACACTGCTGTTGTGACACGGCAGTGTGACATCCATCAAGGAAACCCGAGGAGAATGGCAGGAGGAAAAATACTTCATGCAACGTTTTTTCCTCCCATTACTCCCGTCAAAAAACAACGGTGCCCGAAAGACCCCATAAGGCTAAGTTTCCACTTTTTTCTGGCATTTTTTGGAATACTGCCACTGCAGTTTTTGAGCCAAAGTCAGAAGTGGATCCCTAAGGGAGAAGAAGTATAAGTCCTTCCTTTATATGTCCTGTTCCTTTTGAGTACACTTCTGGATTTGGCTCTAAAACTGCAATGGCAGTATTCCAAAAACTGCCAGAAAAAAAAACAACTGGAAACTTAGCCTAATAGTAAATAGTTGTGCCCCGTCAAAAATAATGTCCGTTAAGGCACACACACACAAAAAAAAGGGCCTTATATAGATTTGAATTTGTTTTACTTTGTTAAAAAAAATTATAACCGTTTATATGAAAATTAGCACATTTAAAATTGGCATCTTCTGACCCCTCTAACTTTTATATTTTTCCATATACGAGGATGTGTGAGGGCTAATTTTTTCATCACGGGAGTTGTAGTTTAGAAACAGGGAGCCTTCAGCCGTTGCTTAAATACAACTTATATCTTTCCCAGGCAGCCGAAGGCTGTCTAGAAATGATGGCGGTTGTAGTTAGCAACAGCTGGAGGCTCCCTGTTTTGAAACGCTGGTTTAAGGGAGGACACCATAAATGTATTAACCAATTTTCCGTGTTTTTTTCTTACCATTTCAGACACATGCATGCAGAGGACTTCAGTGGACTACGTCGATGACCAGCTTTTTTTTCTTTTGTTTAATATTAATAAAATGGATAACGAGAGCTTGTGGTAGAGTTTTTTGGAATAAAAGTTTTCAAAAAGTGTTGTGTTTTTTTTTAAATTTACTTTACAGGCTTAGTAGTGGAAGCCATCTTACAGACAAAATCCTTTACTAAGCCGGGGCTTAGCGATAGCCACAAAAATAGCTAGCGCTAACCCCCAATGATTACCCTGGTACCCACTGCCACAGGGGTGCCAGGAAGAGCCAATACAAACAGGCCTGGAATGTCAAGAATGGGGCTCCTGGGCCTAGGCGGTAACAGGCTGGCGTTATTTATGCTGGGGAGGGCCAGTAACAATGGTCCTCACTCACCCTGGTAATGTCAGGCTATTGATGATTGGTTGGTCTCTGGCTCGGAATAAAAATACAGATAACCCCACATATTTTTGCATAAATATTTAAACAATTAAAAAAAAAAAACGCGTGGGATTCCCCCTATTTTTATTGTCAACCAGATACCAACTAAACAGCAACAGCCTGATGTTACCAGGGTGGGCTAGGACCATTGTTACTGGCCCTCCCCAACCTAAATAAAGCCAGCCTTTTACCGCCTAGGCCCAGTAGCATTTGACACTCCGGGCCTGTTGGTACTGTGGTGTCACGGTACAGAACACGGTTCTGTACAGTCCTTAAGTCCCCTCAGGTAGAGTCTCTCAGGTCCATAGGGCTCTCCTGCAGGTTCCCCCCCTAAATCATATGGCATTCTATTGTATTGTCTTGTATATTAAGTATGTACCTGTAATATAAATTTTGTACAGTGAATGTAAACTGTATATAAAGGTTATTAGGATATTTACCCTGTATAGGACCTTCCTAAGGTCATGTGATATGTCATGTGCTGTGTGATCACATGATATATCCAGAGTTCCATGTGCACAGGTAACCACAGGCAACCAGATACCAATGTGCTTTAGTCCAGCCCCCTGATATATAAGGGGCTGCAGTCTCCACATTCTCTCTCTTGTTCCTGGCATTAAAGAAAGAACAAAGTCCTGCACCATTCAAGTTCAGCTTTTCTATGCCAAAGCCTAAGAACCTGCAGCCACAACTAAACTATAAGTGAAATCTGCCTCTACAATTCAAGTTCACTACTGTCCCGCTAAAGTTACAACAGTAGTACAGTGACCTGCATTATTACTACAATAGCTACAAGTCCAAGCAAGCCTGAGAGGTTCCCTGTGTCCCGGTCACCTCTGTGGAAGTTGTAATGACTGTTATCTGCCTTTTCTAAGTAAAAGTTCAAGTTGCTTTGAATCCTTACTGTGGACTCTCATTTACTGTATGTTGTTTCTGGGCTGGTTGTCGGCGGTGCCCTATACCAAAACAACCACATCCTGGCATCACGAACACTAGGGGTTAACAACATCTTGCCCCAAGGGTTAATACCATCCGACCCCACCACTCACTGCAACACCCCGTGGTCACCACAGTACTGGCTCTTCCCAGCACCCCTGTGGCGGTGGGTACCGGGGTAATAATTGGGGGTTAGTGCTAGCTATTTTTGTGGCTAACGCTATGCCCTGGCTTAGTAATGGATTCCGTCTATAAGACGGCTTCCACTACTAAGCCTGTTAAAAAACACTTTTTAAAAACTTTTATTCCAAAAAACACTCCCCCACAAGCCCTCATTAACCATTTTATTAATATTTTAAAAAAAATCGCTGGTCATTGACGCAGTCCACCAAATCCGAAGAAGTCTGCATACATCTGAAATAAGAAAAAATAAGAAAAAAAAATGGAAAATTGGCTACTACCCCCAGCCTTCGGCTGTTTGGGAAATATATAAGTTGTAATTCAGTAACATCTGGAGTCTCGCTGTTGCTAAACTACAACTCCCATCATGGGAGTTGTAGTTTAGAATCGGGGTGCCCCCAGCTGTTTCTAAAGTAGAACTCCAATGATGGGAGTTGTAGTTTAGCAACCGCTGGAGGCACCAGCCGGGACATATGAAATTACAGTGTAGTTTCATATTCTTGGGAGCTGGCCGGCTCCGCTCCCCGGCCACCCGCCCGTCCGCAACTAACACTGGCCCACTAGCCATTACGACTACAACTCCCAGCATGTCCTTTCAGTGAGGTTGTAGTTGCAAGGGCAGGTAGTTGCGGGCGGCCGGGGAGCAGAGTTGGCCGGCTCCCAAGAATATGGAACTACACTGTAATTTCATATGTCCCAGTCTGAGCCGTGATTGGCCGAGACCAATCATACAATCACAGCTCAGGCCGGGAAATATGAAAATACAGTGTAGTTTAATTTTCCTTGGAGCCATCCGACTCCGCTCCCCGGCCGCCTGCCCGCCCGCAACTACCAGCCATTGAAACTACAACTGCCAGCATGTCCTCACTGAAAGGGCATGCTGGGAGTTGTAGTCTTGTAACAGCTAGCCGGCAGGTGGGAGGTGTGGAGTGGTGGCAAGGTTAAGATGAGCGAGCAACGGTGGGGGCGGGGGATGAGCGATGGTGGCGGGTATTAGCTACGGGGGGGGGGGGGGGGGGGAACGACGGTGGTGGTGGGGGGGAATTAGTGGTCAGGGGGCAATATGTGGAGGGTGAGTGAGGGTTGAGAGCGGCAGGTGGGAGATGACCAGGCCGGGGGGAATAGATGAGCTGGGGTGGGTGGCGGGTGATGACAGGAATAGCTGGTCTGGCTAAGGGTGGAGGGGGCTGGTCTGTTAAGATGTGCGGGGGGGGGGGGGGGGGGCATGAAAAACAGTCTAGGGTGGGTATCGGGGATGAGACAGAGCCCGGGTGGCTGCACAGTGATGCCAGCTTGGGCTCCTTTGTACAGCTGTGATTTCATATTTCCCGCAGGAGCAGTGGTCTCGGCTCCCGGCAGGAAATATGATATCATGCTATTTCCTATGAGAAGCCAGTGATCAATGTAAAAGATCAGTGTGTGCAGTGTTATAGGTCCCTATGGGAGCTATAACATTGCAAAAAGAAAGTGAAAAAAAAAAAAAAGTTAATAAAGATCATTTAACCTCTTCCCTAATAAAAGTTTGAATCACCCCCCTTTTGCCATTTAAAAACAGTGTAAACAAACAGTGTAAATAAAAATAAACATATGTGATATCGCCGCGTGCGGAAATGTCCGATTTATAAAAATATATCATTCAATAAACCGCATGGTCAATGGCGTATGCGCTAAAAAAAGGCAAAGTCCAAAATAGCGTATTTTTGGTCACTTTTTATTTAATGGAAATTGAATAAAAAGCAATTAGGATGTCCGATCAATACAAAAATGGTACAGCTAAAAACTTGGTACAATGGTACAAAAACTCATACCGCCCTGTGGTCAGAAGATGACATTTTTAAACGTATACATTTTCCTGCATGTAGTTATGATTTTTTCCAGAAGTACGACAAAAGCAAACCTATATAAGTAGGGTATCATTTTAATAGTATGGTCCTACAGAATACAGAGAAGGTGTAATTTTTATTGTACTGCATAGAAAAGGAAGCCCCCCAAATTTTTTCTTTAATTTTGTCGCACAATCGTTTTTTTTCTGTTTTGTCGTAGATTTTTGGGTAAAATTACTGATGTCATTACAAAGTAGAATTGGTGGCGCAAAAAATAAGCTTTCATATGGATTTTTAGGTACAAAATTGAAAGGGTTATGATTTTTAAAAGGTAAGGAGGAAAAAACGAAAGTACAAAAACGGAAAAACCCTCCGTTCCCAAGGGGTTAAGACCTGTTATAACATCCGTCATGTACGGCCGTTTTAACACCTCTGCCTACAGACTCCCACAGCCGGGTCTGCTACTACTCCCATCATGGAACAGACTTGTTTCCATGATGGGAGTAGTAATTTTCTGGCTGCGGGAGTCTGCAGACAGCTGGAGAGGCTACATTAGTGTTTGTTCTACTACCCCCATCATGGAACAGAGTCTTTTCCATGATGGGGATTCTAGTACAGGGATTGATTGCACCGGGCCTCACTTCTGAGACCCGATGCGATCAGAAGTTATTAAGCTGGAGCATTTTTATTTTCATTTTTAAATCCCCCGCTGGGAGCCCTGAATGGCTGGTACCAGGGTTTTTTCAAAATGATCATTGTGAGTGGCAGCGGGGGCCATATGTATATTACAAGCGCTGTGGGGGGCAAGATATATAGCACTGCAGGGGGGGGCAGACATATAGCCTATGTATCTAGCCCCCCCCAGCACATTTATAATATGCCCCCCCCCCCGCAGCATATTTACAATGTACTCCCTCGCAGCGTATTTATAATGTGCCCCCCGCAATGCATATGCCACCGCAGCGCTATATGTGAGAAGTATTTTAGCAGCAGCGCATTGGGCCAGCAGCCGGCCGCCCGATGATGCTGAGAATACTATTCATACATAGCGCCGCATATGTATATAGATGCGCTGGGGGGGGGGGGGGGGGGGCAGACATATAGCGTTATCTGGCCCCACAGCACTTCTATAGACATATGTCCACGCAGCACTATGTAAATATTCTAGCAGCATCATCGGGCCGGCCGGCTGCTGGCCCAATACGCTGCCGCTAGAATACTTTTCACACATAGCGGTGGCATATTATGACAAATGCACTGCGGGGGAGTACATTATAAATATACTGCAGGGGTATATATTTATAGATGTGCCGACGGGGTCATATCTTTATATATGCGCTGCGGGGGGCATATTATAAATGCGCTGGGGGGCTAGATATATAGGCTATTTGTCTGCCCCCCCCTGCAGCGCTCTATATCTTCCCCGCCCACAGATCTTTAATTATAAATATGGCCCCCGCTGCCACTCACAATGTTCATTTTAAAAACCCCGCCGGGAGCCCTGAATGGCTCCTCGGTACCGGCCATTCAGGGCTCCTGGCGGGGGATTTAAAAATGAAAGTAAAAACACACGATACAATCGAAGGGTTGTGGACCATGCCGTCAGCTCCCCTGCTTAATAACTTCTGATCGAATGGGGTCTCAGAAGTGAGACCCGGTGCGATCAATTTCATGATGGGGTAGTAGTACAAACACTATTTTAGCCTCGCGCAGCCGGTGAATTACTACTCCCATCATGGAAACAAGTCTGTTCCATGATGGGAGTAGTAGTAGTCCCTCAGCACTGCAGGAGTCTGCTGATGTCACCTCTTTCGAGCATGCTCAGAAGTAATAACAGACATTATAAACCAGGTGCAAATAGATGACATAAAGGCTCATCTGTTTGCCATAGACTTCAATGTTAAAAATAATGGCCATTAATTTACCCATTTCTTGTGACGGAAGAAAAATTTGTGCATGTGCCATTTTTTCTTCCGACACAAATGACGTCCGTTATTCATGACGGGCTATAATAGGTCATAACGGATAATAAAAAAAAATCCCATAGACTTTAATGGGATTGTGTAACGGCCGTTTAACATCTGTTTTTAAGGCTTTTCTAACGGAGGTTTACATCAGGTCTTTTAACGGAGCAACTTTATAGTGTGAAAGGGGCCTTACAGGCAAAAGTCGCACAAAAAATTGCTTAGGTGCCCATGCGTCTTTTTGTGCAACTTTTGTAAGCAAAAAAAGAGCCTCTAAATCCCTTGATAAAATCTCCCCCCATATGAATACTGGAGGTGTCCAGAACATAGTCCAGAGCTTCATATTGCATCCACCATCTTGCCTTCTTTCTATTGTGCATCCTGGTGTCACCCTCTTCACCAGGTAGGTGATGCACTCAATATAAAGGAATATGTACTTTCTCAAACCATACCACCTTCTTCATTGCTACATTCTCACTTTCTGATGCTCACATGATGATGCCCCACGGCAGGCGCTTTTGGTGGTTGACATAAGTCAGCATAAGCACTGTCACTGATCTGTGGCTACAAAGCCACAAATGCAGCATTCAAACAAGGTGGGTAAGGACCCTCCAGCCGTTATCCCAGCTGGATAAGACCCA